>NC_081405.1:688067591-688442591 GCF_030272615.1 Cryptomeria japonica | reverse complement strand
AATTACTAGATACATTCAAATTAATTATATACTATTTAAATGTATGTACTTAATTTCATTTAATAATTTCTAAATGCTCTTAAATCTCTTTAAAGATATCTTGATAAAATATAAAAAATAGCTATCACAATCACAAACATTGCAATCAATTTCATATAGTAGTAGATCTAAAAAATTGAATACATCGTGCACATGATAACATAACATACATCAATATGTAAATACGTATGCATCAATCATATAAACACACGTGTAACATGCATCAATTTCATAAATTTGAATCATAAACATGGATCAATTTTTTAAGCAAGGAGAGAGAGAGGGGGGGGGGGGTGTGGGGGGGATATTAATGGATGATCCTTCCCCAAACAATATGGGGAGCAATTTGGTGATGTGTATTGGATCTACAACTAAAAATTTGGTTATTGATTCAAGGTAGTGGTTTCTCATTAGTCTCTTAGTTTGGTACATAAACAAGGATGTGTTTGGTATTATAGTATTTCTTTCATTGGTAAACTCTATATTTCATGTTTTGATTAAAAAATAAATTGAGGATTTTAGTTAGCTTAAAGAGATTGAGTGTCTTAAATATATTTATATATATAAATATATTTAAGAGACTCAATCTCTTTAAGCTAACTATAATCCTGATTTTTTTTTCTAATGAAACACACACATGTGTGTCTGTGTAATTTCTAGTCATACATGCATACATGTGTGTGTGTACATATATATGCATGTGTGTATGCATGTCTATATATATATATACATATATGTATATGTATATATATCTATGTAGACACCTAAAAATGGTCAACGCTTGCAGAGTTATACTTTAACATTTGTGCATTGCCTCATTTTAGCTGTACATTAATTTCTTCATGCTCTAAATTATCCTCTTGACATGAGGTTGGACTTTGGATATGCATGGGGGATTCTAACAAGGAATCAATGTTTTAGCATGAAGGAAATGCACTTTGAACATTTGGGATGGATTCTGGCAAGGAATCAATGCTTGGACATGAGGAAGAGGGACTTCGAATGGGGTCCTCTAAAATAGGTAATGGCAATAAAGTGCATGGTGGCATTGGGTCTTGTATTTCTGAAACACGACAAGGATGTGCATCATGAATTGGATTATCTTGGCAATCAATTATGGATAGCCCTTGGGTAATTTCATCCTTGGGTGTATTGTATGATAAAGACAATATGGAAGGTTCTTGTGAAACTTGGAAAGGTGTAGGGATAGATGCCACTGGAGAGTCAATTTGTTTGCGAGGGGATGAGGCATTGCTAGACATAATTATATTATCTTGATCTTCCTCAAAGAATTCATTTGGTAGTTTCCTTAAGATCATTGCAATAAAGCCACCTTTCTTTCGAGGTTTTGACATAGTTGTATCTGGAATCTGAACTTGTTTGGCAAGGAGTTGGTTCTGATCTGATGTCATGTTTTGATATTGGACTTGGTTCAATTGTTTTGACATGTTTGAAACATGGGTTGGTGTGTGCTGCAACCTTTGTTTTTGAATGTTTGGTTTTGGTTGTTGACATTGATATTCCACCATTGGTTGAACCATTTGTGGACATTGTATGGTTGGTTGGACATATTGTTGAAATTGGACCATTGGTTGTATTGGTTGTATATGTTGAACAATTGGTTGAACCATTGGTTGTATTGGTTGAAAATCTGATTGATAGTAAACACCTTGTTCTTGTTGTGGAGGCACGTAATGTTGAAATTGATGTTGTCTCTTTTCTTGAAATTGTTTCATCATCTCTATTTGTGAGAGGAGAGCTGGTATGTCTGATCGTTCAAGAAGAGATCTTACATCAATTGGCTCAATCTTTGGATTTCGACCTGGCAATTTTTGAAACATTTTGGACATTTGTGATCTATTCTTCTCAATGTTTTTCACTCTTTTTTCCAAAATCTCATTTTCTTGATGCTCCATATACACTCCAAGATCTCATTCCTTTTGATGATCCCATTATTTCTCCCATTCCATCTCTTGAAGAACCTATCATTGAACCATGTCCACAACACAATCCTAGTCCCCCTCATGATCCTAATCCCCCTCATGATTCTAACGTGTCAGTGCAAGATGTTCATGAACCCTCAACATGCATAATGGGTTCTTCCACTTTGGTCCAATCCGATCCACTTCAAGATCTCATTATTTCTCTCATATCATATCCACCTCATAATGGACTCGCGTCTTCTTCCCAAAGAAAAGAGTATCCTACAAGTCAAGATATTCATAAAGACAAAGGAGCAGACCTTCATGAGAAAGAACCCCTCCATATCAAAGAAGATCTTAAGGGTCATGTCTACACAACTCACTCTCAAGACGTTGGTATCCCTCCATCAAAATCCAAGCATACACCTTCCCCATCATAATTTCCATCCATCTTAGGTCCTTATATCCCTTCATCCTCTATGCAAGGTCAGCAAAGGCACACATCCTTGAGTAAATTTCATCAATCCAAAATAAGTCCATTTCATTCATATCCATCCATGCATTCCTTTCCTCCTCCAAGCAATTTGGATGCCAAGTATAAAAGTCATAAGTCTAGAAATCCACATGTATTCAAGGATCAACATGTCCAATATAATCGACATGTCAAAACAAAGAACAATATGATCTATAAAGAAAAAGAAATATCCAAAAGGTCACAAAGGCCCATTTTTCAAAAACAAAAGTCAAAATCTATATGGGTTCCTAAATCCCTTGTGCAAGCAATGTACTCCAAGGAACCACAAAAGCATGAAAAATAAAAAACCATGTGGATCCCTAAGCGGCTCCTTGAAGCACAAAAGCCTAAAGAAACATCCAACTTGGCATCCAAAATTGATATTCCTCCATCCAAACCTCTCAAATTTGTTCCTCCATCACCTCCTTCTTCCATTTTGGGCCCTTATGTCCCAAAATCCCAAGCTATTCCTTCATCAAAATCTCCATATCCAAAATCCATTTTTCCTCCATCAGTCCATCACCCCTCAAGGTGTGTGCCAATGTCAATCTTGCCAACATTTCTATCAGCACTTCTTCCAGTATGATCCTGAGAAAATACAAAAAAAAAAAATTTAAAAAAAAAAAAATGGCACCAAAGTTCAAATAATGTAGCATAGGAATCTGGAAATCATCACAGCAAGTATAAAAACTAATCTAACCCAATCACGAAAGCTTAAATGTAATGATCTATCCTAAACACACTCAATAAAGACATAAAGACAAAACATTCAGAACTAAATACTATGCAAACCAAACGTAGATATGAATGCTTCCTTCATGCGGCTCCATTGTTCTTCTTTCCTCTCCAAATAGCCTTTGTTTGTGGATCTCACCATCAAGTGCATACACATGAGATGAAAGCAAATAGACAAGATTATGGTGCAAGAGTACTCGAAATGTGATTGTTTTGACAAAGTGATTATTTCGAAAAAGTAATTACCCTTGATTGAAGAAAAATCATCCAATTTATAGAAAAATTGGAGAAAAGATCAAATTAGCATGAAATGGATATTAGAAGCAATTGATTTCAAAATGGGAAAAATTAAGTTGAAAGAAAGAAGGTTATGACACCTTCTATGTCATGAATTATGACATATTGCCAATGCAAAGATTAGAGGACTAGAGGCTTATGACATCTTGCTATGTCAAGAGTATGATGCATGAGAAATTCATGCTTCCATCGAAGCACAAAAATAGGGAGAACTAGAGACAAATTAATTAGGTGGAAATTAAATTTGACAAATTAGAAAAAAAGGTGGAAATTAAGAATTAGAAATGATGAAAAATTAGAAAATTAGGTAAATTAATTAATAATTTGTCATTTATTAATTAATTCACAAAAAAGAGGAATAATTAGCCAATTAAATGAACATTTAATTGTGATGAGAAGACTTAGGATAAATAAATAATTTATTAATCCTAGAGAGAGAAATGACAAACAAGGTTAAATGATTAAATCATGAAACCCTAAAAGATGAATTAGCAATGCAAGAATGACAATTAGGTCTTGATGAAAGATAATTGATATCGATTTGATTCTGATTAACAAAGGACCAATGTGATAAATGATTTGATTGATAAATGCACCAATTGACGAGGAACAATGACTAATTGATCCAAATTGACATAATTGAGACAGACAAAGATCGATGACAAATCGATCGCAAAATGACAAAATTGACAAGAGGACAAGAATCGATGACAAAATAGATTGCAAAATGACAAGATTGAAAATGACAACGATCAATGACAAATTGATCGCAAAATGACAAGATCGAACATAACAATGATCGATGACAAATCGATCGCCAGATGATAAGATTGATCAAAGGACAAAACCCTAATTAGGATTGACGATGTCCAAAATAATGACAAATGAGTACGCACATTGATGTGATAGGATAAAATCGATCAAAATCATGACTGGATAGTGTTGTCAACAAGACCAAATTTGAGAGCGAGACAAATGAAGAATGCAGAAGAATGACTCAATGCTCGCAAATGATAAAAACCAAGTGCGTGACATAGGAGAAATGTTAATGCGACGCAAAAACCTAAAATGAGGCAACGCACAAATGTTAAAGTATGACTCCGCAAGCGTTGACCATTTTTAGGTGTCTACATTTTGCCCCTCTTTGAGACAATGCGATTCTAAGCGTTGTTTCAAAGAACTTAATGAAAATGCCCCAGACAATAATAATGACATATGCATGCCCCCTCGAGGAATTGGCCGGAAACATGCAGAAAAGAGGCCAAATGATCAATAAAAATGATAGGATCGAACGGACTGACAATCGAAGATCGGATGCATGAAGGACAAGCAATTAACGACACAAAAGACCACGACCAACATAAGATGGAGAGGGTGCACGGCCATCTATGCACTGACAAAGAGCTATAAATGAGGCAAAGAGAGTGAAATTTGCTCATTTGCACTAGCCAAAGAGGAGAATTTGTGGCTCTGGAAAAGGACACTTGCAGAGAGATGGCAAACATTCCAATGGCAGATCACCTCAGAGAATGTGTATGCCCATTCAGATGACTGGACGACGCGAGAGCAGTGCTATGTATCTCAAAAACCCATGTTTTCAATTTTAGGAATTTGACTTGCTTGCGGGACATTGCGGGGCCCACAGAAAAGGCAGAAACTGACTTTTGTGCTTGTGTAGGGAAAATTCTGCACTTGTGTAGGGTCTTCTGCGCTTGTGTAGGGGGACACAGGCGTAGGTTATATGACACAGGCGCAATTGTGCAGTGGCAACCCTAATTTGGTCAAAATTGGCATGCGAATGATCCCGAAAAGGGGGATAAGAATAGGATAGGTCAAAATAGAGTAGAAACACCCTGATTTGGACATGAAACAAGGAAATGCAGCCTGTAGGAGAAAACCCTAAAACTGACAAAAGGTGCCCCAATTGTGATGCAGAGTCGACAGTATCCATTGATCACGCGGGAGAACCGACTAGACTAGGACCCATGAGACCACCACAGCTAGGACCAGGAGGGACATCATCCGTGAGACATGGCAGGGATGAGGAGGACAGAGGGAGCACCCAGTGACAGAGGCACATGCTCCATATGACGGACAGTGGACATTATGTAGTTTGATATTTTGTAGTCAGCCTGTGGGCCATACTTAGGACAGACAGTCCAAATTTTGTACTCTGATATTATGTGGATATATGATATGATATGCATCCATATGATGGGATGCAATGTGTTATGACTTATGTTTATTTTCCATGTATGGATGACTTATGCACTGTTTATTGTGGAACATGTATGGATGCATTTTTATGTGTTTTTGATGCATTGATAATATGAAATGGATAAGATGCTTGATGTGATGCGTGATGTAATACAAATGTACTAACCGAATGGATGCAGGATGCAGCATATGTTTTTGGGGAAATCGGAGCACTAGACCGAACTGACTATCCGAACTGACGAAAGAAATGTTAGTAAGAAGAAAATGAGATGGAGGGCAGGTAGAGATGAAGACAAACTTGCTTTCAGTAATGCACTTTGTAGGTGAGAACCTTTATTTTAATGTAGCAAAATGGATGCGTAGCATCATGGCATTGAAGGCCAAAGCTAAAATGCAACCCTTTTTGCAAAAGACAGACACATCACAGACAAACAACAATCACAACAAAAAAGAAAGAGACCATGAACCATCCCGGTCACTCTAAATCACTCAGTGACATCATCGAGCAACATAGGAACATGATCGAAGATAAATCAATAAATGATAAGACTCGCTAATTCCAACAAGTCAAACAAACATCTTGATCTTTATTGTCAAAAGTTGAAAGTGCTGATAGGACGATCATGCTGTCTGGTTTCAGGACATGTGATACCCCGTCTAAGACAGGACATAGTCTGGTTTTGAGTATACCACACCCTATATAAGACCCATGATAGTAGTGACAAGGACAAATGATATTGATGTTGATTGATATGACAATGTTGATCAGTTTGAATGTTTGGTTTGAGTGAAAAGTTCATCTGTTTATGCATGATTTCAGTAAAGCACAATGTGCGATTGCGTGTCATTGAAGGTATGCTCAGTGATCTGTCTATGCACAAAGGGATCATTTATTGCAAAATGCTTGTTTTTGCTGGATTTTAATGTTTTGAAATTTTGTTTTGTTCATTTTTTCAGGACTTTATTTGACTTTTTAGGGATTTTCTCAGGACATTTTTCAATTTTTTTTTGGATTATTTCAGGACATTTTTCAATTTTTTTGAATTTTTTTCAGGACATTATTCAATTTTTTTGAATTTTTTCAGGACATTATTCAATTTTTTTGAATTATTTCAGGACATTATTCAATTTTGTTGAATTTTTTCAGGACATTATTCAATTTTTTTGAATTATTTCAGGAGATTATTCAATTTTTTTGAATTATTTCAGGACATTTTTCAAATTTTTATGATTTTGCCCCCAGTGTCTAGCAAGGCAAGGGATATGACAGGTGAATAAATAGGCTTGCTGAAATGATGGTGGATAGAGGGAAGACAAAGGCCTTTTATTATGGAGACAATACAAATGCAATTTTCAAGGGCTATTGCGTGATAGGACAAGAGACTGGATATGACAATGTAAAGCAGTGAACATGGCACGAGGGACATGTCAAGAGGTTTTTGAAACCATGTTTAAATTTTGTGTCCTTATGTCAGATCAAGATCAAGGGACAAAAAAGAGTGTATGGATAGTGATAAGATATGGATAGGATAAGCAAGACCAAGAATGGATAAGGGACATGGACTGAAGGTCGGGATAGGCTAAGGGATAGTGGCAGAAGGTTGCAATAAGACAGGAAATATGGATGAAAGGTCGTAATAAGCAAATGGATAAATGGCCAAAAGCTATGATAGACTAAAAGTTGCAAACAAGATGCATGATGCTCATGATGATCCTCAGCCTTGTCAAGATCAAAGGTGGAAAGAGGAAATAGACATGAGGGACAATAGGATATGAAGGGTAATGACAGGGGTTCGATAGGATAGTGAAGGGCAATAGGATATGAAGGAGGAAACCTGTCCCCCAAGTGTGGTGTGCAAGAAGTTCATAGATTATGCATGACGCCTGTTTGCCAGGTTTTCATCACGGTACTTGCCCAAGGTGCCTGTTTGCCAGGTTTTCACCAGAGGATGAATTATTTTTGCTTTACTTTTTTTTTTTTTCTTTTGCCTTTTTTTCTTTTTTTTTCAATTTTTTATGATTTATTCAGGACATTTTTCAATTTTTTTGAATTATTTCAGGACATTTTTCAATTTTTATGATTTTTTCAGGACATTTTGAATGCAAAAGTTCCAGTGATTGATCATGACAAGGGGAACACACCCAATGCGCATCTGAAAGATATACATAGACCGGGACCAAAACATATGTACAAGAAACCGAAGTATGCAAGACAATGATGTTGACCAATAACAAGCCTGGAATAGGACATTGGGTCAAGACGAAGATAGACATGATAAACCGGCCAAGAGAAAGCATAGCTAGAGGTCATGACAGATGATAGAGCAATAATCTCATTACTCATGGCGCCTGATTGCCAGGTTTTCACCATGATACTTGCCCAAAGCCCCTGTTTACCAGGTTTTCACTAGAGGGCGAATCATTTTTCTTTACTTTTTTGCTCTTTTTTCACTTTTTTGTTCCAATATCTCCTCTTCTTGAGCTAGTTTCTCCTCTAGTTTTTGTATTTGGAGATTTGTTTCATCATAAAAAGTTTGATCGATATTGCCTTGTTGTTGGGTTGGATATAATTGTGATTGCCTTGGATTAAAATTTGATTGCATTGTCGGTTGATACGTCAAACTTTGTTGCATCATTGGTGCTTGAAACCTTGTTTCAATAGACATGTCACTATGTAAATGCAATATTTTTAAAGGATGATGTATGATATGCAACTAAATGCAAACTAAACAGACGAAAAATGCAATCTATGGCAAGAGTGCAACCTATGTTTTTGGTTGTTTTTTGAAGATTTTGACAAACTTTTTGGAATGCAAATCTAAAAGAGACCCTTAGGAAATTGAAATGATGTCTAGACCTCAAAGGACAAAAGGACCAAGTGACAAAAGGACAAAATGACAATGTCTCCCCTATATGCTTGGATACTAAGCTAGGTTTAACCAAATGACAATAATGACATAAAGAGAAAAGGTTTGATAAGATCTAGACCTCCTAACAATGACTTAGGGTTTATCAAAGATTTGCATTACTCAAGTATGACAAAACCTAGTTTTGGCACTATATGCAAAGGGACAATTACTATGCAAATGACCCTAATATGATATGATAATGACCTAAGCTTAATGAAGGGACCTAGGGTATGCAAATGCAAATGTATGACAATGGTATTACTCTAATGCAAGAGGACACATGCAAAAGGATGACCCTTATTGATATGCAAGGGAGTATGACCTAGGTGGAACCTAACCTTGGTACTTGACAAATGACTTTGCAAAATGCAAACCTAAGATGAACCTAAATCTAAGTGACATGAATGTTGAGACAAGATTTTGAAAAATGTTTGACAACCATGTTTGAAGGTTTTTTGAACTTTGTTGAACGAATCTGCTTGTTTTGTATGATTTCCTATGTTTGTTGAAGGTTTGGTAATTACTTTGTCGAAATAATCGCTTTGTCAAAACAATCACATTTCGAGTACTCTTGCGCCATAATCTTGTCTATTTGCTTTCATCTCATGTGTATGCACTTGATGGTGAGATCCACAAACAAAGGCTATTTGGAGAGGAAAGAAGAACAATGGAGCCACATGAAGGAAGCATTCATATCTACGTTTGGTTTGCATAGTATTTAGTTTTGAATGTTTTGTCTTTATGTCTTTATTGAGTGTGTTTAGGATAGATCATTACATTTAAGCTTTCGTGATTGAGCTAGATTAGTTTTTATAATGTTTGTGATGATTTCCAGATTCCTATGCTACAATCTATACATATATATGCATGTGTGTGTGTCTATATATATATATATACATATACATACATATATATACATATAGATGTATATATATATATACACACACATACATATATGTATATGTATATACATATACATATATGTATGTGTGTATATATATATATGTATGTATGTATGTATATATATATACATATATATATATATATATGTATGTATATATACATATACATATATGTTTATGTATATATATATATGTATATGTATATGTATATGTATATATATATATGTATATGTATCTATATATGTATATATGTATATATATGTATATATATATGTATGTATACATATACATATACATATACATATACATATACATAAAGAGAGAGAGAGAGATTTGTGTGTCTGTGTACATATATACATGTATATAACACACACACACACACATATATACATGCATATGTGTGTGTGTGTGTGTTATATACATGTATATATGTATAAATGTGTGTGTATATATACACATGCACACACACACATATACATGCATATATACATATGCATGTACATAACATATATATATATACACATATAAACCACTATAAATTTACAATAAAAGCTTGCAAATTCAATAAGAAAAAGTTTTAAAAATACCAACCTGAAGGATTTTTGCAAGAATTTGGGTGGAAAAAGTGTTGGTTCGAAGGTTCGCCTATTTGCCTGTTCATAGGAGTCGAGTCGAAAATGACACTAACTATCATTTTTGATAATTATACTTAAAAAAAAAACCTTAGTTAAAGGGTTTGATTGAAACCCCTCTTTCAATCGAACCCTTTAAAATAATAATTAAAAAAAATAAAAAATGTTGTCGATCAAACATTATATTCGATCGAAAGGGATTAATTTTTTTTTTGGACAAAGGAGTAGAATTTCTTCGTCCAAAAAAGTGTAACCCACTATTGTGGATTCACCCCCAAGGACTTTGGCACAACTTGATGGTATGATGAAAGAATAAAGTATCTGGTAGATTACTGAGAGGGGGGGGGGTGAATCAGTAAACTGAAAAACTGATACAAACTTCCCAATCTCAAACTCAAACTCACAAAGTAAACTTTCACTGTCAAGATCAATACTCATAAGAATACTCAACATCAACCGGTTAACTGTTATAACAACTTAACAGTAAACACCTTCAATCTTGTAAACATCAAAATGCTTAATCATATATCAACATATTCCATCTCTCAATGCTTCCAGTTATCATGCCTTATCAGAAGTTAATCAAATCAACAAATAAGATCATAACCACAAAAATATTCACCACATGACACAAATGTTTATACGTGGAAAACCCAAATAGGTAAAAACCACGGTGAGATGAGACTCACAAGATAGCTATTTGAACTCTTCTGAAGTTCACCCTATTAGGAGCCAAGCCTGTTAAAGCTTTTACAGTAAGTCCTGTTCAGAACTGATCCTGTTAGGAATCACCCGGTTAAGGGATTTACAAAATGCCTTGATGAAAAGAAAATACCCTACTAGGAGTAACCTCAGTAGAGGATTTGAGAATCCAAGCTAATGGACCACCTTGTTAGAGGATTTAAGAAGTAACCAAGCTTGTTAGAGCTTACCCAGTTAGGGGATTTCAATTCTGTTGTAATTGTTAGAAAACAATAGGTTTTCTTGATCTGTTTGAATACCACTACATTTGCTTGATCAGATCCTTTTAAGCTTCAATCTGCCTTTACACAAACTGCAGATCCATTCTTCGGTTAGGCAACCACACACTCAACTGATTTCTGCCAACACTTTGCCAACAACTTTATAAACAACTTCATCGACCTTAAATACAAATCAATTAGGTCGGTAACACAACAAAAACCTATTTCTCTCATAGAGATTACAAACAAATAGGTTCAAGTGTGACCGTTGGATTTACATAGCAATCTATACACATTCTTCAAGAAAATTCCAACCGCTCCATGATCACCGCTTCATCGGACTTTGTAACTCATCACGTGCTATGCATTAGATGCAATCCACTTTGCTCATTCCCTAGACAATCAAACAAATGTGCCAAAACAATCTGAACTTATCCTCCTATAATGATCCCACATGTTGCCATCATTACCGCTCATCATTAGATCTTAAACCAATAAACTTGATCGATTAGGGTTTAACAAAAACAACTGGTAGGGTTTACCGGTTACATTGCATAGAAAAGGGTTTAACCTTATACACCGGTTTACTAGTTCAACTCACAAACTAACATACCAGTTTACAACATCTTCCTCAAAGCTCTTCCTACCGGTTACAAGACAATATCAATAACAACAACAATATCAGCAATATTATAAATACCATTACCAGTTCAATTGACATCAATGACAACATGACATATCATTAATGCAATCTTCATGCAAATGCCAACACAACATTTGATTGAAATAACATTAGTATCCACAATATGAGCGAGGCCACACAACAAATCCACACCTATCTTATCATTTTGCACCATTCTTTTTAACACTTCAATCAAGGGGATTGCCTCACTATCTGGATATTGTTGACCCATCCATTGTTGAAGATTTTTAAATTCATTATCAGTCTTCTCCAATTGGTCAATAGTAACCCTAGTTAGTGATTTATCCACATCGTAAGAAGTATGAGGAGAATGGGGATAATTGATGTTAGTTGTAGGACTAAGGGTAATAAAACTTATGCACAAAAGAGGAAAATTGAATGCAAAGATTGAACACTATGATTAAACAATACAAGTCTTTGCAAAAATTATTGATTAACCAACAAGTGAAACAATGTGAATTATGATATTGGATATTATATATGCATCTAAATTTGAACATAACATGTCATGACAATCAAATCTAAAAACACAATGAGAAAAATATGCAACCCACAAGTCAATTTTAGAATAATAAATTAGGGTTTTTGTGAATTTAACCTCTAAATTTATGTAATTCAATTGAAAATATTATTTATGAGTGCAAAAATTAATGCTAAAGTGTATACACATAAATAAAAACAAGCATGTAAGAAGTCAGATTCACCAGAATGTATAGTAGTGAAAATTAGGGTTTCACAAGTAATGCCTTGTAAACTAGGAAGCCACTTAATTTTAACATGCCAACACATTAAAAGGAGGATAAATACAGTAGATCCAACCTCAATTTTGTTAGGAAGAGGGTTGATTGCTAATTGTAGTCCTTATTCCCCTTTTGTTTTAGTTGAAAATGTAATTGAAATTATAGTATTGTTTGAATATAGGATAAATACTTAAAAAATTTAACCAAATTGATGAAAAAAGATGGAACTACAGATATCGAATAAATCCATAGTCAAAGGTTTGAGTAAAAGAATAGAATTAGAACTTGTTCCTAGAAGTTCGAGCTGATTTTTTGGCATCAGTTAGTATAGATTTTCCTTGGTGCTCTGACTTTCGCTCTGTTGAAAGTTGAACCTATTCATCATCATCAACTTTGTTGGAATCCCCGAGTATATCTCTTGATCCAATTTCCTGTACACAAAAAGAGAGGAAAAATGTTGTGGATAGGGGTTTTCCTTAGGTCAAACCTCATTTAGGAATTAACCTTGAAATTGAAATGATAAATGTAATAGTAAATTATAGCAAGATATTTTCCTTTTGAGGGAAAGATTGGATCTGAAATAAAGTGCTTGTAATTAAAATGTATACCTTGATCAAGTTTTGTTTGGATCCTCATGCAAGGGTTTTAGGATGTCTTGTAGAATTACTTCACAAAATGTTGATCATGGATGCCATCTTGAATGCTTGAACTTGACTTCACTTCAAGATTCTTCAATGCTTGATGAATGCTTGATTGCTTGCTCACTTTAATTTGCTAGAGTGTAATTTAGATTATTAGATATCTTAGGTTTCAAATGAGAGGTGTAGACCTCCTTTTATACTTGACTATCTGAGAATTAATTGAATTTTTGGAGTAACCTGACACAAGGAAAAATTTCCCACTCATTTGGCATGACCATTATGAGGACCAAATTTTGGGTCTTGATTAAGAGGACTAAGGTGTCAGGCACCCTAGTCCTGTGAATCAAGAGTCAGACTTGGGGAGAAGGCAGGGAAGGTAATGAATTTGCAAGTTTGTGGATGGTGTGAGCATAATCAAAATACACTTCAGGCATCAAGAGACGAAGCACCAAGGTGAGGTTTATGCTAGGACATAATTGTATGTGGATACAATTCATGATGCTACATGTTTACATTCTTCTTTTGTTTTCCATCTAATCATTGATCATTCTTTTCCATCTATGATTTTATTTTCTTACACTTTACTCATATGTTTTTGTATGGTGTCCAGTTTTAGTCGCAACTTCTTGTCCCTTTTAAATTTCCAACTAAAACTCATACAAGTGCATTCTATTGAAGGTTTGTTTTTGTTTGGATTTGACACTTCTTCAATGAATGGGCACCTTGAAACACAATCCAACCAAAAATTCTTTTTCATTTCCTAGTTGTTCCTCGATTTTGATTTTCCTTTTCTTTTTCCCTTTCGTGTACTTCCAACAACATCATCTACGACATTCTCAACAAGATCATCTATGTCATTCTCAACAATATTGCCTACGACATTGTCATCAACCTCAATTAACTTATTTCAACTACTTTGTGTATCCAATTACATTAGAACATTATCTACAACATTGGCATCTGAGTCAATTAACTCATTTTGATCTTTCCAACTTTTGGTGCAACTATTGATGTTGTACCTCTGTTTGATGGACAACCAACATTGCCAAAGTATGATATTATATTTATGTTTTTACGTTTTAATGGCATCCCTTCAACACTTTCACGAGTCTTGTTGCTTGACATCTCTCAAGAAATAGAAACTGCAATAAATAAAATCATATTGATAGAATATAAGAATATAAATCCTCGAAACCTGATTCCTTAGGCACTAAATGTCACCCTAAATAATTTGTAATAATGAACTAAAATTTACAAAGTTTGAGGATAAATAATCTTATAATACTAAAAATAAATTATCACTTACTGATAGGTTTTGTCAAAGTCCATTATATAGCAATCATTATAGTAGCAAATTGTCTATGATTTGAATTGACTATCGAGAGCTCAAAACTAAACAAATTGTGTAAAAAATGTACCGAATTTTGATTATATTATAGCAATCCATATTTGGCAAATTTCGTGGGGCATTTTAATTCTTGTGCCGACGCATGTATCAGGTCTCCATTAACTTGGCCAAGAGTATCCAGCATGCATGATTTTCTTTGCTAAGGAAGGACCGCTTGAGTGAGCCTCACAAATGCCTTCATGTACCTCTTCCAAGGCCTTTTTTATCTCATCTTGTTCCAGACATCGAAGGAGAGTACCATCAAGACTTTGCCGGTATAGGGTTTCGGCAATGATGGTGTATTGAGCAGTTTGGCGGATGAAGGTTTTGCATTGGTTATTGGATTGGTTGGGAGGAAGTGTGTGATTGTGGAGGTAAGTGAAGAACTCACCATACCATGGGGATGTGAAACCGACTAGGCGACATATCATTTTAGTTTTGGGGATATCATAAATGGGGAACCAAAGTTATTCTACCAAGAACTCGTAGCATGTGGAATTTTGTGGAAGATCTAGGAGAGATGCAATTGTAGTCGTTGCATCAGCAACTCAATTCTGATCTCTAAGTACCTGATCAAAGGTGATAGTTGTAAATGATTCTTTGTAACTATCCACTATCCTTTTATATGGCATGAGATTATCATCCTTAGTTTGATACTCATCGGTGACTTGTCAGATGACTAATTGTGAATCTCCATATACTTGTAGCTCTTTTAGATGCCGTTGTATAGCCAATCTGAGTCCTATGATCAAGGCCTCATATTCTGCTATATTATTGGTGCATGGAAAAGTGGGCTTGTATGACTTCGGGATGCTATCACTTTGAGGTGTAATGAAAAGAATACTTGCCCATGAGCCATGTCTAGTATATGAGCCATCAAAGTAGAGCTTCCATGGTTGTGTTGTTTTGATCATGAAGATCTCTTCGTCTGGAAAATTGGAAATAAGAGGATGGTCACCTACGAGGGGTGCATCGGCTAGCTGATCTACAATAACTTGCCCCTTGGTAGCCTTGTGGTCCACATACTCAATGTCAAATTCACTCAGAATCATAACCCATTTGGCCAAGCGGCCTGTTAATGTTGCTTTGCTGAGTAGGTATTTGAGTGGATCAATTTTGGTGATGAGTTGTACCTTGTGTGTCAACATGTAGTGCCTCAATTTGGTGGCTGCCAAGATAACTGCTAGGCAAGCTCGCTCAATAGATGTGTAATTGAGTTCATAGCCTACCAATGTGTGAGAGATATAATATACAACAAATTATTTTCCTTCTGCATTGTTTTGTGCCAGTAGTACTCCTAATTCCATATTAGTAGCTGAAATATATAGCAATAGAGGTATACTTGGATCTGATGGGATCAGCAACGGTGTATTCATTAGGTAGTCTTTAGGAATTTGGAATGCTTGCTAGCACTTTGTATCCCATTGAAAGTGGATATTCTTGTGTAATAGATGCATGAAGGGATGACACTTATCAACTGATTGAGCAATGAATCTATGAATTGATTGTAGTCACCCTTGTAGTGTCCTTAACTGACTGGTGTTCTTGGGAGGTGGCATGTCCATGATTTCTTTGACTTTCGACGGATCTACTTCAATGCCTTTGCTAGAGACAATGTATCCTAGGAGCTTCCTGAAGGTCACTCCAAAGACACATTTCTTTGGATTAAGATGAACATGATATTACTCTAATCTATCAAAGATTTGACCCAGTATTTCCAGACGACCTTCTCTTGTTAATGATTTAGCTAGTAAATCATCAACATAATCTTCCATTATAGTGTGCATCAGGTCATGAAATATGTTAGTCATAGCTCTTTGATAGGTTGCCCCTGCATTTTTTAGACCAAATGGCATCACATTCCAACAGTAGGTTCCCCATGGGCATGTGAAAGCAGTTTTATGTTGATCTTCTGGAGCAATCTTGATCTGCTTGTACCCTGAAAAGCCATCCATAAGAGAAAGCATTGCATGAACCACTGTGAGATCGACAATCATGTCGATGTTGGGTAAGAGGAAGTCATCCTTAGGGCATGCCTTGTTCAAATCTCTAAAGTTTGTACAGATATGGATGCCCCCATTAGGTTTGTCGACAGGTACAATGTTGGAGATCCAATTAGAATAATCGATTGGTCGAATGAAACCAACATCTAAGAGCTTTTTGAGTTTTGCCTTGATAAGCACAACAATCTGTGGGTGCATCTTTCTGATCTTTTGTTTAATAGGTTTAGCTCCTTCTGTCATGGTTAGGTGATGCATGACTAAATCAGGATATAAACCAAGCATGTCTGCATAAGACCATGCGAAATTGATTTGACACTTCTGGAAGAATTCCACAAATTTGGGCTGCTCCTTTGGAGTTAGTAGAGATGCCAAATGTATTTGGTGAGGAGTCTTAGGGGTCCCCACATTGAATTCTTTTGTTTCTTTGATTAGGATCGTCGATCTCTCTTGATTTGTACTAGAGGGGAGGATGTCAAACCTTTCATCCCCAGGCCCAGAGAGGTTTTCACCTTTGGATACGCTCTTTATTTTTACTTTTTTGGGATCAACAAGTACCACTATGTGGTTTTCACTAGAGGATTCATGTTTTATTGTGATATTTTTGCAGCTGAAAGGTTTGGCATCTACCCTAAAGTAAGTTGCGCTATTAAGTTCGATGGAAAATATAGCTTTATGATCCCTGCTTGGTATGTGATCTCGTATTTCTAAAAATTTGATGAGTTCTACATTGTTTTAGAAATGATCAAGACATGGAGGATTTGGTTGGTTCCAGTCAATGAGTTTGGGGTGGATGATAGGCATGACCTCATCGACTAAGTTGAGTTCAAGGGAGGCTAGTGCAGGAGCACCTAGGCCTCCTTTTCAACACAGGTTTGAGAGTAAGTTTGATTTTTATTAGCTTTGAGTGGGAAAGGTTGATTAAGTTTTTTTTGTGTTGTTTCAAGTTGTTTGGATGAGTTTTGAACTCATTGTGTGGTTTTGATTTCCTGTTTTCATCTTTTGCTCAAAATTGCCAGTTTTGGAGTTGCCTGGCAAAATGTTGTAAAAAGTGAGTTTTTAATGTGTTTTTGTTTTGGATATGCCTAGACATGTTTTGTTTTTGTTTTGGATATGCCTAGACATGTTTTGTTTTTGGTTTGTGGGTGTGAGAAGTGTTCTTAGGTGTTTTGTAGGCTTTGAGATCAACCCTACACCTTCTAGGCATCAAAAGTTGTCATTTAGGCATCAAAATGTCAAATTTAGTGTTCTTGGACATGTACCTATCTATACAGGAGGCTAACCAACCTGGAGTGGTATTTATTCTCCTATTGGAACTATTATAAGGGTTGTTCAATCAGAGTTATCAATCATTTTGAAAGTTTGCACTCATTTTACCTTGTTTTTCCCTAGTTTCTAACTTCATGTGAACAATAGTCCATACACCTGCTATACTTGGCCATACTGTTCTTGCATTTTCAGTTTCTACTATGTTTTCTTAAACTTCTCCCTTTGGTGGCATTCAATTTCATTAAGTTTTGAGTTTGTAGCAAAATTAGTTTGATTTGACAATTTCACTGCCTTGTCTAGGAATTTGGCAAGGATGCTTGACCAACTTGGCTTCTTGAAGTCCTAAAATGTTCATGGCTTCTCAAAAACCATTTGGTCAATTTGTAAATTATGTAAATATATGTTTTGGTTTCAAAAGTGCAAGTGCAAGGAGTTTTGTGGCCATGGAGCCCTAGGCAAGTGTGCCATTTGGCTAGGGTCTTGTATAAGTTTGATGCTTTGCTCTTCCATAGCAATTAAATTCATTTGGTGGACAGACATGTTTGATGTCCAAGTTATATGTGCAA
Source organism: Cryptomeria japonica (assembly GCF_030272615.1). Classification (NCBI taxonomy): domain Eukaryota; kingdom Viridiplantae; phylum Streptophyta; class Pinopsida; order Cupressales; family Cupressaceae; genus Cryptomeria; species Cryptomeria japonica. The sequence continues at coordinate 688,424,156 of NC_081405.1, read as the reverse complement.
GCCAAGAGGCTTCCTAAGCCAGGACAAGGAGGGTTACATGTTTCAGTTTTGTGAGTTGTAAACCAAAACAATGAGTCACTGTTTGGTAGTAGTTTTTCCTTCCTTTGTTGCTCTCCACCATTTATTGGTGTGTGTAGCCTTGTTAATATTTGTTTGTTTGAAAGCAAGAACAAGGAGTGGTGTAAACCCTGCCCATGGGTATTGTAAATGCCAAGATCAAACAATGATCTCTTTAGGCAAAATGATAAACGCCCAGCAAGCTGTCACAGTCATCTAGGTCTGATTCTTACACTTGTTTTGAAGATTGTATATGTAATCTCCCTCTTTAAATTGGCAGGTATGAAGGACACTAAGCATAAAAAGGCAGAGTATTGTTAATAAATCCCAAAGCAGACCTTGAAAAGGAGTTCTAATAGTGTGAAGTGCAGGTCCAATGTGAAAAGGCAATGAGAGGGCAAAATGCAGTCATATTTAGCTTGACAGTGAACTACTTGTTAATTGTAATTGCCTAATGCCTTTTGTGCAAGGCTATTTTGATTCCTTCTTGTCTCTAATGATGGCCATGTTCACATGCTTCAATTTGTAATTGGAATTCATGCAAAGTTGTGTTTGTAGAAGGCAAAAAAATGAAAAGTTGTCAAATGTTGCACTTTCCTTATGTGCATTTTGTGAAAATCTTGTTCTCCACCCTGTGAGGTTTAAATCTTCTTGTTTATGGCCTAGTTAGTCAGCAGCAAGGTAGAACTAAGTGTTCTTGTGTCATTTGGAGGACTCAAGTTTGAAATTTGATTTTTGCCAACAAACCCTACCAAAACCCTCTTTTATGCCCATTTTTGGGACAGACACAGAGAAGGCCTTAGGGACCCCTAAACTTGGAAAATCTTTAAGAACTCCCAAAAGGGTGTCTGAATATCAACTTTGTTTGGTTTGGAAGTCCATCTCTAGAGCAGGGTGAGCATAAAACCCCAAAAGGAGGGTTAATTCCTAGTAGCCTGATTTAGGCCTAAAATTGGGTTTTTGACAAAATGGGTATACAAATGGGGAATGTAAAGCCTAAAAACCATCAAGTCCAGTTGAGACAAGTTGTCCTTGCATACATCTAACATATCTAGTGAGGTAGACTCCAAAAATTGGTTTTGTAGCACTAGAGAGGAAGACAAAAACAATGGATTTGAAGCCCTTGAGCAACCAAGATGAGTTTGACATAGGGAGGTGAAGCAAGGTGAGTTGTTAGACTACCTTTGATTCATTTGCACTCTGATCAAGGTGTTTACACCTTAAAAAACAATAAGGAACTTTTGCCAAGCAAACATACTAAACACCTAACAGCCACCTAGTTCCAGCCTCCCTATCAGAGGCATCAATGAGGGTTAATATAGATGAGTGAAGTTTGTCAATGGTACTCTCCTTGTCAGGTTCTAGCGTCAGATTTGATGTAGGACCTATGGAAGGTTCTTCTTGCTCACGAAACCAAAAGGTTTTAATCGATGCCTCCTCGTAAACTGGTATATCCTTACAAGGTGGGGGAGGGGATGTGTCTTCCTTGTCTGAATTATTTGGATTCATTGAATCAAATTCCCACTCATGCGAATCAATTTTTGAATCACTCTCTAACATCTGATTACTATACCATGCTGGGATGTCTTGTGTATTGAAGAGTGTATTGGTCACAGGTTTATGCAATTTTATAGGTGGGATTGTTGGTGCTACTGGCAAGATTATCGGTGTGGTTGATGATGCTAATGATAGTTTAGTAGGTGTGGTTGGTACAACTATTGGGAGTATTGTTGTTGGTGATGTTGTTGTTGTTTACTAATGATATTATTAGTGTTGTTGATGTTGCTGAAGGAATTATTGGTGTTGTTGGTACAATTGGTATTATTGTTGTTATTGATGGAATTATCAGTGTTGTAGATGTTTCTGCTAGGAGTATTGGTACTATTGGTATTGCATGTGTGATTGATGCCACTGACTTGATGATCAGTTTTGTTGGTGTGGATGGTGTTGTTGGTGCCACAGATATAATCAAGGATGGCCTCCTTGGAGTAACTATTTGATACATGGGGTTGTTGGGTTTACCTTTGAATCTGAGCTTAGGAAGATATTCCTTTTGAAAACCTAATCCAGTTTTATCTTTAGGTTTCAACATAGGTTGTAAGGGCTCATGTCGTCCCTGTTTGCAATGTCCCAAAGCACTCTGACCATCATAGCCCATTCTTTGTATGATAGTGAGGCCTTTTCCATATTTATCAGTAGGAATTGTAGCCTTTGGGATTTATGTGGTGATAGGGTCTTTGTAGATCCATTCTGGTAGGTCCTCATCTCCAGTTTGGTCTTCCTGACTTTTACCAGGGATGAACTGTGACAAAGCGCATGCTGGCTTGGTCAGTGGTGGTTGAAGCAACTTTTGAGGCTTGCCATAAGTTCTAGGGGAAGTGGGTAATTTCCCAACACAAAAGAGTTGGCTTAGATTATATTCCCCAGGACCTTCCTCAACCATTTTCATTTTCAACTTCTCTTGCTTTGGTATAGGGGGGATTAAACTAGAAAGAGAGGTTGTACTAACATAGGATGTGGAAGGGATAACTTCTCAGTTGTTAGGTATGGTGATCTCTAGCCGATGGTTAATATTGTTACAATATGCAAATGGATTTGCATCACCCAGGATTGTGATTTCTATATCATTATGGGGAAACTTGATACACTGATGATAGGTGGATGGAATGACTTGCATGGTGTGTATCCAAGGTCTTCCTAACAAGAGATTATATGGAAGAGGAAGGTCCAAAACTTGGCAGATGATATGCTTTACCACTAGGCCCACTCTGATAGGTAATACAACAGCTCCTTTGGAAGAACGCTTCACATCATCATAGGCCTTAATGGTTATCTTTTTGTTGGGATCCATTGATTCTACTGCATAGCCCAATGTTGTGACCAACTACAAGGTGCATATATTCAGGTCAGCTCCATTGTCAATCAAGACTCGCTTGATTATGTGTTGGTTTACAAATCCTTCAATGTGAAGGGATGCGTTATGTGGTTGTTGGAATGAAGCGTTATCACTTTCAGAAAAAGTGAGGCATGGTGATGACCTGAGACTGCCAACCATGGCTTGGAATTGATCTGTGTTAAGGTTCCAAGGGACTGACACTTCTTGGAGAGCTTGATCCAAGAATATTTTGTGTGAAGGGGATAAGCGCAAAAGCTCTAATATGGATATGAATGCAGGTGTTTTGTCCACTTGTTCTACAAGATTATATTGCTTGGGCAAGGGTGTCGTTCCTTGTGGTGCAGCTCAAATGGTAATTTTGCTACGATGCATAACAACATTGCATGCAGGATTTGGATCTTTGATGGTGAGGGTTTCAACTTGTTCGTTAGCATCAAGAGGTGATTCATAGTATAATTATAGGCATCTTGTGTATAATTAGTTGTAGTAACTGTGTTCCGCCCAGAGGTGGAAGGACCCCTTTGATCATGTTATGGAAGTGGACTCTTCAACATTAGATGATCATCATTGGATGTTTTAGGGTCATGTCCTTTGATTTCAATTTCTCCTCTATCAATAAGATCTTGAACAAGATCTTTCAATCGATGGCAATTACTCGTCTTATATCCTTTCACTTGGTGGAATTCACAATGTTCATTATCTCTCCACCATGGATGTTTGACTTGAGGTTCACAGTTAGATGTTTTTGGTAAGGTCACAAGATTGGAAGAGACCAATTGATGTAATATTCTTTCGATGGGTTCCCCTAAGGGTGTGTACATGCGTTTTGGTTTATAATTTTGTTGTCATTGTCTTGGTTCTTCTTGTGGCGCATTACAACCTTTATTTTGTGGATGAGTGATGGTGTTGTTTTTACGAGGGGGATTTTGCCCCACAAATATGACCATAGATTGTGCAATCTTTGCGGTCCTTGCATCTATGACCCCGTCATTGATGATGTTCTTGTTCTTGTTCCAGAAATTAGGTTTATCACTATTAAAATGGGGGTGAGGGCCATCTTTTGGTTCATTGTAGATTTTGATAAGTCCCTTTTTGATAAGGGCTCGTTCACATTTTGATCCTTGAGTGATCATCTCTTCAAAAGATTCAATACCCTTCATGTATAAATGGAATCCTATCTCTTCATTCAAGTTGGAAATGAGTATTTCCACTAGTTCTTGTTCAGGCAAATGAAGAGAACGTCTGCTAGACAGTTGCCTCCACCGTTGTAGGAAAGCTGAAAACAACTCCCCTAGTTTTTGTTTGGTGTTGCATAGATCTGCCATGGTAACATCTCGTTCTATATTATGTGAATAATGAGCGATGAAATTTTAGACTAGTTCCTCGAATGTTCTAATTCCACCTGGTAATTGGGAAAACCATTGCGTGGTTGTGCCTCCCAAACTCTGAGGAAAGAGGCACATTAGATAGGTGTCCTCATAAGCCACCTCTAAACACGATGAGTGAAATTCACAGACATGATCTCTAGGGTCTCCTTTTCCCCTATACTTTTCAAACTTAGGTGTCTCAAACCCTCATAGAAAAGGTGGCATATGCATGTTCCTATCAAAAGGATAGGGACAAATATCGTTAAGTGAAAACCAAGTAGTCTTCACACCACTATTAAGTTGTTGAGCAAGATTCTCGACTTGTTGTCTCAACATGTCTGTTTCTGTAGGAGGAGGAGGTGGGGGATTCCCTTGATGATTAAGGTCATATCGAAAGTAATCTCTACCTCTTCCACCATCGTTACGGCTATGTTGTTCTGATGTCTATCGTATCTGTACGGTATCAAAATCAAAGGGTAGTTTAGCACCCTGTTGAGAAAGTCTCAGAAAATGAGCATCTGCGTTGTTTCTAAGGATTTCGTCAAAAAGTCTATTAAACCTGGGATTGTGTTGTTCTCTTTCTATAGCTTCGGGAGTTGGAGTGCTAGGATATTCATCATTTGTGTCTCCTCCAATGGCCTCATGGAAATCATTGAGGTTTTCTTCCTCCTCTTCAATCTCTAGTTGTCTAGTTTTCGATCTGGTGTGAGCCATTTTGTTTGAAAGTTTTGAGGTTTTGGTGATTTATGAGGGATGGTAATGAAATGTTTTGATGAGAGATAAGTATTTTGTGAAATGTTTAGAAGATGGATCTCTAACACTGAAGGTTGGATGTTTAACAAAGTTCTTTGTGAATTGCTCTTGTGTTTTCAACAATTTGGATGTGATAAGGTATAACAAGGTTTGAGATGTGTTACAAACCAAGCTACCTAGCAATGAGAAGATGCACTCATAAACTAGTTTTAACCTGCGTAGAAATGCCTCTTAGGATGATTGATCCTAGATGTAGAGACACCCTAAAAGTGATTTGTTGGTTAGATTTAAGCAATATTTAAAAGAACTTAGGACAAGACCTTTTTGTGTTTTGAGAGTTAAATGGTTTTGTGATGTTGTGAAGGTGAAAGTGGATAGAATATGGACCTCAATAAAAACTTTCCGTCATAAAGGGGGTTTCTACTTCTCCCTCTCTCTCAGGGGTTGGTGGTTGCCCTTGAGCTACGTTGTACGTGATACTGATTTTTGGAAAGAAAGCAGGGTTGATCTTGCCCCCTTTGTTTTTGTGATAACTCAAGGCTCTATATTGAGTAAATACTCTATTTTTCAAAGGCTCTTTGTTGAATTCGTTGGATTTTCCTTGAAGATATAAATGCATATGATGCAAGAAGGCTCTGTGTGAGAGAAAAATATATCTATTGATATAGAAAAACTTCCTTCTTTTGATAAGAGCTTTTGAAATCAATTGTCTCTTTTTCAATGTAGTCTTTTGATGAAGACTCCTTTTTCTCAAAAAGTGAGTGATGATCATACAAATTGATACTTTGTTTCACTTTTTGATGTTTGTTTTTGTTGGTCAAGGTTGATCTAAAATTGTGCTAGATGAATACTTGGTTTACATTTGTTTTGAATTTCTTTGACAAGAAAACATAACAAGCACACAAGCACAATAATCTTGCCTCAAAAGGCACAATAGGTGTGGGTCTAGATCAACCCAGTCATTAACTTTATGGACCCTTTTCAAATGTTTTGTATGTTTTTTCCAAAATCCTGAAGTCGGCTCAAATTTTTACTGGTCTGACAGAAGACAAAGACAATTCAAACACACTTTATCCCTAAGGTCAATGGCCAGTTGCGATATTTTCAGCCCACATCTTGATATTTCTTCGACTTTGGTACTACATACCTTATGAATCTTGTCGTGGTAGGTAAGGATGTGATATACTAAGTCTTGCATGAGCATAATAGATAGATGATCCCTATGATGGGGGAGTCACCACTTTTATCAAGCTACAAGTAGCCTTTCAAAAAGCCTTGTTTCTACTCAAGGAAATATGTATGGTGAGTATCTTGGGAGCAAAACCATCTATGCTCTTGCACTGAACTTTTCACAAATATCCTCAATCAATAGAACAGGTGGGCTTCTATAATAAAAAGGTGTCTAGTGATGTTCGATGTTTTTGGAGATAAGTTCATTCTGCAGTGACTCACTTAAGAGCCTTGTAACTTGTGGTGGGGCCCATATGTCCTTTCGGCAAGTTACACTGTAGAAACAACTATACCCAAGGCTACAGCTTTCGCTCTCACCTGATTTCTATAGCGACTCGAAGGATTTACTACATGAGGTCATTCTGAAGAGTGATGTATCTCTTGGTAGGCCTCTCTTAAAAATAAAAATTTTGAGTGTTACTAACACTTTTCTTTTGCACCTAGGACCACGAAATCCAAGGGAGAGGATAGTGTGTGTTAGAAGTAGGACCACTCTATAGAATTTTGCACAAGTGTGCCAAACACTGAAAACACTTGTTCTTTTTAATTGGTTTATTGCAATGTGATTTTAAATGTTATTTGGATATGTTGCTCCAACAAACATGGTGTTCTTTTTAACTTCAAAGCAATATGGTGCAGGAGCACCTAGTTGAGCAAAACTCCCCTTTTTGAGAATTTAATCCTTTCATGTTTGCAATGACTTGTCTCAAGTTTATAATGTCGTTTTAGGTTGGTGTGTGTCTTGTTTAGTGGTTTTGATCTCATTTTGGGCTCAAGAGGTAAAGTTTTGCCTTTCAGGCTTTGAGTTGACAATTTTTGGCAAAAATGTACAAAATTGCCAAAAAGGTCTTCTAATGCTTTCCAAAGCATTGAAACATGTTTGATAAGTGTTTTTAAGCATGTATAAGGTGTTTAGACAATTTTATAAGGTTAGATTGTCAAAAATGTCTTTTGGAGCAAGAAATGTTGTCATTTGGGCTTGTAAAAGTTGTCATTTTTTTTAATTTTCTTGCAAAATGAACTTTGGGAAGCCTCATGTCCATACTAGGCTTGATAAATAACTTGTTGGAATTTAAAAATACCTCTCTTTTCTTTGAATAAGGTTGGTGATTGTATGAGCAAGAGATTCCTAATAAAAATCATGAAATTTTGGCTTTTATCACATTTTTTTGTTTCTTTGGAATAACAGTCCATACTGTAGCAATCTTGTCCATATTGTAACTCTTGGGAAGTGTGAATATTGGTTTCCTAATTATTTTCAATTGATTATTCCACTAGTTTTCTTTTTGCAAGTTGGAGAAATAAAATTATCTCTCATTCTGTGTGTTCACTGCCCTGTCAAGGGTTTGAAGTTACAAAATGCCACAACTTTACTGATCCAGGTTTGGGATCCCACAAAATGGATTTAGTCAAGTTGGTGCTCATGTATATAGTGTACATATGCTTTATTTTATGCCAAAATTGTGCTTGAAGGATGGCTTTGAGTGAATACTAGGCAAGTATTGATTACTTGGCTAGTAGCATGATCAAAAAGTCAAAATTTGCACCCAAAAGAAATTTGGAGTGAACAAATGTATGAGGCAGAGGTCTGGATATGTTTCCAAGGGTGTTGAGAATCATCTTGGTTTGTTAGAGCAACTTGTTTCTACTAAATATTCTCTGTTTGTAAGCAAAATAGTGAGTTCACTATTTTTGTGAATTGTGTTGCCAAAATGCTCAAGGAATGCTTCTAAAGCATAATCCAAGCCTTATATCTAAGAAGGATATGCAATAGGGAAGTTCATTAGTGTCTTGAAGACCTCATTGAAGGTATATTTCCAATTCAAACTCTTCATTATGCAGGTCCAAAGAAGTAGCAACAGTTGACTGGTAAAGGACATCAATTTAACAGTCACAGTGGCATTTCTCTTCATTTTTCTCAGTTGTTTGCCAAGTGTTTGGAATAATGCTTGTCTATCAAAGGCAGGGAAAGCTTTAAATTGTTATGGAAGAGGTTTCCTAGTAGTGTGGGAGTTTGAAACAAGTTTGGTAGAGGGAATCCATGGTGGAAGCATCCAAACCCTCACTAAACCCTATGTTTAAGCCTAAATTTGTGGACAGACACTAAGCTAGGTTGAGGGAGCCTAAAACCACAAAAATATCTTTGCTAAGACCTATTCCACACTATCCAAAACATCTCCCATGGTCAAGAATCCCATCGTTGGGCAGGGTGAGCAAAATTAGACCAATTAGGCCTCCACGGGCTAGTAGCCCTTTTGACTGCATAACACACATTTGTCTGTTTTTGTCAAAATACATAAACCTGATTATAAGGAGGAGTTTGGGGTTTTTGAAACCTTATGAGATAGCTCCAAAACAATGAAACAAGTAACTTTTGAGACCTTGGACATCATGAAGACAGTTTGGGGGGTTTGACCTTTTGGTTGGTGTATTGAGCAAGCTAAGGGCTATGAGCCTTAAACTAAGTTGGTTGTCAAACTTGAACAAAACCTTGTTGTCCCTACATGACCATGTTGGAACTGCCTAATGCACACTGAAAACAATAAGTTGAATGTCCAGTAAGCCAGGGATTGATAAATGTGTAGATGGGTGAAGTGAGGAGTTGGAGTAAGCTAGAGCAAGGGTATGATTTTCCACCAAAAAGGGAGGTTGATGGTGACGACTTGTAGAGAGACCTATCAAGTGTAACTAAACTTGTTATTGCAAACATCAGGAGTAGACACAAACAATACTCTTGTTTAGTTTTATGGCCTTTTGACTCAAATTGGCCTTTTGAGCACTTACCTAGCAACCTCCCTATCATAGTGGTATCAGAGCCAACAAAAGATTCAAGAGGAAAGGAACATTAGGAAAATATGGTGACTAATGTTGAGTTAGCCAAGAAGGTCGAAGACCAAGAAGAGGAAAATAGGGTACTCAGAGAAAGATTGGATCAACTAGCAATGAAACTAGCTAAAGTAGAAGTCAAAACTGAAGAAGTCCATGATAAGGTTGGAGATCAGGGTAAAATTATGGCAATAGAGGATGAGGTCCCAATGCCTGACCCTGTCATTGAGAAAGAACCATTCTTGAAAGCCTTAAGAGCTATGAGTGGTAAAACCTTAGAGGGAGTGGCTCTTTTCAGTGGGAAGATGGATCTAGATGCTCTTATCGAGTGGATTGAAGGTCTAGAAAACCATTTTGAATGTGATAGAGTAACTGAAGCACAAAAGGTTAAGTTAGAAAAATCAAGGTTGAGAGGGGCAGCCTTAACTTGGTGGAAATTCATCCAAGAGGAAAGGGTGAAAGAAGGTAAGCAACCAATAGCCACCTAGAAAGCAATGGTAGCCAAAATAAACGAAACCTACCTTCCCAAAGACTATGAAATACAACTTCATAGGAAAAGACAAAATTTGAGACAAAAAGACCTAGATGTCGGTAGCTACATTGAGGAGTTTCAAAAACTGTGCATGAGATCCCGAGTAGTAGAGGATGAGAGTATAAAGGTGGCAAGGTACTTGAACGGGTTAAGATGGAACATCCAAGAAGAGATGAGCTTGTTATGCCCACAAACAGTACACAAGTGTTATCAACTAGCACTTAAGGTGGAAGAGAAAGGTAGGAGAAAACAAGAACAAAACAACAGAGGAAGAGGTAGGGGAAGAGATGGTAGAGGCCATAGAGGCAGTTTTGGGGGAAGGAGCATAGATCAATGATCCTAGGGAGAGTCTAAACTTATAGAGCAAAGTGGGGATTCTCAGAGCAAACCCAACTATAGGGGTAGGGGATCAAGCAACTCGAGTAGGGGTAGATCTAATGGACCAGGGAGAGGGTCCTACTTCTCAACCATGAAGTACTATAATTGTCAAAAGTTGGGCCACCCTACCTATAGATGCCCAGAGAAGCCTAGTTCATCCTATGGTGGTGAGAAGAGGGTAAACTATGTTCAGGAAGATGGAGGTAATACCAGAACCTCAACATTGAACCTAGCTTCAGAAGATGGTGAGATTTTAATGATCAAGAGAGTGTTAATGAAGAAGCCACATAGTACAGAGGTCTCACAGAGAAGAGTATTGTTCAAGATTAAGTGTAAAATCATGGAAAAGGTGTGTAAGGTTATCATAGACTTAGGGTCCACAGATAACATCATATCAGAGGAAGTAGTAAGTAAATTGAAACTACCTAGGATACAACACAAGGAGCCATACAAAGTCACATGGTTAAATAAGGGACAACATGTGTTAGTAAATGAGCAAGCCTGGGTAGATTTCCACATAGGTGGATATATGGATAGGATCCTATGTGACATCCTTCCTATGGATGCTTGCCACCTACTATTGGGTAGACCATGGCAGTTTGACCGAAAAGCACAACATGATGGGGAAAGAAACTCCTACTCATTTCAGAAAGATGGAGTAACCTATCAGATTCAATCCCTCAATGAAGAAGGAGAGATCAGCAATAAGTGCCTAACATCTTGTTAGTGAATGAGAAAGAATTCATAAAAACACTAGAAGAAGGTGAAGGAGTGGGATTTGCACTCATAGTGAAACCCAAGGAAGAAAAGGTAGAAAAGAAAGTTGAGATACCATATGAGGTGTAGCAAATCCTTGATAACTTCAAAGCAATAATCAATGATGGTACACCTATATCTTTACCACCTTCTAGAGCCATTAGCCATCAGATTGATTTCATACCTGGAGCCTCTTTACCAAATAAGGCAGCCTATAGGATGACCCCTGAACAAAATGAAGAGGTAGCAAGACAAATACAAGAACTCTTAAACCAAGGGCTGATTAGGAAAAGAATTAGTCCTCGTATAGTACCTACAATGTTGGCACCTAAGAAGGGTGGAACATGGAGACTTTGTACAGATTCTAGAGCCATAAACAAGATCACCATCAGATATAGATTTCCCATACCCAGGATAGAGGATTTGACGGATTGTTTGGGGGGTGCACAGTATTTCAGTAAGATTGACTTGAAGAGTGGTTACCATCAGATAAGAATCAAAGAGGGTGATGAATGGAAGACAACTTTCAAAATGAATGAGGGTCTTTATGAGTGGTTTGTCATGCCATTTGGACTCTCTAATGCTCCCAACACATTCATGAGACTCATGAATGAAGTTTTACATGATTTCATTGGCAAGTTTGTTGTTGTGTATTTAGATGACATTCTTATTTTTAGTAAGACTAAGGAAGAGCATTTGAAGCATTTAGCTATTGTTCTGAGATAGTTATCTGATGAACAACTAACCATTGATCTTGAAAAGTGTGATTTCTTGAAGCAAGAATTGGTCTATCTTGGTTTTGTTGTATCAGGAGGCAATCTGAAAATGGATCAATCTAAACTTGCAGCAATAACCAGTTGGCCAACTCCTAAGACAGCCAGTGATGTCAAAAGCTTCCATGGTTTGGTACAATTTTATAGAAAATTCATCAAGGGATTTAGTGAGATTTGTGCTCCAATGTTAGACACCATCAAAGGGGGTGTAAAGGTAAAATATTAGTGGATAGATGCAGCCAATAAGGGGTTTGAATTATTGAAAACTAAAGTAGCTACTCAACCAGTGCTCATTTTACCTAGTTTTGATAAGCTTTTTACTATTGAATGTGATGCTAGTAATATTGTTGTAGGAGCCGTTTTAAATCAGGAAAATAGACCAGTTGCATTTTTTAGTGAGAAGTTGAATGATGCCAAGAAAAAGTACTCCTATGATTTATAACTTTATGCATTAGTATAGGCACTTAGGAAATGGAGACACTATCTTCTTCCTAAAGAGTTTGTTGTATACACAGATAATTAGGCACTAAGTTTTTTAAACTCACGAGATAAACTGAATCATAGGCATGTTAAATGGTTAGAGTACTTGCAAGCTTACACTTTTACTCTTAAGCATAAGAAGGGTCAGTTGAATAAAGTAGCAGATGCTTTGAGTAGAAGGTTGTTAACTATTCATGAGATTCAAGTTTAGAGCATTAGTATTGATAGTTTTAAAGAGATGTATCCTACTGATGATGATTTTGTTGAAGCTTATAAATTTTGTCAAGATTTTGAGAATAATTTCCATGGTGCATATGTTGATTTCACTTTGCAGGATGGTTTGTTATTCAGGGGTGGACAGTTATGTGTTCCAAAGGGTTCTATGAGAGAGAACCTCATTCGAGAGAAGCACAATGGGTGCTTAAGTGGACATTTTGGTCTCAACAAGACCTTAGAGTTGGTTCAAAGGTTCTATTATTGGCCTAAGATGCAGAAAGACATCCGGAGGTATGTTGAGCAGTATTTGGTATGTCAGAAGGCAAAAGGTAATTCCTCCAATGCTAGTTTATATCAGCCTCTTCCCATTCCGCATAGGCCTTGGGATTGCATTAGTATGGATTTTGTGGTAGGATTACCTAGAACTCAAGAAGGATTTGATAGCATCTTTGTAGTAGTTGATAGATTTAGCAAAATGGCTCATTTTATTCCTTGTAAGACAACACATGATACAAGTCATATTGCTTACTTATTTTTCAAAGAAGTTGTTAGAATACATGGTTTGCCTACTAGCATTGTTTCAGATAGGGATGTTAAGTTTCTTGGTCATTTTTGGAAAACATTGTGGAAGAGATTGGGTACTAATCTCTCTTTTGGTTCAGCTTATCATCCACAAACTGATGGCCAAACCGAAGTTGTGAACAGGTCTCTTGGAAACATGCTTAGGTGCTTGACAAAGGAATATGGGCAAAGTTGGGATCAGCTCATTCATCAAGCAAAATATGCCTACAATGATAGTGTCAACCAGTCTACAGGTAAAAGCCCTTTTGAAGTTGTTTATGGTATGAATCCAAGGGGTATAGTGGAGTTGAGGGATATCACTAACTTGCAGCCTAGGAGTGGAACAACAGATGGCATGGCTCAATCCATGAAGGAGGTTCATGAGCAAGTGAGAAAAGCTCTCCAAGATACCTCCCAAAAGGTCAAGGCAAGAGTAGATGCTACAAAAAGAGATGTTCATTTTTCCATAGGAGATTATGTGATGGTTCATTTGAACAAGGCAAGGCTACAAAAGGGAGTTCCAAGCAAACTTCAGATGAGGAGAATAGGCCCTTGCAAAATCTTGGCTAAGTATGGGTCTAATGCTTACAAAGTTGATTTGCCTATTGATGTTTCTTTGTCTCCCATTTTTAATGTTACATATTTGATTTATTTCAAAGGGAAGCCACCTAAGGAGATTCAAAGAGTTTCAGATGTTGCACAATCCCTTTCTAATCTATCTCTCCCTTCTCTTTCTATTCCCCAAGCAGAACAGGTTCTAGACTCCAGGAATCTCAAAAAGACAAGGAATCAAACCTACATGGAGCATCTAATCAAATAGAAGGATAAGCCTATCTCAGAGGCCACATGGATACCTAAAATTGACTTTTAGAAGTTTGGCATCATTTCTTCTTTTCTGCCTCAAGGAGTCACATGACTTCTTTGTTTTTGGGGGAGTATGGTGCAGGAGCACCTAGTTGAGCAAAACTCCCCTTTTTGAGTATTTAATGCTTTCATGTTTGTAATGTCTTTTGTAAAGTCTATAATGTTGTTTTAGGTTGTTGTGTGTCTTTTTTAGTGGTTTTGATGGGCTCAAGAGGTCAAGTTTTGCCTTTCAGGCTTTGAGTTGACAATTTTTGGCAAAAATGTGCAAAATTGCCAAAAAGGTCTTCTAATGCTTTCCAAAACATTGAAACATGTTTGATAAGTGTTTTTAAGAATTTATAAGGTGTTTAGACAAGTTTATAAGGTTAGATTGTCAAAAATGTCTTTTGGAGCAAGAAATGTTGTCATTTGGGCTTGTAAAAGTTGTCATTTTTTTTACTTTTCTTGCAAAATGAAGTTGTGGAAGCCTCATGTCCATACTAGGCTTGATAAATAACTTTTTGGAATTTAAAAAGACCTCTCTTTGATTTGAAGAAGGTTGGTGATTGTATGAGCAAGAGATCCCTAATAAAAATCATGAAATTTTGGCTTTTATCACTGTTTTTTGTTTCTTTGGAGTAACAGTCCGAACTATAGCAATCTTCTCTATATTGTACCTCTTGGGAAGTGTGCATATTGGTTTCCTAATTCTTTTCAATTTATTATTCCACTATTTTTCTTTTTACAAGTTGGAGAAATAAAATTATCTCTCATTCTGTGTGTTCACTGCCCTGTCAAGGGTTTGAAGTTACAAAATGCCACAACTTGACTAATCCAGGTCTAGGATCCCACAAAATGGATTTAGTCAAGTTGGTTCTCATGTATATATTGTACATATTCTTTATTTTATGCCAAAATTGTGCTTTAAGGATGGATTTGAGTGAATACTAGGCAAGTATTGATTACCCGGCTAGTAGCATGATCAAAAAGTCAAAATTTGCACCCAAAAGAAATTTGGAGTGAACAAATGTATGAGGCAAAGGTCTGGACATGTGTCCAAGGGTGTTGAGAATCATCTTGGTTTGTTAGAGCAGCTTGTTTCTACTAATTATTCTCTATTTGTAAGCAAAATAGTGAGTTCACTGTTTTTGTGAATTGTGTTCCCAAAATGCTCAAGGAATGCTCCTAAAGCATAATCCAAGCCTTATAACTAAGAAGGCTATGTAATAGGAAATTTCATTAGTGTCCTATAGACCTCATTGAAGGTATATTTCCAATTCAAACTCTTCATTATGCAGGTCCAAAGAAGTAGTAACAGTTGATTGGTAAAGGACAACAATTTAATAGTCACAGTGGCATTTCTCTTCATTTTTCTCAATTGTTTGCCAAGTGTTTGGTATAATGCTTGTCTATAAAAGGTAGGGGAAGCTTTAAATTGTTATGGAAGAGGTCTCCTAGTAGTGTGGGAGTTTGAAACAAGTTTGGTAGAGGGAATCCATGGTGGAAGCATCCAAACCCTCACTAAACCCTATGTTTAAGCCTAAATTTGTGGACAGACACTAAGCTAGGTTGAGGGAGCCTAAAACCACAAAAATATCTTTGCTAAGACCTATCCCACACTATCCAAAACATCTCCCATGGTCAATAATCCCATCGTTGGGCAGGGTGAGCAAAATTAGACCAATTAGGCCTCCACGGGCTAGTAGCCCTTTTGACTGCATAACACACATTTGTCTGTTTTTGTCAAAATGCATAAACCTGATTATAAGGAGGAGTTTGGGGTTTTTGAAACCTTATGAGATAGCTCCAAAACAATGAAACAAGTAACTTTTGAGACCTTGGACATCGTGAAGACAGTTTGGGGGGTTTGACCTTTTGGTTGGTGTATTGAGCAAGCTAAGGGCTATGAGCCTTAAACTAAGTTGGTTGTCAAACTTGAATAAAACCTTGTTGTCCCTACATGACCATGTTGGAACTGCCTAATGCACACTGAAAATAATAAGTTGAATGTCCAGTAAGCCAGGGATTGATAAATGTGTAGATGGGTGAAGTGAGGAGTTGGAGTAAGCTAGAGCAAGGGTATGATTTTCCACCAAAAAGGGAGGTTGATGGTGACGACTTGTAGAGAGACCTATCAAGTGTAACTAAACTTGTTATTGCAAACATCAGGAGTAGACACAAACAATACTCTTGTTTAGTTTTATGGCCTTTTGACTCAAATTGGCCTTTTGAGCACTTACCTAGCAACCTCCCTATCACAATATGTTATCTAACTAGGAATTTGAAAATCCTGGTCAACCAAAATGAAGCACATTTTTGCTTGAAGTAAAATCAAGTTTGTAACAAAAATGGACAAGTTGTTTGTTATTTTTAACTTGCAAAAATGAAGTGTTGATTGTGAATTTTAGCCCTTTGCAAGAAAATGAAAGTTGTTTTCTGTTTATTTTAAGCCCAAATAACAATTTGTCCTAACTTTCCAAGAAAAAACAAATTTTGTTTGTTTTAATTTGTGGTTCTTTTTAATTTGCAAGATGTAGTTCTTTTTAAGCTCCAAACTGAAAATTTGATTGATTTTATGACCCAAAGTAAAGTGAGGTTGTTTTTAATCCAAAAAAAAAGGGAAAATGAATCCTTTTTAATCCAACTTTGAAACAAAGTTAGAAAGCCAAAAAGAAATAAAAAATCCCTAAATTAACACTCCTTGAATCCTACAACACAAAAGGTTAGCAAAGCCTACAAAAAAAAAAAACAATTAGTGAAGTGAAATTTTTGGTGGGCTTCTACAAGCCTAAAATTTTGATTTTTT
Organism: Cryptomeria japonica; assembly: GCF_030272615.1. Lineage (NCBI taxonomy): Eukaryota > Viridiplantae > Streptophyta > Pinopsida > Cupressales > Cupressaceae > Cryptomeria > Cryptomeria japonica. The sequence goes on along the minus strand of NC_081405.1, from coordinate 688,407,682 downwards.
TTTAGTTACATATTATTTTTTTCCACTCTCTGTTACAATAGTGCTACTCTGTGTAAATACAGAAGTGCTACTTTATACAAATGCGCTAAAAGATTGACAACAACCCTAAAAGAACACCAAAGGCGCTATGAAATGGACAAAATGCTAAATTAATCTATCTAATAGAATGAAAATTCTATCAAACAAAGAGCACAAACGCGCTAAACTAATGACAATAGCGCTATTTAGAGAACAATAATGCTAATACAAGGACAAATGCGTTGATTTGAGGACAAAGGCACTAATTAGCAAACATAAGTGCTAAATATCCAACTTTCGAAGGCGCTAAAGTGTGTTCAGTAGTGCTAAAGCATAGCCTGTGTGTAAATTTCAACAATTTCAAAAAAGTTAGTAGTTTGGCATAATGCTCTGCAAAAAGGATGTTAGGAAACACAAACACAAGACTCAAGAATCAAATGTTAGTGTTAGTATCATAAACGAAATGCGATCCTAAGCAAGCATATCAAGAGAGATATCAAACATTTAATGGAAAGCATGCAAAAACAAAAGAAAGACACAAGACCCCTCCAAATGCTTGCCAACATGTTCATAGTTGCTCCTCCCTTGTTCCTCTCTTCTCCAAGTTCCACATGAGTGTAGCCCTCATCTTTTTGCACTACTATGGAAGTCTTATGGAGATTCAAGATTTATGAAAATGATCAAAGATTATGCAAATGCAAGCTAAATAGATATGAAAAAGCACCTAATTAAGCTATATTGATTTTAACTAAAATAATGATGTAGATTAAATGGCTCCTAAAATGCTCTCTTAAATTTCACTATAGATTATATGCATACAAGATTTATGAATCTAGATTATGAAGGAATGGGCTCTATTTATAGGAAAAATAGAGAAATGGATGGTTGAGATTGAGTAATCTCAACAAAGGTCAAGATTGAGATATTTATGATCCATGTGAAGGATTTCAACCCAATCCCAGGACGACAAATGTCAACATGAGATAGCTTGAGAGGAGAGGGAAGAAACATTAAATGCTTGAGATGACATGAAGGTTAGCTTGGGAGGTAAGGTTAAGCTTGAGTTGAAATAATAAAGCCATTATCCAATGGACAAACTCTTGTGCAAGAGTTAGTGGGGATAACCATGGTCAAAGCAATGAATGCTTGAGGAGACACATGAGTTAAATGGAGGTTGAGTTAGAGGTAAAGCCTCTACCCATGTGGGCAAGTAGAATTTAACCATTAATGGCTATGTAAGTACCATAAATGGTTATGTAAGAACCACTAATGGTTTGGAAGACTTTAAGGGTTAACTTGTTGAAGACATAAAGCCTTTAATGCATTTTAAAGACTTTGGAGGCTTTGAGAAGTGACTTCAAGTTGCTTGGGAATGTGACAATAATTAGAGAGGGTGATTAGGCTAATTAGGAATGGTTTAGAAGAATCTAGAATGGGTTTAGGATGTAAGTTGGTTTGGTGGGTGAGGGAAAATAAGATTTTTTTCAATTGTGGTTGCAAGTTTTATTCATTTAATTGATTTTGAGTGTAGCTTAATGAATTAATTTAAATAAATTGAATAATTTATTTAATTAATAGGAGAAGGGGTTGAGGATGAATTAATTAAATATTAATTTAATTAACTGATTATTGATGGTTAATTAATCAAATAAATACTAAATATTCATTTAATTAAGTGGACAAATTTATGTGACTACAAATTGTATTTGTCATTTTATAATTTAAATCCCAACATAAAAATTGGACAAACAATGTTTGAAAGATTAAAGCCATATTATGTGAAGATAAATAAAGCTTTTGAAAATTGTTGTTGCCATTATTATATTGAATTTTATCTCTACTATCAAGTGTTTCAAAAGATGATAGAAGAAAGTGATGGTTTTAAAAATGCTCTCCTTAAATGACCAAGTTTGTTCGTTGCATCAATTTTATGTGATAAGTTATATGATAATGCAACATGTCAAATAAATTACATAAAAGGATTTTGTGAAACATATGGTAATTTGGTTTCCCTTTGAGAAATGAAGCTAATGACATGACAAGGATGGTAAAATATAAGAGTTACAAGTAAATAAAGTCTGAAACAAAATTTGGGAAAGAATCCACAGGTTAGAATATGTAGAAGAGAAGATACCTATTGAAACCTTTATGGAGAACTTTTATAAAATGATTCAACCCTATATACATCATGCTTTTTTTGCTAAGTGGCAAGCACAATAGTTCCAAACACTGAGAGACACTTTCCCACCCGGAATAATTTTATCGATTGTCGACTTTACAAAAAAATACTCTTTTGTACATCAAAAACAATTTCATGCATAATACTACTTTTCAAAGTAGATCACTATTATGATGCAAGTGTGTTATCAACATGTACAATTATATTTGGATGGTGTTGATAGTACATTTCAAGCATGGGTCATTAAGAAAAAAAAATCATTTTTATGTTAGTGATGATAAAGAGCATGACACACATTTTGTAGAACATTGCTTTGAGAAGTTTTTTGGATATTTGGACAACATGAGTATAAAAATTGAAAAGCATTTTTATTTGGTTAGATGGATGTGTGGCACAATTCAAAACATCAAAGTCATTTTATGCACTATGTAGATATCATCGAAATCAAAAGATACCACATGCTTGGAGTTTCTTTGAGAGTGGACATGGAAAGGGTGAGCATGATGGTGTAGGATCTTGCATCAACCATGCTCTAAGGAAGTATCAAATGAATTATCAAGTACTTCATATAAAACACACACATGATGTAGTTGAATGGTGCAAGATGCACTTTGCACCCAATGAGGCTAGTACATCATTGGGATCAGACCGAGTCGTACCATATAGAGTTGTTGGTGTAAATAAATATTCATTTTGGATATTATTACACTTACTTAAGTTAACTTAGGATAATGCATCTCTTCGTAGTTTGGATTTGAGACACTTAGGGAAGTGTGCACTTAGGGATAGAGCTTGTAGGAGAAATTCCACTTTTTGTGGTCTTATTTTGCTGTTACACTCCACATTCGGTGGGTCATCCACCTCTTGTGGAATATTATATTATTTCTCCTACCTACCCTTAGTATTTCTTACCTACCCTTGTTTCTCATTGAGCCACATGTCATATTTGTGTGCTCATACATCCATATGGCCTTGCCTATATAAGCAGGCCTCTATTCATTGTATTGGTTAATCCAGTTGATCATTTTTATATTGATGAGAATACAGTTTGTTCTTGTCATTCTATTGTCTCTTTTATGCTTTTCATTGTGCCCTTGATCTTGGCAAAATCCTACATGGTATCAGAGCTGTTGGGGCTTCATTGATCAGTTTTTGGAGACATCGTGGAAGGCTTCTACTTTCGGATTTGGGGATCTTCATTTTTGGGGGGCATCATACAATGATTTGGACATCACCGTTGAATCTGGGAGGCTGTTTTCATAAATTTCGACTATAAAGTCGACCTATTTTGGTGAGAAATTTTTTTTTCCCCATTTTGGCTATTTTGTACGGATTTCGAAAAAAAATTTACAAAAAATAATTTATTTTTCAAAAAAAAAATTTCGAAAAATTTCGCAAAAAAATTTTTAAAAAAAAAAAGCTTTTTTGGGGGTCCGAAGACCCCCCGTACACAGCACCTGCGTGTCGCAGGTTTCGCAAGGCCACCGTACCTTCGAGCAGCCGCAGGGCCATCGTACCTGACGCCGCCAACGCCTGCAAAGCCGCTCCGAACGCCGCGCCACCACCTCGGTTTCCCCCACCCGCTTGGCACACCACCGGCTCCGGCAGCTCCCATCCTCCCTGCTTCCAGCCGCCACCAGCCCTCGGCTCCGGTGACCTCCTCCCGCCCGGCGACGCGTAGACTCCCGCCGCTAGCCAAAGACTTCCGGCAGCGCCACGCTGACATCCAGTCAGCACCTGACCCCGCCATGTGGCTCTTAAATAGCCCTCCGTACGCCACGTCGACTGCTTTGCCATGTCAGATCCGTACAGTTAGTACTGTACAGTCACAGAGCCACGCAGTCGTCCGTACAGTGCCACGCCATCCGTACGGTCTACACAGTCAGTCGTCCGTACAGTACGGACGCCCAGTCAGCAGGGAGGCGAAGTTTTTGCGACAGTCATATGGCCATCAAATTTAACACAGTGAATTGCTGACATCAGCACCACATTAGCACTTTTTTGAAAATTTTTGACCCCTCTCCATTGGGCTTTTCAGTTTTGCAAGCCAACTTTGAAAGGCCATATCTTGCTCAGTTTTGCTCCTTTTTTGGTGCAATTTTTTTTGAAATGGGCTAAAATTCCGTGATCTTCGCAGTGGTGTGGTTATTTTCTGATTTTGGTGAATAGGTTTTTCAGAATTTTTGGATTCTCTCAGCTGTACCTATCCAATCCTCAATTCTGCAACTTCAAAGGCCTCGTTTGAGCTCATAAGACCTCCTTTTCAGGTGCCGTTTTTTTTTAAAGTGCTTATTTTTTCATCTACTTTCAGAATATATGATCAAATTTTAGAGATTTTGAGTGAAAATTGTACTTTCAGATATTGGTCTTATTTGGCCTATTAGGTACTTGTAAATTGCTTGGATCTTAGTTAGATCTCTTGCATTATCAGTTTGAGACTCTTTTGGCCTTATTGAGGTAGTTGTAAAATTGTAAATCAGAAGTCCACTTTGCCATTTTTTGCAAGTGGCCCATTGTATACGCACTACTTATAAAGTGCCAAACCATCACATTTGGGGGGGTTCTTTGATTGAGTGAATTTGGGGGGGTATCTTGTGTGATTGTGCCTCTCTTTGTGCTCTTTCCATTCTTGTTGCAATGAGTCCTAATAAGTTTCCACCATTAACTCCACATAATTATGCATCATGGAAAATTAAAGTATGGAGTAAACTAAAGGGAAAGGGTCTCACACACTACATAGATGGAACAATAACAACACCACCTGATCCTAAGGCTGATCCAAATGCTCAATTAGAATGGCTCACAAAGAATTGCATGGCTCTTGGAACCTTACGCAAGTATGTATCAGATGACCTCATTTTCCACATTGAGAAGTGTAAAACAATTAAAGAGGCTTGGGATATGTTTCAAAAATTGTATGGACAAGTTGATGAAATCAGAGGCTATCAGATTGACAATGAGCTCACCAACTTAGATCCCAAGATTTTTGATACAATCCAAGATTATGTCACCAAAGCAAATGAGCTAAGAGCAAAGCTAAAGGATTGTGGAATTGACAAAAAGGATGCTCAGTTGATCTTCAACTTGTTGGATAAGCTTGCACCAGAATATGCAGCATTTGTGTCTAGCTTCCAAACTCATTGTTTGACAGTGGGGAGTTCTTATGTTATGCCTTCATTTGATGCTTTCACAGAAATTTTGATATTGGAACAATCTAAGTTGTTGAACATGGGGTTTCTCAAGTCTTCAAAGTCCAAGGCTTTGGTAGCAAATCAAGGAAATCAAGGAAGTCAAGGCAGAGATTCCAACAAGAAGAAGAAGCAATCCAAGTCTAAGCCACACCAAGAAAAAGGACAATCATCCTCTCCATCACAAGGCTATTTTTCATCCTCTTCCAAGAAGGGGACACCACCTAAGAAGGATAAACCAACTTGTGCATATTGCAAAAAGTATGGTCATGATGAGCATCGATGCAACACAAAGCAAGTTGATGAGTTAACCAATCTTCTCAAGAAAAACAACATCAACTTGCCATCCGCCTACACAAAGAAGGATTCAACTCCTTCCTCTTCCTCATAGTCTAAGGGAAAAGGGCAATCATTTGTGGCTACAACAGGTTCTTCACAGCAATGGATACTTGACTCGGGTACCTCATATCACATGGGTTCTACAAAGGAGCAGTTTTCTTCATTGGAGCCGTCCAAGGTACCTCACATTTACATAGGTGATGACACACAAGTAGAGGTTGAAGGGAAAGGTTCAGTTGACATGGATGATGGAACATTTGAGAATGTTCTCTATGTTCCTAACTTGTCTACCAACCTTCTCTCCATCTACCAAATCACTCACTATGGGAATGGGAAAAAGGTTGAGTTTACACAAGATTCAGTTGTGGTAAAGGAACTTGATGATGATGCCTTGGTAGCAGTGGGACAAGTCAATGACAACTCCAGGCTTTATTCATTCTCCCACTTTGTGCCAAGTTCACCTTCTAGGGCCTTGCTTACTCATTCAAATTCAAAAAGTAAGCTATGGCATGAGCGGTTTGGTCACCTCAACTACCGCTATCTTCAGCAGCTAAGCACTAAAGACATGGTCACAGGTCTACCTCGAATCAGTTTTTCAGAGGGTGTATGTTCAGGTTGTTCCATGGGCAAGCATCCCGAAGAGAAGTTTGATAAAGAGAAAACTTGGAGAGCTTTGGAAGTTCTTCAACTTGTTCACAGTGATGTAGCAGGTCCATTTCCAACACCTTCATTCAGTAAGGCCCGCTATGTTCTTACCTTCATTGATGACTACTCCCGCTTCACTTGGGTCTACTTTCTCATTCATAAGAGTGAAGTATTTGACAAATTTCAGGACTTCAAGACTTGTGTGGAGAAGCAATCAGGGAAAGTGGTCAAGATTCTTCGCATAGATAATGGAAGGGAATATGTGAACAAGAGACTTGAGGATTTTTGTACATTTGAGGGGATTGATCTTCAGCATTCTGTTGCATATACTCCACAGCAGAACGGGGTTGCAGAATGCAAGAATAGAACTCTCAAAGAAATGGCTAGTTGTATGATACATGCATGTTCTCTTGATCCCGCTTTTTGGGCAGAGGCTATCAGTTGTGCCACACACATCCAGAATCAGGTTCCTCACAAAGCTTTGCAAGGTATTACTCCTTTTGAAGCTTGGGCTGGTAGGAAACTGATTGTGTGACATTTCAGAGTCTTTGGGTGTCCAGCATGGGCTCGCATACCTCCACAGAAACGCAAGGCATTGGAACCTCAGAGTCGACCTTGCATATTTGTTGGATATCCTGAGGTTGTTAAGGCATACAGATTGATGGATCCAGAGACACATGAGGTATTCATTGAGAGGAGTGTTCACTTTGAGGAAAGCTCTCCTAGCTTAACCTCTCTACCTCCTCCACCTTCCTCCATTGTGGATAGTGATGTTAGTGATTCAGATGATGAGACTCCCTCAACTCTGACTCGCAGGGTTCCACCTCCGCAGGGTCCACTTGCAGTTGAGGAGCCTCATTCTCCACCTCCACCTAGACCTCATTGGGCTCGACAGACACTTGAGTCTGCAGGTTCTCTTGTTGGGGATCCTTCAGATACACGGAGAACTTGATCACAACATCAGGATCTTCCACATGCATTCATTGCTACCGCTTCCGATCCACAGACATTTAGGGAAGCATCAAGGGTTCCTGAGTGGGACCAAGCTATGGAGGAAGAGTATAGTTCCTTGATGAGGAACAACACATGGGATTTAGTCCATCTCCCTAAGGGGAGAAAGATGGTTCGATGTAAGTGGATCTATCAGACCAAGTTTGCAGCGGATGGTAGTGTGGATAAGTATAAGGCTCGGCTTGTTGCAAAAGGTTTCTCTCAGGTTGCAGGTGTTGACTATACTGAGACCTTTGCCCCCGTAGCCAAGATGAACTCCATTCGTTTGACACTTGCTATTGCTGCAGCTCATGGTTGGGTTGTACATCAGATGGATGTGAAAAGTGTTTTTCTTCATGGTGATCTTGATGAGGAGATTTATATGGAGCAGCCACAGGGTTTCATCCAGGATACTTCCTTGGTTTGCAGACTAAGGAAATCTCTCTATGGCCTTAAGCAGCCCCCCAAGGCTTGGTACGCCAAGATGGATTCCTTTCTTCTCTCCGCAGGTTTCACCAGGTGTCATTCCGATCCGAATGTTTACATTTTGCGACAGGATGACTCTCACTTGATACTTGTGCTCTATGTTGATGACTTGATCATTACAGGGAGTACTTCATCCATCATTAGCAGGGTCAAATCTGCTTTGCATGACAGATTTGCTATGACTGACTTGGGTCTTTTGCACTACTTTCTCGGAATAGAGATTTCACAGTCACCTTCCGGGATCACACTATCGCAGCCCAAGTATGCTCTTGATCTACTTGCACGCTTTCATATGGCTGATTGTAAGCCTGCGCTGACTCCCTTTCTTTCAGGAGTCAATCTTGAGGCTCAGTGTTCTTCTCCACCAGTTGATGCCACTTTGTATCATCAGCTTGTGGGTAGTCTCATCTACTTGACTCATACATGCCCTGATATTTCATTTGCAGTTGGCATGGTTTCCCGCTTCATGCAGGCTCCACATGAGCTTCATTGGAAAGCCGCCAAACGCATTCTTCATTACATCCAGGGTACACATCACTATGGGATTCACTATGCAGCAGGCACAGGACTTCGCTTGGTTGGTTACACAGACTCCGATTGGGCTGGCGATCTAGTTGATCGTAAGTCTACTTCTGGTTACAGTTTTCACCTTGGTTCGGGCCCCACTTGTTGGCAGAGCAAGAAGCAACATGCTATTTCTCTCTCTTCAACTGAGGTTGAGTATCGAGGCACTGTTAACGCAGCGACTGAGACCATTTGGCTCCAGCAGATTCTCACAGAGTTTGGTTTCACCACTCCACGGCCGACAGTTCTACATTGCAACAATCAGAGTGCTATTGCGATCTCAAAGAACCCGGTCCAGCACCAGTGGACCAAACACATTGAGATTCATATGCACTATATCTGAGAGCTCATCCAGGAGCAGGTCATTGATTTGCAGTATTGTCCTACAACAGAGCAGGTTGCTGACATATTCACCAAACCTTTCACCGAGAGTAAGTTCCAGCAGTTGCGAGCTCTCTTGGGGGTGCGGGATGTGTCATTAGGGGGGGTCAGCTGACTTCTCCTTCCTCTCTTATGGGGGGGACTTTTTCCTCTTTGAGGTTTTGTCCTTCTTCTTTGAGAGTCTTTTGTACATTCATCTCTCTTTTGGGGGGGAGTTTTTTCCCACTGGGTTTTCTCCCTTTCTCCGTTTGTGAGAGATTGCATTGCATTGTTTTGCTTGCATTTGCATGTTGTACATGGGTACCTATCATGGCCTAGTAGTCGGGACCCATCTTGCATTGTTGACTTGAGTCTTCATTCCCCTAAGTTGCACTTAAGGGGGGGTGTTGGTGTAAATAAATATTCATTTTGGATATTATTACACTTACTTAAGTTAACTTAGGATAATGCATCTCTTCGTAGTTTGGATTTGAGACACTTAGGGAAGTGTGCACTTAGGGATAGAGCTTGTAGGAGAAATTCCACCTTTTGTGGTCTTATTTTGCTGTTACACTCCACATTCGGTGGGTCATCCACCTCTTGTGGAATATTATATTATTTCTCCTACCTACCCTTAGTATTTCTTACCTACCCTTGTTTCTCATTGAGCCACATGTCATATTTGTGTGCTCATACATCCATATGGCCTTGCCTATATAAGCAGGCCTCTATTCATTGTATTGGTTAATCCAGTTGATCATTTTTATATTGATGAGAATACAGTTTGTTCTTGTCATTCTATTGTCTCTTTTATGCTTTTCATTGTGCCCTTGATCTTGGCAAAATCCTACAAGAGTGTTTTGAGAGATATTAGGTATGCACAATATTTTGAACTTATTTTAGTTTTCAAATTATTATAAAATTTAATTACTTAATATCAAATTAAAAACTTATGAGTATTTTTTTATGTTTTGAAGGTGTGGATAGAATAAAAATGCATGGATGCAAGAGGGTAGAGAAAACAAGATCCTTGCATTTTGTCATGAGTACAAATAGTCGCATGTGGTCATTGTACACCAAGGATTACTCACATTTCTTTTGTTTGGACTGCATTTCTAAAAACTATGAGGAATGCAACAACCAGGAACATGGATATGTCAATGCATGGAATTTGGTGCCACTGGTTGTTACTAATACAAATGATGAAGATGAGGACGAAAAATTCAATGGAATTCCACTGATTTCCATTGATTATGACCATATTTCAGGATTGATCAAAATTGGTATGTATCAATTTACATGTATCAAAAATTACATATAGTAGATCTTTAAGTAAATTGGTCATATAAATTTATCGCAGGACATGTTTTTGCAATCATAGTAGTGCTTGAAAATGTAGAAGGTGTTAGTTACTATTAGAGTTTTCATGTATTAGCTAATAATTATTTATTTAATTATTAGTCTATTATACTCTACGCTTAAGCTAAACTTAGGCATTTAATAATATGGTAGGTATTTAATAATTATTCTAATTATTAAATGCACTTTTTCCCTTTAGGGTTTCTTTAGGGTTTCATATTCTCCTTTTATAAGGATTGTATTGTACTTTTTTATTTTATTCCCTCTCTGAATGATAATCTTCTTCTTCAGAGCCATTATTGTTTTTTGTCTCCATTCTTCTCTTGTGACTAGTATTTTACTTGCAGGTGTTCTTGGGATCTCTGAAGTCGTATTTTCTCAACTTCTTCATGGTATCAGAGCCTACATTTGTTGCTACTTGTTCTTGATTTTTTAGAAGATATTTTGGAGGAGGGTTTCAAGCTTTTTCAAAGTTTTTTTATTTGCATCTAGGGATATTTTTTGTTTTGGGGCAATTTGGGCTCAAACGAACCTCACCATTGAGCTCATAACACCAAAAAATCTCCATTTTCATTTTAAATTTGTCCAATTTGGACTACTTTGGCTCTGGCAATAATTTTTTTATTTTTGCCCTTATTGGGCACGATTTTCGAGAAACAAATTTAAAAAAATTCGGGCAGTTTTCCAGCGTGCCCTGGCCACTAACAACACTACCAACCATCGACAGTCTCTTAACCACCGAGGCCAGCCTTGGCGGTTACCGTTGGCCTCCTCACTGCCCAACAGTCTCCAAACCGCCTGCCGCCCCCACTAGCCGCTGTCATCACCTGTTGCTTCCAGCCACTGTCTATCACCCTCCTGGCCACCTCTTGCCCCTTGCCTGCCTGCCGCCCTCCTGACCACCCACCCGACTAGCTTCGCCCGCCCAGCCAGCTCTGCTCTGCCCAGTCGCCGCTTCGCCCAGGTACCACCATGGAGGTTCTTTTTTCTCTTGGAAGCTTTTTGACAGGGGGTTAGTTTGTTCATCATAACTTGGGCAAACAGAGTCGGATTTTTGAAAACGAATATGTGTCAGAAATCTCTTTCCGAGAAATCTTCAGATCTAGAGGTTTCATCTTTTATTTCTGTTGTTTTGATGTATTTTTTTGAAGTTAAAACCAGAACTTCATTTTTGCACTCTGGGAGGCATATCTTGAGCATCCGGACTCCATTTTTGGCACACGAGATATCATTGGAAAGTTGGTTCTGTGCAATTTCCAGTGGTATGGGTCTTCTTTCTAAATTCTTCTCTAGGTACATTTTATTCAGTGTTTTGCATTTAGGCACTCTGGTGAATATCTTGGATGTTTTCAGCTCCTAGGATCCTTTTCTTTGTGTAGGATGACTCATCTTTGGCTATTATTTCTATATTTCCAGCCTTTTGTCTTTTTTGAGCTTTTTATACCTCATTTTGTAAGCATTTTCTTTTTTGCAAACTCATTGAGATAAAGTGCCACTATGCCTTGCATGCTTGGGATCTTTCACATCTTGTGCCTTATTGTACTCCCACTCCATTATAAAGTGTCATGGGGGGGGTTTGATGTTTGCCTTGTTTGTCATCTACCTTTGTCAAGTGAGTGTTCCTTCCATGAAATTAGCCTCATGATGTGTGTCAAGTGATTTTTCCTTCCACGACACTAGCCTTTATATGTGTTTGTACTTTCTGTTGCACTCTCGTTGTTCCTGGTTCTTTGTCATGCAGTTTTTCTTGGCATTCAGTTTCAGTGTACCTGTCACCTCTCCCTTGTCAGCATTATGGGAGTTTTCTCCTATTGGTTGTTGGTTCTAATGCTTCCTTGGTTCGTTGGAGTACACTCTTTCATTCCTATTTTGGGAGGCAACCTTCCTGTGTGGGGGAAAAAAGTGAGACTAGGTTAATCATGCCCTAATCCTACCTTTTGACACACATTACAGAATACGAAAGAGCCTAGAGATATCGCACAATTGGCTACTTCTTTTGGTGAAAGAGAGAGCCACGGGATATCTATTAGGATTTCTATTCCCTTGTTGAAATTGTAAGATCAAGTAATGCAAGTTCAAACCCTAATCCCAAAATGCAAGTATGAACCAATAACAAGATTGCAGAATTGAGATTAAACAATGAACAACTGTAAGTACAAGGATGAAATAAGAATGCAGATATGTACCCGGAGTTAAAATCGGACTGAAAATGTTTGGGACGGGGGCGTGGGTGCCACTGTCCTGAAAACTGCACCGAAAACCACTGTTCTACACTCTGAAACACTGTCTGCAAACTGTCTGCAAACTGTCTGTCCGGAGGACCAGGGCGCCCAGCGCCCCTGTCCCAGTCTCCTGCTCTGCAATTTCACACAGAGTGCTGTTCCAACTTTCTCTCTCCGGATCTGTATCCCGCGGCGTCGTCTGAATCCCGAAACCTGCAATAATATCTGAAAAAGGGGGAGGGGCGGCTATATAGGGTTTTGCCTTAGTCAAACCCCCGCTTCGGTGATTTCCACCTCCACGAATAGCCAAGTTGTTTTGTAAAATGTATTGTGTGTGCAGACCTAGTGTGTGTGCAAGGTCCAAAATGCAAGAAAGCAAACTAGAGCAACCTAGAAAGTAAACCCTAATTGCTTGCAAATGATAATGTAAATGCTCTAAATCAAGATGCAATGTGATCTAAAGCATGAATAAATGATGTATCAAAGTTTATGCAAAGACATGAAAACAATACGAAATCATACCCAACCCTCAAGGGAGGAGTACAAGCCAATCTTCAGTCGGTAATCTCCTATTGTTCTTCAATGTCTTCCAAGCCCTAAGTGGATGAATGAATTTGATAGATGCTTGATAGAATGATGTTGAATGTTGTTGAAGTCCTCAAAGATCTGCTCTTTCGCTGCATATGAAGTTCCTGGAAACAAAAATCCGATCCTTCCAAATGAAGAAAGAGAGCTCTTATGTATGAAACCCTAGGTCGTAAATTCGTATTTTGGCCGACCTAGAGATTGAATATCCCGCCAATTTCTTGGGGTTAAGCTTTATTTTATGATTGGATCGCGCTCCTAAAATTTCGGGAAAAATGTCCGGGACCATGTGCACCGGGCGCCACGGTCCCGGCAACTTTTCACCAAATTTTCAGGGCCGTCGGATATGATGATTTTAGAGAGAATCCCGAATTTACAGGTGATTTCGAGATGTTTTGACCCCGAAACCAAGCCCCCAAGTTCGAAATAGGACTTAATTAGGGTTTTTGGTTGAGTGATGTATTGGAGGAATAAAATGCGAAGGGCGCGCTTTAGTGAAAAGGGCCCAACTTTATGATGATGAAATAGGACCTTAGACCTAATTAATTTGATTAATTAAGCGCTTAAGGAGAAATGCAATGCAGCATGTAAAATGCACTAAGGCGGGTGCTAAACTAGGTGTGAAATTGTACCACCCTAGCGAGTGCGTACAATTTACGACGCTACATTTAGCCCCCACTTTAGCGGTCATATGAGTACTATGTGCATATGCAAGCTAAAGTACAGAAAAGTAAACATTATTTGAAAAAGGATATATCCATAAGTTGTCGAACAAATCCCCCAGCGGTATCTGCAGTACACAGTTAGGAACCGCACCCTACAAAACAAATGTTAGATCACAAAATCACCTAATGCTTACTAGGGAAAGTGATGAAATCTGTGAGTAGCTATATGCCCCCCCCTGTTTCGACTTGCTTATTAGGGAGGTGAAACAGGGTAGCATGTTTACTTGCGACAAATTGTGTAAGAGAGTATTGACGAGGGGTGTTCACTAAATAGGCTTCATCAGAGCACTTTTTGGAACATCCCAAGAGTAGGAGAAGGAAAATATGATTCCAACGCAACAAACGGCTCGAAAATCGCATCTCCCAAACTCAAGTTATGATAAGATGAATGAGAGAGGAAAAATTAGGGTTTCACAAAGTAAAAATAAACGAACGAGAGTATATACCTCGAAAGTGACACTTGTATTCGTCACTTTGTTAATTTGAGAATACTATTCAGTGCAGCGGAGCCCACATAGCCATCATCATGCCTTCACGACGACCGGAGCGTCCCACGAGGATCGAGATCCTGCGCTAGGCCGTGATCGACGACAAGCCACTGGACGAGGTGAGTTGACTGAATGTTTGACTTTTGATTTTTCGCATGTTTGACTTTTCCGTGATCGTATGCGAGCCTTGAAGGCCGACCGGGGCCCACCCAGGGTGCCATGGTCCTTGAGGGGCACCCTGGTCCCCCCAGGGCGCCATGGTCCCTGACAGGGGCGCCATGGTCCCTGACAGGGCGCCATGGTCCCTGACAGGGCGCCATGGTCCCTGACAGGGCGCCATGGTCCCCAATCAGGGCTTGGCGAGAGGTTACAAGGCTAGCATACAATGTACAATAGTTTGCATTTGCGATTTCGATGATCGAGTACTGATTATCATCATGTTTTCATTTTGCAGGGTCTCCCGTACATGAGAGAGCACACAGCGGGACATATTCTTCGCACTTTGCGAGATCAGATTCCGCGTTTGACCCAGTCAGAGAGAGACACACTATCGATTGTAGGATTGTGGTACGTGATTCTGATGCCGGCCATTCGATTTCATCCTACGATGCTGATGGCCTTGATGGAGCCGTGGGATCCTGACACATGCACCTTTCACCTTCCAGTAGGAGAGCTGACAGTCACACTCGAGGATGTGTACCGTATACTTCGTCTTCCTATCAAAGGAGCGACAGTTACATACGCGACCGATCGGTCAGCGGAGGATCATCAGAGAGAGAGGATCATCAGAGAGAGCAGGTGTATTGCATAGGGAGAGTCATGCCGAGCGAGATGAGAGGTCGCATCATGGTCAGCTGGCTCTTACATCCTATAGGGGAGGTACCACTTCTGAGACGCCTTATGATAGCCATCATAGCACTAGCCATTTGCCCTAATGGACGAGGGACACACATGCACGGGGGCCTCACATGGTGTATCAGAGCAATGGAGAGACACAGGAGAGTGTATGCGTGGGGTCGGAGTATGCTAGCACATCTCTATCACGACCTTGAGGAGTATGTATTCGGACAGGGTTGCAGTTTGATGACATGCACACTTCTGCAGGTGTGGATTTTAGAGCACTTCACATGCACCAGGCCCGTCGGCTTCCCACTGAGTACAGCGAGCGAGCGACCTAGGGTGTTCGCTTATCCACTTACCAGCGAGTGGAGATTTGGAGATTTATTATATTGGAGAGTGATTATTGACAGATTGACAGCCGAGGTGATAGTGTGGAGACCTTACCTACTGATGCACAGATGGGATGGGATGGAGAGACAGTTAGCATGTCTACAGAGGAACCACCTACTGCGAGGACGATATGCACACATCATAGTCCCTTTCTACTTTGACCGAGTACGGAGGCAGTTCGGACTAGGGCAGTGTGTTCCAGCCGATGTGCCCATCTATACTCGACACTCACGGGTCCTTCCCAGACCTGGAGCAGTAGCGAGACCGATGGTAGATGATATTGAGACGACAGACTTAGAGGGATCTGATCAGGATGTAGTCACTGACTATTCTGCAGAGCCTGGAGTACAGCATAGATATGTTTCATGGTTCATGAGATCATATCCAGGTCCTATCTTTCCACCAGATCATTCGACAGGCTATCCAGGCCCATGGAGACATGGAGACCGAGACGAGGACGAGGGATCCAGGTCACAGGAGCCAGAGGAGGGAGAGGGTCATGAGGAGGAGGGGGATCCTGATCCACCTACAGGCAATCAGCCCAGTGACTAGGAGGAGGAGGATGAGGATGCAGATAGAGAGGAGGATGAGGAGGATGCAGGTGATGATGCGGATGAGGACGAGGATGAGGATGATGAGGAGGACGACGAGGAGGAGGATAGAGATGATGAGGAGGAGTCGGATGCAGCTCCCCACCATTCAGGAGATGATACCATAGCTCTGGATCCACCTCCTATTCTCCAACAGGGGGAACAGGAGGCGATACGGAGACCTGTCACCAGTACCGTCCAGCCTACACCCATCGTGGATAGAGTATATGAGCGAGGGGAGCCTAGCGGTTCTCAGTCACAGATACTACCATATCATGATCCCTACTGGCGCGAGGGAGATCCAGGTATAGTAGGTTTATATTGATTGATTAATGTTTTGATGATATAGAATGGTACTAACAAGAAATCTGTTCTACTGCCACAGCTAATGTGCAGGAATGGCGTTCCTTGATTCAGCAGGCAATGACAGACATTTCCATGATAGCACAGATCCCCAGTTCCTCACAGATTGCCTATAGGCCTCAGGGGAACGCGGGTCGGCATGAGGATTTGTTTTTCCCATTCTGAGTACAGGTAGATATATGGAGGGAGAGAGAGAGAGTCCTATCAGAGGACCTCCAACAGGCGCGACAGAGAGAGAGAGTCCTATCAGAGGACCTCCAGCAAGCGCGACGAGATCTAGCAGCAGCTCAGACCGAGGCTACCACCTATCATGCGATCCTTATGGATAGGGATCGTAGGAGTTCCTCTCGGAGTCACTCACGATCTGTATCGCGCTACACACCCATGGGTCCACCTTCACGGCCAGACCAGGAGGGAGCATCCAGTCGACACTCTCCAGCCACTAGCCCTAGGGATAGGAGATGATTTTATGATGTACAGTGACCTAGATTTGTATACGATCCACACATATATATATGTATATATACATGCTTCTCTTTTGTCTCAAATGTGTTATCTTTAATGCTTAAAACAATGTATATTTTGTTTTGATTAAATCTAATACATCTGGTAAATGTACATGTATGTTCAGAATTTAATTTCCATGTGATTGATTTCTCAATGCTCCATGATTAAATTGATACATGTGTGACTTAACTAAATATTTAATCAAGTGCTACATTGATGATAAGGAAGAAATATGCATTAAGTCAAAGAATCATATAACTAATGTGATTTAATTTTGAACTTAAACACAACATGATACAATTCTACTTAATACATAAAGACACTATATAATATGCTAGCATAATAGGAATGTAAATCTTTTACAATTTACATAAATGAATTCAAGACAAACTATAAAGTAAGAAGACACGCTTGTCAGGAATGAAGCAATATAGATTAAACAACATAACATTTAATTCTATTTTGCTTTAAGAAATACTAACATATTATCCAATGTTGAAGAATTTGAAAAGAAGATAGATAAGAAATGAAGAATTAAGCATAATATCTACGCAAGTGCATAGCATTGATAGGTTCTTTAAGAGGTGTACCGTCTACATCCGCTATTTTGTAAGCACCTGATCCATAATCCTCAATAACGATATATGGTCCAAGCCAATTAGGACTAAATTTTCCCTTTTCGGCAGGCACGGCATTCACATTGCGTTGGTTCTCATAAAGGACTAAGTCACCTACTGAGAAGGAACGTTGAATAACCTTATCATTATAGCTTCGTTGTAGAGTTTTGTGATACGCTTGAATATGCTCAAGAGCATTTATGCGCTATTCATCAAGCATCTCAAGCTGTTGAAGTCGTTGTTCCCTATAAGAGTCATCATCTACTATACCTTTGAGAGAAACCCTAAGTGATGGAATTTCTAACTCTAAGGGCATAATAGCATCAGCACCATAAACAAGATTATAAGGAGTAGTTCCCGTAGCAATTCGTACACTCGTTCGGTAAGCCCAAAGAGCATAGATTAGCTGGTTACTCCAATCCTTACCATGCTTATTTACGGTTTTTCAAAGAATTTGTTCAATTATCTTATTAGATGATTCGGCTTGACCATTTGACTGAGGATAATAAGGTGTAGAAAATCGATGTTTGATATGATACTTCTCGAGGAATTTCTTCACGTCCTTGTTCTTAAACGATGTCCCATTATCTGAAATAATAGTAGAAGGTATCCCGAATCGAGAAATGATGTTTTCTAAGAGAAATTGACAAATCACTTCAGCAGTAGTAGAGCGAAGAGGAATAGCTTCTACCCACTTCGTAAAGTAATCTGTTGCAGTTATAATGAAGGTGTGTCCTTGAGATGAAGGAGGAGAAATTTTTCCAATAAGATCCAAACCCCATGCGGAGAAAGGCCAAGAAGCTACTTGAGAACGAAGTTCTTGGGCAGGAGCATGAATCAGATTATTGTGTTGTTGACATTGATGACATTTCTTAACAAATGAAAAGGAATCCTTCTGCATAGTTTGCCAATAGTATCCCATACGAAGCAACCTATGAACCAGGGATTTGCCCCCAAAATGCCCCCCACAGGCACCTGAATGTGCCTCTTCAAGAGCAACGGGGATTTCCGACTTGTTAAGACAACGAAGGAGAAGACCATCATAACCCCTTCGATAAAGGACATTAGAAAGGATGATATATCTAGCAGACAGCTTGCGGATTCTAGCCCTAGTGTTCCTATTAGCGGAATCAGGAAAGGTACCATCGGTCAAATATCTTACAATATGCGAGAACCATTCATCTGAGTCTACAAAGCCACAACATGTTACCTAGCTAGAATCATCTTCAATAGCCGGAGAAATAAGATGGTGAATAACGAAATTAAGATCGACCACAGGGTCCTCTAAAGATACAAGAGAAGCCACACATGCCATTGCATCCGCATGTCGATTATCTTTTCGAGGAACGGGTTCCATAGTATAAGAATCGAAATTTTGTAATAAAGAGATAGCAAGATCTTTATATTGTGATAATTTGTCTTGTTTTGCTTGATATATTCCTGTTACTTGTCTTATAATCAATTGCGAATCTCCATAGATATGTATGTGTTTTATATTCAGAGCTAAGGCTACTTTTATTCCCGCTATAAGAGCCTCATACTCAGCAATGTTATTGGTACACAGGAAATTTAGACGATATGATAAGGGAATAGACTTCTTCGTAGGAGAAATCAGAACAACCCCTGCCCCCGATCCCGTACGACACTTAGAGCCATCAAAGTACAACTCCCAAGTTTCATCTTTCTCTATAAAAAGAATGAAGTTGTCAGGAAAGGACTCAGGGTTAGGGAAGGAGAAAGGTGAAGGGGCCTCAACTAAGTGATCGGTCAACGCTTGTCCTTTAATTGCCCTTTGTGAAACAAATTTAAGGTCAAATTCAGTTAACATCATAACCCACTTAGCTAGACGTCCTGATAAATCAGTTTTAGAGAAAAGATGCTTCAAAGGATCAAACTTTACCATGACATGGACTTCTGAATTTAAAAGATAATGTCTCAATTTCTAAGTCGCAAACACCACGGCCAAGCATTGTCTTTCTATCGCAGAATATCGGGTCTCATAATTGAGTAAGGTACGACTTATGTAATAAACCGGACATTCCTTACCATCTTTATCATGTTGTGCCAACAATGCTGCGAGAGCATGAGAGGAAGCAGCTGTATACAGAAGGAAGGGTTTAGAAGGTTCGGCAGGTTGAAGAATAGGAGGACTAGCCAAATACACTTTTAAATCTTCAAATGCTTGCTGACAATCCTCATTCCATTAAAAAGTGATATCCCTTTTAAGAAGTTGAGTAAAAGGAAAGGTACGATCCGCAAGTTGAGACACGAACCTACGAATAGCTTGAATCTTTCCTTGTAAGCTTTTAAGTTGAGACACATTTCTAGGAGGTGGCATGTTGACAATAGCATCTATTTTCTTAGTATCCACCTCAATCCCACGATGCGAAACTATGAATCCTAATAGTTTTCCACTATCCACACCAAAAACACATTTTCGGGGATTCAAGCGCATGTGATATTTACGAATTCTTTCAAAAATTTGGCGGAGGATTTTAACATGATCCATGCGAAGAAAGGATTTAGCTAAAATATCATCAACATAATCCTCTAAAATCTTATGCATATAATCATGAAAGATAAGGGTCATCGCTCATTGATAAGTTGCACCGGAATTTTTAAGTCCAAAAGGCATCATTATCCAACAAAACGTACCCCAGGGAGTGGTGAAAGCGATTTTGAATTGATCTTGAGGGTTTATGAAAATTTGATTATAGCCTGAAAAACCATCCATGAAGGATAACAAGGCATGTCCTGCCGTAGAATCAACTATCATGTCAATGTTTGGAAGAGGGAAATCATCTTTCAAGGAAGCTTTATTCAAATCTTGAAAGTCAGTACACATTCTTATTTTGTTGTCTGGTTTAGCCACAGCGACAATATTTGAAATCCATGGGGAGTAGTCAATAGGGCGGATAAATCCAGCCTCCAATAATTTTTCAATCTCAACCTTAACAAGCAGAGCCACCTTAGGATTCATTTTTTGAATCTTTTGTTTCACGGGCTTAGCGTCAGGAACTAAGACAATATTATGAGTAACGATCTTAGGATCTATACCAGGCATGTCAGAATATGCCCAAGCAAAGATCTCAGGGAATTCATGCAATAGTTCTTCATATTGTTTCTGTTCCTCTTCATCCAAACATTTCCCAATTTTAATGACTTTCTCTTTCTTGCAAGGATCCATCTTAACATCAAGGGTATCACTTATGAGAAGATTACTTTGTTGAGGAGTATCCTTTGACTGAGGGAATTATTTCACAATCTTATCATTATCAATCTCTTTTCCAAAATAGGCTTCGGTGTTCAAACAATAAGGGAGTCCCCTATTGTGATGATAACGAGGAAGAGTGTCATAGGCTCCCAAGAACTCAGCTAAAGCATCGTCGGTAGGAAAGATATCCAAAGCACAATCACCTGAAGAATCCTCATCAATATACTCAGGGTGTTGTATTGATAGAGATGTAGAAATAGCATTAACACTAATGCATGGTCTTTTAGAAGCTTTAGTACGTCTGCAGGGATTATAGCCAAGTCCAAAGGCATAATTGTGAAAATTAGTCTCTAGAGGAACTCTTATCCCTTGTTCATTAGCACCACAACCTTTTCCATGATACCCATGCTTAGCGAAAATGCGAAAACCACGACCATAACGATCAGCCATTTCAGGAAGAGAAGGTGGTTTTTCATAAGACAAAGAATCAAACTCTTCATAATTATAGATGTGAGAAGAAGAAGTTTGAGAAGCAGCCACAAAATTATTACTCATAGATTCAGGTAAGGTTGATTGATTTTTAGCTTCTTCTTTCTTTTCAACTTTATGATTTTCAGCTTCTTCCTTCTTTCCAACTTTAATTTCTCTAGAAGGAACCTTATATTCACCTACAAAGGTAGGGTTAAAATCAAGAGATCCCCAATCATCCTCTGCGAGAACCTTCTCAGGATCAAAATCCTTTTTATGTGTAGTTTCAAGTCGAGAAGGATCTTCTTCAGGAGTTCTAGACTCATCCAAAGGATTTTGATCATCGGAGAACGAAGACTCATTGATAGGTTTCTTGTTTAAAGAGTCATCACTAGACGAGGATGGCTTAGAAGAATCTCCTTTGGAATTAGATGTTTGCAGACAAGCTTGAAAATTAGTATCACCCATCAAAGTGTATGTCTTATTGTTATAAACGAATTTAACTTGTCTATGCAATGTAGAGGGGACAGCTTGCATGCTGTGAATCCAAGGCCTCCCTAATAACAAGTTATATGTTAAATTTCCCGGCATAACATGGATAGGAGTAGGCAAAGTAACAGGTCCCACTGTGAGAGGTAAGGTGATGATACCTAATGAAGTCTTAGCCACATTGTCAAAGCCACGAATGGGACGAGAGTCAGGCTCCATAAGAGACGTATCCACATTCATCTTATGCAATAGATTAATGCTACACACATTAAGGCCAGAGCCATTATCTACTAGTGTTCGTCTTATAGCAGTGTCTTTCATGACAACCACAATCATCAAGGGATCATGTTGTTGTTGAATTTCACTAGTAGGCAACTCATCTTGGGTAAACACAATTTGAGCTTTAGGATTCATCATAGAGTTAACAAAAGATGCTACATTACTAGATGTATTCGGTGGAGGAACATTCAAATCTTTCAAGGCATCTTGTAACATTCCATGATAAGCGGAAGAAGTTTGAATCAAATCCCAAAGGGATATCTTAGCAGGGGTAGCTTTAAGTTGTTCTATGAGATCATATTCCTTACCCATAACTTGCAAAATATGAGGAGCTTGAGGAAGAATTGGTTGAGGATTAGGAAGAGAGACTGGAATAATAGGAGGAGGATTAGGTTGCCTATTATTTCTGGTATGATAGGTATGGGCAACCGCATGATAACTCTCTCTAGTTATTTGCTTAGCATAATTGTAAGGACTTATAGGTTTTCTTCCTTGTACAGTGATGATTGGTTTATTCGAGGTGTGAAAGGAATCATGATCATACCCTCCTTGGACAATAAGGAGAGGTGATTTAGAAACTTGAAAGGTGGGAGAAGGATAAGCTCCTTGAACTTCAAAGAGAGGCTTTTTATGCTCATTCAAGTTTATCATGCTAACCAATTTAGAAGTTTTGTTTTTGTTTAAAGATTTCGATAAAGCCACAAAGTCATCAAGAGAATCATCCAACAAAGCATGATCATATCGGTTAAAAGGTTTGTCTTTTGATTCAAAAGGAGACATCTCCTCATAGAGGGGATTATTGAAAACAACCATGTTACTAGATTCAGGGGAAGAGTGGATAGGAATGTATCCTTGAGAGGAATCATTCGACTTATCTTTCTCATCACACCTAAATGGCATAGTAACAAGGTTTATGAGTTTTTGGTAAAATGAAGGTTTGGCATCTTTAGGGTTTAAAAACTCATCTAAAGCTTCATCTAATTCGTCTTGGCTATACTCATAATAATCATCGAAAGCATGAACATTTTGCAAATAAAAATCTGACATTTTGAAAAGATTACACAAAACTTAAACACCCAATGCAAAGAAACACACTTTTTTTTTTCTTTTTCCTTTTAATGAAAATGAAATGAAAACACACTAAATCTAGATCTAGATCTAATAAATGCAATGCAAGAGGAAGCAATGATAGATTCACGTCGGGTTCACCAAAATGTGTGGGGGAAAAAAGTGAGACTAGGTTAATCATGCCCTAATCCTACCTTTTGACACACATTACAGAATACGAAAGAGCCTAGAGATATCGCACAATTGGCTACTTCTTTTGGTGAAAGAGAGAGCCACGGGATATCTATTAGGATTTCTATTCCCTTGTTGAAATTGTAAGATCAAGTAATGCAAGTTCAAACCCTAATCCCAAAATGCAAGTATGAACCAATAACAAGATTGTAGAATTGAGATTAAACAATGAACAACTGTAACTACAAGGATGAAATAAGAATGCATATATGTACCCGGAGTTAAAATCGGACTGAAAATGTTCGGGACGGGGGCGCGGGCGCCACTGTCCTGAAAACTGCACCGAAAACCACTGTTCTACACTCTGAAACACTGTCTGCAAACTGTCTGCAAACTGTCTGTCCGGAGGACCAGGGCGCCCAGCGCCTCTGTCCCAGGGACCAGGGCGCCCAGCGCCTCTGTCCCAGGGACCAGGGCGCCCAGCGCCCCTGTCCTGGCAGGACCAGGGTGCCCAGCGCCCCTGTCCCAGTCTCCTGCTCTGCAATTTCACACAGAGTGTTGTTCCAACTTTCTCTCTCCGGATCTGTATCCCGCGGCATCGTCCGAATCCTGAAACCTACAATAATATCTGAAAAAGGGGGAGGGGCGGCTATATAGGGTTTTTCCTTAGTCAAACCCCCACTTCGGTGATTTCCACCTCCACGAATAGCCAAGTTGTTTTGTAAAATGTATTGTTTGTGCAGACCTAGTGTGTGTGCAAGGTCCAAAATGCAAGAAAGCAAACTAGAGCAACCTAGAAAGTAAACCCTAATTGCTTGCAAATGATAATGTAAATGCTCTAAATCAAGATGCAATGTGATCTAAAGCATGAATAAATGATGTATCAAAGTTTATGCAAAGACATGAAAACAATACGAAATCATACCCAACCCTCAAGGGAGGAGTACAAGCCAATCTTCAGTCGGTAATCTCCTATTGTTCTTCAATGTCTTCCAAGCCCTAAGTGGATGAATGAATTTGATAGATGCTTGATAGAATGATGTTGAATGTTGTTGAAGTCCTCAAAGATCTGCTCTTTTGCTGCATATGAAGTTCCTGGAAACAAAAATCCGATCCTTCCAAATGAAGAAAGAGAGCTCTTATGTATGAAACCCTAGGTCATAAATTCGTATTTTGGCCGACCTAGAGATTGAATATCCCGCCAATTTCTTGGGGTTAAGCTTTATTTTATGATTGGATCGCGCTCCTAAAATTTCGGGAAAAATGTCCGGGACCATGTGCACCGGGCGCCACGGTCCCGGCAACTTTTCACCAAATTTTCAGGGCCGTCGGATATGATGATTTTAGAGAGAATCCCGAATTTACAGGTGATTTCGAGATGTTTTGACCCCGAAACCAAGCCCCCAAGTTCGAAATAGGACTTAATTAGGGTTTTTGGTTGAGTGATGTATTGGAGGAATAAAATGCGAAGGGCGCGCTTTAGTGAAAAGGGCCCAACTTTATGATGATGAAATAGGACCTTAGACCTAATTAATTTGATTAATTAAGCGCTTAAGGAGAAATGCAATGCAACATGTAAAATGCACTAAGGCGGGTGCTAAACTAGGTGTGAAATTGTACCACCCTAGCGAGTGCGTACAATTTACGACGCTACACTTCCATCTTTGATTGATCAACTCTTCAGACTTTGGTGTTTTTGCCATCTGTATCTTCGAGTTCATTTGTTTGCCTTTGTTTTCCATCTAATTTGAGTAGTGTTATTTGAGGACACTCATGCAAATTACAGTCTTCTCTACCTGATCATCTTCTATTTTCAGTGGAGGTTCTTCAGATCGATAGTTATTCTTCGACAGTGTTTGTGGGTTCTTCATGCTTCAGTGATTCTTCTGCTCTTCTTTTGGAACATTCTTGTTTGGAGGCTTCTTCAGTCCTTCACTTGTATTTCATCTCTTTTTGGAGAGGAATTTTTTCCCATGATGTTTTCTCCATTTCTCCGTTTTATAGAGATCTTTTGTACTTGGGTACCTCATTAGGCTTTGTTGTCGCGACCCAAATTTGCCTTCAGCATGTAGTTGCATTTTTTGCTTCATGCATTTAGTTTTTTAGCTACTCCCTAAGTTCATCTTAAGGGGGGGTGTTAGAGTTTTCATGTATTAGCTAATAATTATTTATTTAATTATTAGTCTATTATACTCTATGCTTAAGCTAAACTTAGGCATTTAATAATATGGTAGGTATTTAATAATTATTCTAATTATTAAATACACTTTATCCCTTTAGGGTTTCTTTAGGGTTGCACGTCTTTAGGGTTGCATATTCTCCTTTTATAAGGATTGTATTGTACTTTTTTATTGTATTCCCTCTCTGAATGATAATCTTCTTCTTCAGAGTCATTATTGTTTTTTGTCTCCATTACTCTCTTGTGACAGGTATTTTGTGTTAGAGTAAAGTAATTAATTAACTTTGCTCTCCTCTTAAGATTTCCCTTTATGCACATATTAGTCATTTAATAATTAATATTTAATTATTAAATGCACACACCTTAGGGTTAGGTTTTCCTTTTGGTGTTGATCTCCTTTATAAGGATTGATCTCTTGTATTATTCATATTCTTGATTCAATTTTTCTCTGATAATACATCTTTTCTCTTTGTCAGAGCCAAAACCCTTGTATTTGTTCTCTCTCTTTCTCTGTGACAGGTTTCTTGCATGCAGGTTTCTTTTGGATTCTGTGGATTTGTATTTCTCAAATCCTACATGGTATCAGAGCTGGATCTGCTGCAGCTTGTTCAGACTTTTGAAAGATTTTGAGATCCAGGTTTTGGTTGCATCAGATCTGTGTTTGTCTTCTGTTTTTTATTTTGGAATAGGGGGTATTTTTTTTCGGTGCACTTTGAGCCCAAACGGACCTCACCGTTGAGCTCGTAGTGCCCAAAAACCCCTATTTCCATATAAAATTCGTCCGATTTGGACACAGTTGCACCAGGAGGCAAAAAAAATTTTGGCCCCAAGGCCGTACGGCCCTAGGGCACGAAAACCGAGGCGGATTTTCAAAAAAAAATCAAAAAAAAATTAAAAAACGCAATTTTTTTGTTTAAAAAGGGCGCAGCCAGTGTAAACAGCCCGCTCCGTCGGTGCGCAGCCCGGCGGCCACCGCTCGGCCACCGGCCGTGGCCAGGCTTCCACCGCCGCGCCGCCCACCGCCCACGCACAGCTCGCGCCCAGCCCACGCTCCGCCCGCGCACCGCTCTCCGCCTGTGTGCCACCACAGCGCCGCCCCTGCGCCGCCGCCCCCTGCGCCCGCCCCTGGTCGCCCAGAGGACCAGGGGCTTATTTTTTTTAAGCCCTTGAGGGCTTAAAGGGCCTATTTGGGCTTTTTTGGAGCAGTTTTACTAAATCAGGTATAACTCGGGCATTTTAGCTCGGATTTTTGAATGAAAATAGGCGTTGGAAAGCTGGTTCCGAGCCCGATCTAAAAGATGCAGATCTTTTTTTCTGATTTTTCCGTTTTGTAGTGTTTTTTGCTAGTCGAAGTCAGAACAAGTTTTTTGCACTCCAGGAGCCATATCTTTTGCATACGGACTCCGTTTTTCGAAAGCGAATAGGCATCGGAAAGGTGGTTCTATGCTCTTTCCAGATCTATAGTCTATTTCATCAGAAAAATATTCAGGTGCTCCAAATTTTGTCTCAACCCATTATTGCTTTCTATCATTTTCTGGCTTTCAGTTTGTACTGGGGATTAGTTTTTTGCATTGTGGGGGGGTGTTTTCTCTTGCTTTCTGTTATTTACATCAGAAAACCAGAATTTACAAACACCAATACAAAAAAATCAAACCCCCTTCTGCATCTTCTGTCTAGTTCTGAAAGACCACTTAATAATAATTAAAAATTCAGAGCAGTTGAGGCACAGTTCACAGGATGGCAGACAGACCTATTGAATCTCTCACACCGCATAATTACCACACTTGGAAGGGTCGCATGATGACTCTTCTCCAGTCAAAAGGGTTATGGTCCTGTTTGGATGAGGTTCAGCCTCAATTGACACGTCCTTTTGAGATTATGCAGCACAGGAACAATATGGATCAGGCTATGGGATTGATGGCTTTACACATTTCCGACAGTCTCCAGTTTCATCTTGAAGGTTGTATCACTCCTCGAGCCATTTGGACCAAGTTTGAGGGACTTTTTGGTACTGTCAACGAGTTCAGAGCTTTGCAGCTTGAGGCAGAGTTAACTTCCTTGGTACCTGATTCATTTCCTTCTATTGAGGACTTTCTGATGAAGTTCAAACAACAAAGATCTATCTTGCAGGGTTGTGGTAAGACTAAGACTGATACAGAGTGCATTTTCCTGATTCTCTCCAAGCTTCGAGGTCCATTTCAGATCTTCTCTTCGACCTTCTATTCCACCATGGATGCCTTGGGTGCTCGACATGTCATGCCTTCTTTTGAGGTCTTTTGTGATCGTCTGACTCGTGAGCAAGCTAAACTTAAGCAGTTGGATTCACTTTCAGGTTCACAGAACCAAGCATTGGTAGCCCATCCCTCCAAAGGAAAACAGAAGCAGAAACCAAAGCCTAAGAAAGATTCAGAGGCTAGTGAGAATCCCTCCAAGCCACCACCTAAGTCTGATTCAAAACCACAATTCAATTCTAAACAGGGCAAATCTTCAAAGTCTGGTGAGTCTTCCTCCAAGACTAAGAAGAAATCAGGTGATCCTTGCAGTTTTTGTGGCAAGGAAGGACATCCCGTTTCCAGGTGTTGGAAACGTTTAGAGGCTTTGGAGGAAGCCATGCAGCAGCATAATATCAGTGCACCACAGCCTCCTTCACAGCCCACAGGGAAAGGTCATGCTCTTTCTGCACGAGCATTGTCCTCAGCGTCCACTTGGATTCTAGATTCTGGTGCCTCTCACCATATGACACACACACAGGATTTGGTCACCGCTCTTGCTCCTACAAGCACTCAACATATTGCAGTTGGTGACTCAGCACAACTTTCCGTTCAGGGTTCTGGTACTGTTTCATTGGATGGTGGTTGTCTTCAGGATGTGCTTTTGGTTCCTGACATTTCGACAAACCTTCTATCTGTTTATCAAATTTGCCACTCTGGCTCTGGTAAGACAGTTGAGTTCTCTCCACATGATGTGGTTATTCGAGATCTTCATGATCCTGACTTGGTTGTGGCTACTGGGAGTGTGGATTCTGCATCTCACTTATATAGTTTTGATGGCTTTGAGAGTTCAGACACTGTTGGTTCCTCTCTTATAGCACATGCAGATTCAGTGAGCAGGCTTTGGCATGAGCGTTTTGGTCATGTCAATTATAGATATCTACAACAAATGAGTACACAGGCACTTGTGATTGGGCTTCCACAGATTTCTTGTACAGATGGTGTATGTCGTGGTTGTGTCCTTGGCAAACATCATCGAGATCCTTTTCCTAAGGGTCGAGCCTCTCGTGCTAGGGCAGCCCTAGAGTTGGTACACAGTGATCTTATGTCCTTTCCGACTCCTTCTTTTTCAGGGGCCCGTTATGTACTCACTTTTATTGATGACTTCTCCAGACGTACATGGGTGTACTTTCTTAAGTACAAGTCTGATGTCTTTGACTCTTTCAGGAAGTTTAAGACATTTGTGGAGAAGCAATCTGGACTTTCTATCAGGAGGATACGCACAGATAATGGGGGGGAGTATGTAAATCAGGCTTTCAGAGATTTTTGCACTGAGCATGGTTTACAGCATCAGTTTTACAGTTCCTTATACCCCTCAACAGAATGGTGTTGCTGAGAGAAAGAATAGAACCTTACGGGAGATGGCAAATTGTATGATACAGTCTCGAGCTATGAGTTCTTCATTTTGGGCTGAGGCAGTCAATTGTGCCAATTATATTCAGAACCGGATGCCCCATAAGGCATTACGACATATAACTCCTGAGGAGGCTTGGACCCATGTCAAGCCTGATGTTTCTACATTCTGAGTTTTTGGTAGTGAGGCTTGGGCATTTATTCCTGATGCTCAGCGGATAGCCATGGAGAGGAAGAGCCGACCACTCATATTTGTTGGCTACTGTGAGGATGTTAAGGCATACAGGTTGTTTGATCCTGATTCTAGAGAGGTCTTGTTTCGGCAGGATGTCCAGTTTGATGAGTGCTATCCTCAAATGGATTCTCCATCACCAGCTTCTCCCTCATTGCCTACTCCTTCCTCTTCATCTCTTGAGGATTACTTATCTCTTGAGGATGATGTAGATCATGATCCACCATCTCCACCACCACCAGTTGCTCCGTCTTTGCCGAAGCGGGCCCGTGATACTGTTGATGCAGCTGGTTCTTTGGCAGGTGATCCTTTAGATACTCGTCGCACTCGTGCTCAGACATCTGGTTCTAGTCTTTTGAGTCATACCCTTTCAGATGATCCTCAAAAGTTTTCAGAGGCAACAGGACACCCAGAGTGGGATAGGGCCATGGATGAGGAGTATTCTTCTTTGATGAAGAATCATACTTGGGATCTTTGTCCTCTTCCTAAGGGAAGAAAGTTGGTTCGGTGCAAGTGGGTGTATCATACCAAGTATGCTGCAGATGGTTCTATTGATAAGTATAAGGCCCGTCTTGTTGCGAAGGGGTTTTCTCAGGTAGAGGGTATTGACTACTCTGAGACCTTTGCTCCTGTCGCCAAGATGAATTCTATACGCCTGGTACTTTCACTTGCAGCTTCACAGGGATGGACAGTGTTTCAGATGGATGTGAAGAGTGCCTTCTTGCATGGAGACCTACATGAGGAGATCTATATGGAGCAGCCTCAGGGTTTTGTGCAGGACACTTCTTTGGTTTGCAGACTTCGACGTTCATTGTATGGTCTCAAACAAGCCCCCAGGGCTTGGTATGAGAAGATGGACTCCTTCTTGCTTTCCTCGCACTTCACACGCTGTCATTCCGATCACACAGTCTATATTCAGCGTCAGGAGGGTGATCTTTTGATTCTAGTGCTATATGTAGATGATCTCATCATTACAGGTAGCTCATCCTCCATGATTCAGAGTGTTCAGAGAGCTTTGATGGAGCAGTTTGAGATGACTGATCTTGGTCTCTTGCACTTCTTTCTGGGTCTACAGGTTATTCAGTCTTCGGATGGGATTTCCATTTTTCAGGAGAAGTATGCTCTTGATATGCTTCAGCGATTTGGCATGCTTGATTGCAAGTCTGCCCCCACTCCATTTCAGTCAGGTGTTGTTTTGTCTTCCACTTGCTCTACTCCTTCAGTAGACCCCACTTTATACAGGCAGTTGGTTGGCAGTCTGTTGTACCTGACACATTCTCGTCCTGATCTTTCCTTTGCGGTTGGCCTTGTCTCTCGATTCTCCCATGATCCTCATGAGAGCCATTAGCAAGCAACCAAACGTATTTTGAGATATATTCGGGGCACCACACATTATGGCATTCACTACTCTTCAGGATCCCCTCATATCATTGGCTTCACTGACTCCGATTGGGCTGGTGATGTCAATGATCGAAAGTCTACTTCTGGCTTCGTTTTTTGCCTTGGTTCTGGTCCTATTACATGGTCTTGCAAGAAGCAATCCGCTATTGCATTATCATCTACAGAGGCTGAGTACCGAGTAGCAGTGTTAGCCAATCAGGAGGTTTTATGGCTTCGGCAGTCGATGACAGAGTTTGGGTTTCCTCCAGATTGTCCCACTATTCTTTGGTGTGACAACCAGAGTGCCATTCACATTTCTCGCAACCCAGTGGAGCATCAGCGGACAAAGCATATTGAAATCCACATGCACTTCATCAGACAGTTGATTCAGGATGGTTCTCTCATCTTGGAGTATATTCCTACAGAGGAGCAGGTTGCAGACATCTTCACTAAACCCTTGGCATCTCCGCGCTATCTTCAGTTGCGCTCAATGCTTGGGGTGAAGGAAGTTGTCCTTGGGGGGTCTCCGTGAGGCCTTCCTTCCTTCATGTTTTCTTTTCAGCATGATTCTTTATCTCTTTTTGGAGAGGAGTTTTTTCCCACTGGGTTTTCTCCTTTACTCCGCTTTATAGAGATTTTCTTGTATTCGGGTACCTCATCAGGCCTTGTTGCCGGGACCCTCTTTTGCATTGTAGTTCCTTTGCTTTCTTCTGCATTGTTTGTAGCTGCATTGTAGCTCATCTTATGGGGGGGTGTTAGAGTAAAGTAATTAATTAACTTTGCTCTCCTCTTAAGATTTCCCTTTATGCACATATTAGTCATTTAATAATTAATATTTAATTATTAAATGCACACACCTTAGGGTTAGGTTTTCCTTTTGGTGTTGATCTCCTTTATAAGGATTGATCTCTTGTATTATTCATATTCTTGATTCAATTTTTCTCTGATAATACATCTTTTCTCTTTGTCAGAGCCAAAACCCTTGTATTTGTTCTCTCTCTTTCTCTGTGACAGGTTTCTTGCATGCAGGTTTCTTTTGGGTTCTGTGGATTTGTATTTCTCAAATCCTACATTTTGCTTGCAAGTGTTCTTGGGATCTCTGAAGTTGTATTTTCTCAATTTCTTCAGTTACTATTTATTTCATTGCACAGAGGAGAGGAAGAATTTAACAAAAGAAGAAACAAGTGACGGAATGTTGTTTCCCACATGTTCAATGCTTTATTTTGATGAATACTAAGAGGGGGGGTGAATTAGTATGCCTAAAAACTTAACCAAACTCTTAAACAATTTTCCAGCAGACCGGTGTAGTAGCTTAAACAATAAACTGGTTAAAACATAAATAAGCCAAATAGAAAATAAAGCATTCACCCATAAAAGCACAATCACCATAACACAAGATATTTTGACATGGAAACCCAAATGGGAAAAACCACGGTGAGTAAAACTCACAAGTCAACTATCTGCAGAATAGTAACCAGACCGGTTAAGGTCTTACAATGTTCTTCACCAGAATAGATCCTGTTAGGAATCCAAATCTCTGTTAGGAGATAACTCCTGTTAAAGACCACCCTGTTAAAGGATTTCAGATCCACAACTATGAACCACCTTGTTAAAGGATTTACAATAGGCTTGGTTGGGTCTACCCAGTTAAGGGTTTCAGACTTGTCCAAGATATTAGTAATCAACAGGTGAATGATCTAGATAGTAGCACAAAATGCTTGATTAGATCCCTAATAACTCCTTGATAATGCATTCAAGCATTACTTCAGTCTTCTATGCTTTGTACTCTCAATCTCAGTCACGAGATACCTTTCCTCTCAAAAGACTCGCACATATCAACTTTTGTTCTTCTTTTAAAACCCTAGACATGATGTCCTTAAATAGGAACTTGATTTCATGTCGGTCAAAAAGGATTAGATTACAATTTCCTAGGTACAGTGCATCTAGACACATTTGGTAACACGACATAGAAACACCACTAAAGTGTCGGTGGATGATAACTCATCACACATTACATGTATACCAGTTAATTACATATACCAATCATCGGTTAATAGGTAAACACTGCAAAACTTGATCATAGTCAATCTGATCAAAAGATTAACTATCGCTCGGGGTCTCTATTCCTCTTGAGGTCTTCATACCACTTGACCGATAAGCTTCTTCTTTAAAACATCGATAGTCTTCAATCAAATAAAGGCTATTCATACAATACTGGTTGAGAATAATACATTCATCAAATAAGTGTGTGTCCATCAATGACAATCACAACTAAACATCATCAAAATACCAACAATCTCCCCCTTTGGCATTGATGGCAACACTTAGGAAATTTTTTTTTGACATCTAAGTGCTTTAACAAAACAAAAAATGTCATAAGCAAAATTACTCCCCCTAAGCATATACACTACTCCCTTTACAAAAATTACAAGTATGTGCAAAAATACTTGTCAAAATTTGAAGATAGATACACTACTCCCCCTTTGCCAACAATGACAAAGCAAATACAAAATATTGTCAGTTTGCATAACATAAAAACAGAGTATGTGTTTATGACAACAAAGAATAAAATTTCTCAAAAAGAGATTTAAATTTTTGCAGAAAGTCCTTCATATTTGAGGACCACGAGTCAAGAAGTGAGGCAGCAATTTCACTCTCGGTCTTCATTTGGAAGGCTAGTTCTTCCATCGCATCTATGGTGCTCAGCTCCTGTGTCATAGTGATAGCTTCTAGGTTCAGAAAGCATTTCTGGAGTACCTGCAATTTAGGTAATAGGAGCAACTGAAGCTCCTGCAAATCTTGAGTCTCATTGTAGATTTCTGAGTCAAGCTTGGAAATTTGATGTTGATAATGATGAACAGAGTGTCCATAGGCTGTGAACAGATCATAGGGCAATTTGAAGTTGCCGATGTATTTCTGCAACTCAGTTTGTAATAGTGTCTTCTGCTTCAGAGCATCTTCATAGAACAAGTGAGGTTGACAGATTTTACTCAAGAGTAGGTGACCTTCACCCATAGCTGACCTTATATTATCTTTCTGTTTAACCAGTTTTGCCCGATCGTCATTCATGTGTTCTATTAAGGTAACTGCAAGTGCCTTTTCATGGATTTTCTTTGCAGTGGCCTGGGCAACATCTTCCAAACATTGTACCTGGTCATCAACTACTGTGCAGAGTAGTTTGAGCTTAGCCAGTGAGGAATCGGTACTAGGGAGATTAGAACCAGGGATTAGATTAGAGAGGGTGTCAACGACAAACTGAATGACATCTTGTTCTTTCTTTTTACTTAATTATTCCAATCTTTCCTACGATAAGTGAATTCTTCGTAGTAGCTCGGTTTCATCAGCTGATTGGGTCATCCAGGCAAGAATCAAATCAGTGGAACTGGTGGAATCAACCTGCTTGGCTTGATCTCCAGTGACCTTAGGAATCTATTCTCCTTCTTTGGCTTTGAACTCTGCTTGTCTTTGCTTCTCCTCTTCATCTCTTTCTTGGGCTAGCTTAACAACCTTCTCCTCTTGTTTCTTTCTCTCTTATTCTCTTTGTTTCTCCTCTTCCTTCTTCTTCTCTATTTCTTTCCTATTTTCTTCTTCTTCCTTTTTCTTTTTCTCATCTTCTTCCTTTCTCTTCTTCTCCTCTTCCTCCCTTTTCTTCTTTTCCTCTTCTTCCATTTTCTTCTTTTCCTGTCACGCTTTCTCCACTTGTTCTTTCTCTTGTTTTTCTTTTTCTGCTTTCTCCTTTTCAAGTTTCTCATTTTTTGCTTTCTCTTTCTTTTCTTTCTCTAATCTTTTTGTTTCAGCATGCTCCGTATCTGGAGTGATATCTTCTCTTTCTAGTGCATCAACATCAATGGGGTCATTTTGTTTTGCTATTCTTTCACCCATACTGTCAAAGACTACATCGGGTTTGGTTATGGATAGATCAGGCTCTTGTTCAACTAGGTGATTAGCTTCTTGTACTCTTTGCATTTCAACAACAGTTTTCACCTTCAAATGGGTGTCTTTTTCCACTTCAAAAAATTTGCCTTCGAGTAGCAGAAGTCTTCTTTTTCGCATGAAGAAAATGCCTTTGTTCTTATCAATAAGTTCAAACAATTCTGAATTAAAGACATCTGGAAAATATTGAGCAAAAATTTTCTCCCTGATGTCTTGCTCCTTGTCAATAGCAATGTGCCATTTATTGTCCAAAGAATCCTACAAGGATTTAGATGTAACAGATTTGATCTCAGAAGGTGACCGATCATTTATGCATAAATATTTAACGAGTTCTTGTTCAACCTCCTTCTTTTCATTATCATTGAAATCATCAAAATAATCCTTTAAATCGTCAAGGAATTTTCTTCTAATATTCTTTATGGTCCTTTGACAATGTGTCATAGGCTTGTAAGAAGAAATATCTAAGTTTACCGGTGCAAAGATTGTAGGTACATTACCAATTGACTTCACTTTCTTGGTAGATTGCCTTGTCTTCTTTACTTCTACCTCTGATTCAGAGTCTTCTGGATCTGCTGAGTGATTCCTGGTTTTCTGTGTTTGTTTGAACACCTTTACTAGAATAGCCTTTGGTTTCTTTTTAGCAGGTGACCTTTTGGTCACTTTGGGTTTAGCAGCAGATGTAACCGGTGTCGATGTCGATGGTGTCGCTTTACCTTTTATCTCCTTCAGTTCCTCACTAGATTTGATTCTCTCTAAATAAGTACCAATCCTCTTCTTTTTGGATTCTAGTGGTGAGGCTAGTAGGGTTGAGGCGTATCCTGTCAATATATCATTTACCACCTTATAGGCCATAGGCCCAACTATATCTTTTCTGGGTTCAACTACTTCCATTATGCATTCATCTATTTTGATGGTGAAACAGATGTCATCTTCATATTCTTTATCTAAATCACCAGATATTCTCATTCTCTGGTTCATTTTTAGTTTTAATTCACCAAAAAACTTGTTCAAAGTCTCTGGATATGCAGTTCCTACTGCTTGCAAACTCTCCTTTATTTGTCTGGTAACCAGTAGATCAGTTGACCATTCAACATCACTAACTCTAGAAAAGTATCTTTGAAAGTAGAAAAATAAACCAATTAGTAATTGACCAAACTTGAACCTTTGATTTTTATCTGATTTGATCGACTTCAAGTTCTCTAAGAGTTGATTCTTCATACAGGTACATAGATCACATTCTGCATTCTCTTTTATCATTCTGTAAGCAGCATGCACCGTAGTTGAAGGAACATAATTCATTCTGCTAGCATAAAGTATTCTGTACCCAATTACCATACATGCATATTTCACTAAATCGTCTTTAATGGTATTGACAGTCATTTCTCGTTGATCACTTACTGAACCAGTGAGTTCCGTTACTTTCGTTTTAGGGATTTTCCAAAGAACGGACACTTCCCCAATATTGCAGAATCCAGTCATGGCATGAATTGCCTTCGGTGTAATGTCATGTGTTCGTTCAAGGTACATTTTGTCACCATGAACCCTACTGAGGATAATCCTGATGTGTTCCTCGGTAAATTCTTCGAGAAAGTAAACTGCATTGTGCAATTTCTTCTTCTCTATTATGCTATATTCGGGTTTAATCTCTTATCACCTCCACAACATAGACTCAACTAGGAGTGAATTACTAGGGACCCTAGGTCTTCTAGTTTACAGTCAATATATCTAGTAACATCTCCTTGGACAATGACTTTGGCGGGAATTTGGGATAGGGCATTATATCTCATCTTAAGAAGCTCAGGTGTGTCCTCAGGTTCAGTAGAACTAGAGGGGACATTAGATGCAGATGCCATATCAAACTAATTCCAAATGATAAGAATGTTTCAAAGAGAAATACCTTTATTCTTCGAGCTTTAGGGTTTGCCGATGACAAGCAAAACACACTTCTCCGGTTGATTACCACTTTGACTTTCACACTGATAGTATGAAACGGTTGCAAGATTTGAGCAAGATTTCTTTCTGAATTCTTTCGAATGCAAGATGAAATGCTCTGGTTGTGATACTTAGCTTAAACGAAGTTTCTCAGTAGCTAGGTAAGTAGAAATGACGACAAAAGTTACTTTTAAACTCGCTTCCACCTACCATAATAAATGCATCACTATTAGGGTTCAAACCCTAATTTTACTTTTTACCGCTTCAATTCTTCTGTCTGTTGAAAGGTAACAACTATCGATAAAAGTGCCTTACCGATATACTCTAGGGGTTTCTAAATATTTATACCAATATTCTCCCCCTAAGCTTTTTGAAGCTCAGTTTACTGATTCAGGGATTTCCACACTTGGTGCGGAAACTAGTTCATCATGTGACTTCACTTCAAATTTCTTTTTCCAAGTTTTGTCCATATCCGCTTGAATGGTTTCAATATCAATCTTCCCTTAAGTGTTGATCGGTATGTTTCCTGATGGATTCTTTCTCAGTCTACATGCTGTGGTGGTATGTCCCGGTTTGTTGCAGTGATAGCATACCATTCTAGGTGTTCTCCATGGTCCAGTGTTCACATTTCCATTCTTCCTTTTGAATGTTGCAGCAGTGTGACCGCTACCACGACAGATTAGACAGGTTTCTCTCCAACTAGTTGCCACTTCACAACAATTTGACCGATGGTCGTGAGTTCTATACTGGTTTGGGTTCCGGTTTATAAGAGGTTTAGGGGCGGCTCCATTGGATCTTGGTGGATTATTTCCAGAGTTGTTGATAACTGACCTGCACTCAAAAGATCTATGCCCAAACTTGTTGCATGTATAATAGTGACTATTAAATCTACCCGTTCTAGCCACATTATTTTGAAAATAAGGAAAATTATTGTAAGGCTTGCTCCTACATACATTGGCAGTATGTACTTCCTTAAGACAATTAAAGCAAATAGGTTTAAACATTTGCTTACCTTTACTTCCGTTGTTGTCCTTAGGTGTTGATTGTTTCTTCAGTGCATCATTCTTGGTTCTAGAGGTCTCACCTTCCTCGTATCTAGAGAAACCAAGTCCAGTCCAGTGGTATCCTTTGATGGTTTTACTGATTCCAGTTTTTGTTCTAACTTGACAACACTCTGGTTGAACTTAGCAAGTATTCCTTTAGTCTCAGCAAGTTCCTTGGAAAGGGCATCATTGGTCTTCACCAAGGTTTCATTTTGAGAGAAAGTTGCATTCAGTTCAGATTGCATTTCTTCTTTCTTTTCTTTACCCTCTTGTAGATAAGTAGTAATGGTACCAACTTCTTTCTGTAATTTAAAGATCTCATGCTCCTTGCCTTTTACCAAATCTTCAGCTTTTCTCTTGTTTTCCAGTTCCTGACTCATCCTGATAGTCAATCCTTCTAACTCCCTCCTTAGGTTAGTTTTGCATTCATTTCGTTTCTCCACTTCTCCAACTAGGGCATCCATGTTTGCTTCATCAGAGGAGCTATTTTTGGTAAGTTCCATCAACTTCTCAGCAAGCTCTCTTCTCTTGACTAAAGAGGCTTTAAATTTGATCTTGAGTTCATCATAGGCTTTCTCAAATTCAGCCAAACGGTGAGTGAGTTCCCTCATACTGTATTCTCCCATATCTCCTTTCAGCTTGTTAGACTTATAGAAAGGTTGGCTCTGATACCAATTGATGAATACTAAGAGGGGGGGGGGGGTGAATTAGTATGCCTAAAAACTTAACCAAACTCTTAAACAATTTTCCAACAGACCGGTGTAGTAGCTTAAACAATAAATTGGTTAAAACATAAATAAGCCAAATAGCAAATAAAGCATTTGCCCATAAAAGAACAATCACCATAACACAAGATATTTTGATGTGGAAACCCAAATGGGAAAAACCATGGTGAGTAAAACTCACAAGTCAACTATCTACAGAATAGTAACCAGACCGGTTAAGGCCATGCCGATTAAGGTCTTACAATGTTCTTCACCAGAATAGATCCTATTAGAAATTCAGATCTCTGTTAGGAGATAAGTCTTGTTAAAGACTACCCTGTTAAAGGATTTCAGATCCACAATTGTGAACCACCTTGTTAGAGGATTTACAATAGGCTTGGTTGGGCCTACCCGATTAAGGGTTTCAAACTTGTCGAAGATATTAGTAATCAACAAGTGAATGATCTAGATAGTAGCACAAAATGCTTGATTAGATCCCTGATAACTCCTTGTTAATGCATTCAAGCATTACTTCAGTCTTCTATGCTTTGCACTCTCAATCTCAGTCACAAGATACCTATCCTCTCAAAAAACTCGCACATATCAACTTATGTTATTCTTTTAAAACCCTAGACATGATGTCCTTAAATAGGAACTCGATTTCATGTTGGTCCAATAGGATTAGATTACAATTTCCTAGGTATAGTGCATCTAGACACATTTGGTAACACAACACAGAAACATAGCTAAGTGTCGGTGGATGATAACTCATCACACATTACATGTATACCGGTTAATTACATAAACCAATCACTAGTTAATAGGTGAAGACTGGAAAACTTGATCATAGTCGATCTGATCAAAAGATTAACTGTCACTCAGGGTCTCCGTTTCGCTTGAGGTCTTCATACCACTTGACCGATAAGCTTCTTCTTTAAAACATTGATAGTCTTCTATCAAATAAAGACTATTCATACAATACCGGTTGAGAATAGTACATTCATCAAATAAGTGGGTGTCCATCAATGACAATCACAACTAAACATCATCAAAATACCAACATATTTTAATTTTTTTTTAAAATTTGAATTATAGTATCTTATATTCATGAGCTAGAATTCATTATTTGAAATCTAAATTTATAAGTTATCATACAAATCCTTTAGCAAGTTTGGAATGTTGTTTCCTCTGCTAATGTATATATATATGTGTGTGTGTGTGTGTGTGTGTGTGTGTGTGTGTGTGTGTGTGTGTATCTATGTATGTATATGTATATATAATTTTGTAGGTGGAGATGCCTCTTGTTACTCCTACCTTGAGGTCTGATTGTGCACGTTGGCAGGACTCAGTTGATGATGCGACCACCAGTGGACATGTGATATATATGTATATAATGTATGTATATATATAATATATACATACATTATATACATATATATGTATATATATGTATATATATATATGTATATATTATATATACATACATATATATACATACACACACACACACACACACACACACACACACACACATATATATAGATTTATATATATCTAAAATCATTTGAATTTAGTTAAAACTTATTTAAATTATAAATTAGAAATTTGTAGCATGAGCATGTAAAATCAAATTTACCTATGTAGAATGTGGCACATGATAGTACTCAGACTCTCTAGCAATGATTGTGTCCATTAAAATATCAAGTTGATCAGTCTCATCCAAGCTCAAATCTATATCTGCAAGATGAGTAGCCATCACATGTCCCAGTAATGATCGATTTAGGGGACTATAAAATGAGATGGCATCGACGAAGACTCTGAACGTGTCAACAAATCCATATAAAGTTTGTCGTCGTCATGTTGAAGTCAACATCCTCCATGATAGGATTAGACGTATGATGCCTTGCACTCGCTAAAGGATTTGTACCTTGTGCCTCTCCCTCTGTAGTGACATAATGATGTGTAGGTGGATCCTGATATGCACTAGTGTTGGGCCCACCTAGGTGATGGGAATGATGAGATCCTGAATGTGGATCATGAAAGATAGAACTTGCATGACCTTTGATCTCCACTATAGGGATATGATGTTCTGATGCAATAAATGCATATGCATCCAAAAGATCCTCAGACAAATTAATCAAAGTAACATGAGCCATGTCTCCTGTAAGACCCTCCAAGTTAATGGGTGAAGGGTTGCCTGTTGCACCATAAGGATCATCTAAGCTACTGCAAAGTTTGTTATAAATGAAGATCTAGAATATTGATGAGTACCCACTCGATCATTGGATATCGAAGAAGTCATAACTGTAATGTCACCAACTCTATCAAGGGTGAACTAACAATACTGTTTCCCACTTTTTGACCAACTTTGACACTTAGATGAACATTTTGAAGAAAATCTTCACTTTCCAACACCTATAACTTTTAAATCGTTAATAATTTGAAGATGATGTAAACTAGTGATTTGTAACATCTTGTTTGTAGATTCTAAAACTATTTTTTTCAAATTTTTTTGAATAAAATTTTATTGATTTTTCCATCTCCCTCAAAAAGTATTTTTCATAGCAAACAACATTTTTTAAGAGTGATGTGCATCCTAAAACGCATAACTTTTTTTCTATAAATGATAAAAACTTAATTCTTTTGAATTTTGGTTTGTAATATCAATACCCAAGGCATGACATTGGTTTGATAGTGATATGTTGAATATTTTTCATTTATTTAGTTTTCAACTCTGACTAATTATAATTTAGATGTAGGTGTACGTTTGAACACATAACTTGTTCTATATATATCAAAATTCAATTTTTTTTTTGTTAGAAAGAAGATATAAATACTTAGGGCATAGATATTTTTTCAGAATTGTTTTGAATTAGTTTACTATTTTTCCCAATGCATTGAACAAATAAGTTCATGTTCGGTGAAAACCCTACATTCATAAGAAATAAAACAAAAATATATTAATGAAATTAAATATATTAAAAATTATACTATTTGGAAAGATTATAATAAGGACTAAATACTTAAAAAAATAAAACTTCTAAATGAATTCATTTGATCCCCCAAAAGCTAATGTAAAATTATTTTTTTATCAACATTTGATAGATGCAAAGGAGACTCCATTGCAAGTATGATTTAGAAGTAGAGAGGTTCTATCCAAGAAATTTTGATCTAAGAGCCTTCGATCTAACTCTCTTCAATTAATTACTTCAAATGGGACCTCTTAAAGCTTCAATCCTTATATTTTCTAAAAAATGTATGATTTCAACAAAAATTAGGATGTACCCAAAAGTGGGAACCAGTATTGTGAGTTCACCCTCAATGGATCCTCAAAGTTAGGTAATAAGAACAACCTCATCTACCATGGGACCTATGGAAGGAGCAATAGATGGTGCCCTCTAACCAACAATGGCCCTATATGCTAGATTTGTTGACCTTCTCAATGATAAGCGTCCCTATTGACAAGCCTACCATGACTCTGACCCAAATATGGGGGCAAATCGGTATAGCTGATGTTCTTTCCCAAAAAAACCTCAACATACAACTACAGTGCAAAATAGAGTGGAATTTGGTTGTTATTCAAGGATAACAACCATGTGCACCAAGGAAGTGTGGGTATATCAAAGAAACCATCCTCACATCCCCACATCTAGTAACCTGATATCCCTTCACAATTTTTTTCCCCAATCTGATGGAAAAAAAAGCTCTTTGAAGGTTTTCTTGGAGACTGAACCCTAAACCTCAGAAAGGGACAAACCCTTACAAACCTCTTGTCACTTCCTAGCAAGAATAGCCACTATAGCATATGTAGAATAGGCACTAGTTCCTTGAATGTCATTCCTAATATCCACAAGGCTATCAAGAATACTCTAAAAAGTGTTTTTATAGACACTTGTGTTACTACTACTATTTATCAAGGCTCTCAATTTTTCAATCTCAATGTTTGTTCGTGCAAATAATTCTAGAGTGAGAATTGCCTCATCTGCCATGATGTCTAGAATAGACAGGTACACCTAAAGCATAATTTAATGTCAAGCCTTAGATTTCTTTATTTAAATCTAAAATTGAAGTTGACAATTACTAGATACATTCAAATTAATTATATACTATTTAAATGTATGTACTTAATTTCATTTAATAATTTCTAAATGCTCTTAAATCTCTTTAAAGAGATTTTTCCTTGCTTTTATCGGAAGGATGGCATGCTCATCTGATTCTTTCTTTATATATCTTGATAAAATATAAAAAATAGCTATCACAATCACAAACACTGCAATCAATTTCATATAGTAGTAGATCTAAAAAAATTGAATACATTGTGCACATGATAACATAACATGCATCAATATGTAAATATGTATGCATCAATCATATAAGCACACGTCTAACATGCATCAATTTCATAAATTTGAATCATAAACATGGATCAATTTTTTAAATAAGGAGAGAGAGAGAGAGAGAGAGAGAGAGAGAGAGAGAGAGAGAGTCTTAAGGGGAATATTAATGGACGATCCTTCCCCAAATAATATGGGGAGCAATTTTGTGATGGGCATTGGATCTACAACTAAAAATTTGGTTATTGATTCAAGGTAATGGTTTCTCATTAGTCTCTTAGTTTGGTACATATATATGCATGTTTGTGTGTGTGTGTGTGTGTGTGTGTGTGTGTGTAAATGAATATATGTGTGTGTGTGTGTGTTATATACATGTATATATGTATAAATGTATGTATATATATACACATGCACACACACACATGCATATATATATATATATATAAACCACTATAAATTTACAATAAAAGCTTGCAAATTCAATAAGAAACAGTAAAAAAATACCAACCTGAAGGATTTTTGCAAGAATCTTGG
This sequence comes from Cryptomeria japonica, assembly GCF_030272615.1. Taxonomy (NCBI): domain Eukaryota; kingdom Viridiplantae; phylum Streptophyta; class Pinopsida; order Cupressales; family Cupressaceae; genus Cryptomeria; species Cryptomeria japonica. The sequence continues at coordinate 688,364,644 of NC_081405.1, read as the reverse complement.
TGGAAAAAATGTTGATTCGAAGGTTTGCCTCTCTCGCCTGTTTGCCTGTTCGTAGGAGTCAGGTTGAAAATGACACTAACTGTCATTTTTTATAATTATACTTTAAAAAAAAACCTTAGTTAAAGGGTTCAATCAAACCCTTTAAAATAATAATTAAAAAAAAAAAAAAATGTTGTCGATCAAACATTATATTCGATCGAAAGGGGTTAATTTTTTTTTGGACAAAGGAGTAGAATTTTTTCGTCCAAAAAAGTGTAACCCACTATTGTGGATTCACCCCCAAGGACTTTGGCACAACTTTTGATTGGAATAACATTAGTATCCACAATATGAGCGAGGCCACACAACAAATCCACACCTATCTTAGCATTTTGCACCATTCTTTTTACTGTTGAAATGTGGCGACTGATCAGCAAAGTACTGTACACTCAGCACGTATCCTCGCTGAAAACCGACATTGTAATAAAACCCTAAAAAAGGCCGACTTTGTTTGTTGCCCTAAAAACGCATGTTATAAGCGGTTGGGATGCTTAAGGCATTGTAAGGTTGATGTACTATTTTTGCTGGATAATAAGAAAGATTGGACGACTATGTATGGTGGACGTAACCCATTCTGGGTGAACCACGTTAAATATCTGTGTTATCTGTGTCCTGTTTTTATTTCTTTATCTTTTGTATTTAAATCTGCATATAATTGTTAGTTCATATTTGCTTTGGATCTACTTGAAACCCTAACAATTGGTATTAGAGCGAGGTTTTTTGTAAATTGGCAGGACTTTCAGATTTGAGTGGGAGCAATGGAGGATTCCAAATTCAAGGTCGAAAAGTTTAACGACCAGAATTATCAGTTATGGAAAATGCAGATGGAGGATTACCTGTATCAAAAGGATTTGTGGCGGCCATTGGAAGGAAAGGCAAAGAAACCGACCACAATATCAGATGAAGAGTGGGACATTTTAGATAGAAAGGCACTAGGATCCATTCGATTGTGCCTTGCGTCATCTGTAGCATTCAATATAACAGAAGCAAAAACGACTGTAGATTTGATGGCAACATTGGCTAAGCTGTATGAGAAACCCTCGGCTTCGAATAAGGTATTTCTTATGAAGCGTTTGTTTAATTTGAAAATGAGTGAGGGAGGATCTGTAGCGGAGCACTTAAATGAATTTAATACAATTACCAGTCAATTGTCTTCGGTAAAAATTACCTTTGCAGAAGAGGTTAGGGCTCTCTTGATTTTATGTTCTTTGCCAGAAAGCTGGAATAGCTTGGTTATGGTTGTAAGTAACTCTGTCTCTGGTAAAAATACTTTGGTATTTGATGATATTGTTGGTGTTATCCTAAGTGAGGAAATGCGAAGGAAAAGCACAAGTGAGACTCCAACATCATCGGGTAGTGTTTTGAATGTGGAGAACAGAGGAAGATCAAAGGAAAGAGGAAAAGGCCCTGGGAATGAGAAGTCACGAGGGAAGTCAAAGAAAGGGTGCTCTCAATCTAGAGGAAAGAAAGATTGCTGGTACTTCGGAAAGCCTAGTCATCTAAAGAAAGACTGTTGGTCTCAGAAAAACAAAGAAGGAGACAAAAATGAAAATGACAGTAAGAAAGCTAATATTGCAAGTAATACTTTACAAGATGCTTTAATCTTATGTTTGGATAATGTTAATGATTCCTGGGTAATAGATTCTGGGGCTTCATTTCATGCTACACCCCATAGAAAATATTTTCTAGATTATGTTCAAGGTGATTTTGGACAGGTATATTTGGGTGATGATGAGCCCTGTCAAATTGTTGGAAAAGGAAAGATAAAGATCAAGTTGCAGAATGGTAATGACTGGTTTCTGCAGGAGGTAAGACATGTTCCTAATTTAAGAAGAAATTTAATTTCTGCAGGGCAACTAAGTAGTGAAGGTTGCATAGTTACCTTCTCAGACAGTATGTGGAAGGTCACTAAAGGATCATTAGTAGTAGCTAAAGGTGCGAAGGTAGGCACATTATATCTGTGTACTGGTAACACTTACTCTACCTTAGCTGCTACAGATAAAGTTACTGCAGGGACAACAACAATAAATGTTGCAAGAACAGATTCGATAATGTGGCACCATAGGCTTGGGCACATGAGTGAGAAAGGGATGAAAATCCTTCACTCCAAAAATCTATTGCCAAAACTAAAGAAGATTGATTTAGAGTTCTATGAAAACTGTGTTTATGGTAAATAGAAAAGAGTCAGATTTCTCAAGGTTGGGAAAGAGAAGAAGAGTGAGAAGTTAGAGCTTGTACATTTAGATGTATGGGGACCGGCTCAGGTATCATCTCTTGGTGGCTCTTGTTATTATGTTATTTTTATTGATGACTCAACCAGAAAAACATGGGTATATTTCCTAAAACAAAAATCAGATGTTTTTGAAACTTTTAAGAAATGGAAAGCTTTGGTTCAGAATGAGACAGGAAAAAAGTTGAAGTGTCTCAGATCGGATAATGGAGGTGAGTATTGCAGCAAAGCATTTGAAGATTACTGTTCCTTCAATGGGATTCGAAAGCAGAAGACAGTTCCAGGAACTCCACAGGAAAATGGTGTGTCAGAGAGAATGAATAGGACCATCATGGAACATGCAAGGAGCATGAGATTGCATGCTGGATTGCCCTTACATTTTTGGGCTGATGTTGTACATACTGTTGTCTATTTGATAAATAGAGGACCTTCAACCCCTTTGGATGGTGGTATTCCAGAGGAGGCATGGACTGGTAAAAAGGTAAATTATTCTTTTCTAAAAACTTTTGATTGCGAAGCTTTTGTCCATGTTGATAAAGAAAACAGAACCAAGCTTGATGCTAAATCTCAGAAATGTACCTTCATTGGATATGGGATAGATGAATATGGCTATCGGTTATGGGATTTTGAAAATAAGAAAATAATTAGAAGTAGAGATGTTATATTCAATGAGAAGGTTATGTATAAAGAACAGATGCAGGAAAAGAAGCATGAACAGGACAAACAAGAATATGTGGTGTTGGATGAGATTCCTGAAAATGAAATGCCACAGGTACCTGATGCTCAGCAACAACAAATTGTCCCACAAACTCCTGCAAGTGTTAGACGTTCTACGAGGACAAGTAGACCCCCTGAAAGATTTTCTCCTTCTTTGTATTCTATTTTATTAACAGATTCTGGTGAACCAGAAGAATATGAAGAAGCAATGCAGGTGGATGCCAAACAACAGTGGCAGCTAGGCATGAAAGAGGAGATGGACTCCTTGATGAAAAATAAGACTTGGGACTTAGTTCCTTTACCTGCAGAAAAAAGAGCCTTGCCTAACAAATGGGTTTATCAACTGAAGGAGGAGGAAGGAGGTCAGAAAAGATATAAGGCCAGACTTGTGGTAAAAGGTTTTGCACAGAAAAAGGGTATAGATTATGATGAAATATTTTCTCCATTTGTAAAAATGACTTCAATTAGAACCGTACTTAGTCTTGTGGCTGCAGATGATTTACATCTTGAACAATTAGATGTCAAAACAGCTTTTCTCCATGGAGATTTGGAGGAGGAAATTTACATGTTGCAACCACAGGGATATGAGGTAAAAGGTAAGGAGAACTTGGTGTGCAGGTTGAAGAAAAGTCTGTATGGCCTAAAGCAAGCACCCAGACAATGGTATTTAAAATTTGATAGTTTCATGACTGAACACGGTTATCATAGATGTCATTCTGATCATTGTGTATACTTTAAGAGATTTGATAATGGCAGTTATATTATCCTATTGCTTTATGTTGATGGCATGCTTGTTGCTGGGTCTAACATGCAACATATAAATGATCTTAAACAGAAATTAGCCAGGTCATTTGCTATGAAGGAATTGGGTGCAGCTAAGCAAATTCTCAGTATGAGGATTACACGGGACAAGAAAAATAGAACCTTAAATTTGTCCCAAAGTGAGTATATAAAGAAGGTGTTGAAAAGATTTAACATGCAGAATGCAAAAGCAGTTAGTACACCTTTGGCTAGTCATTTCAAATTGACTAAGGAGATGTGTCCAAAGGCACAGGAAGAGGTTAATAAAATGTCTAACATCCCGTATTCATCAGCTGTTGGTAGTCTGATGTATGCAATGGTATGCACAAGGCCAGATATTGCACATGCAGTGGGAGTTGTGAGCAGGTTTATGAGTAATCCGGGTATGGAACATTGGAATGCTGTGAAATGGATTCTTCGGTATTTGAAAGGAACTACTACGAAGGCATTATGTTTCAAAGGATCTAATGCTGCTCTAAGTGGATTTGTTGACTCTGATCTGGCGGGTGATATTGATTCACGGAGGAGTACTACAGGGTATGTTTTTACTATAGGGGGAACTGCAGTCAGTTGGATTTCTAGGCTGCAAAAGGTTGTTGCACTTTCAACCACTGAAGCTGAGTATGTTGTTGCTACAGAAGCCAGCAAAGAGATGATTTGGTTGCAATGTTTTTTGAAGGAATTGGGTCAAACACAAGAGGATAGCCCATTGTATACTGATAGCCAGAGTGCCATTCATCTTGCGAAGAACTCTGCTTTTCATTCAAGGACAAAGCACATTCAGCTCAGGTACCACTTCATCCGGACTATTTTGGAGGAGGGTCAGTTACGGCTTGAGAAGATTCACACAAGTGAGAATCCTGCCGATATGTTCACAAAGGCAGTTCCACAGGAGAAGCTAATTTCTTCATCAGTTTATGTTGGTCTTCTTGATTAATAATTGTGGAATTTATACCAGTCAAGTCCTAGTGTTTTATCCAGCGGATGTTGCATGTACAGTGGTGTCGTGTAGTATCAGTCTCCAAGTGGGAGATTGTTCGGTGTGGAGCCTGATCAGTCTCCAAGTGGGAGATTGTTGAAATGTGGCGACTGATCAGCAAAGTACTATACACTCAGCACGTATCCTCGCCGAAAACCGACATTGTAATAAAACCCTAAAAAAGGCCGACTTTGTTTGTTGCCCTAAAAATGCATGTTATAAGCGGCTGGGATGCTTAAGGCATTGTAAGGTTGATGTATTGTTTTTGCTGGATAATAAGAAAGATTGGACGGCTATGTATGGTGGACGTAACCCATTCTGGGTGAACCACGTTAAATATCTGTGTTATCTGTGTCCTGTTTTTATTTCTTTATCTTTTGTATTTAAATCTGCATATAATTGTTAGTTCATATTTGCTTTGGATATGCTTGAAACCCTAACATTTACCACTTCAATCAAGGGGATTGCCTCACTATCTGGATATTGTTGACCCATCCATTGTTGAAAAATTTTAAATTCATTATCAGTCTTCTCCAATTGGTCAATAGTAACCCTAGTTAGTGATTTATCCACATTGTAAGAAGTATGTGGAGAATGGGGATAATTGATGTCAATTGCTAGGTTAGATGAAGAACCAACATTCACGTGGAATAAATTATCCAACTGAGGCTCCATATCCTTAGTGTTTAAACCTTGGGAAGCCCTAAGTCTATAACTTCTTCTCACTAGAATATTGTATGTAGGGCTAAGGGTAATAAAACTCATGCACAAAAGAGGGAAATTAAATGCAAATATTGAACACTATGATTAACAATACAAGTCTTTGCAAAAATTATTGATTAACCAACAAGTGAAACAATGTGAATTATGATATTGGATATTATATATGCATCTAAATTTGAACATAACATGTCATAACAATCAGATCTGAAAGCACAATTAGAAATTTATGCAACCCACAAGTCAATTTTAGAATAATAAATTAGGGTTTTTTATGAATTTAACCTCTAAATTTATGTAATTCCATTGAATATATTATTTATGAGTGCAAAAATTAATGTTAAAGTATATACAAATAAATAAAAAACAAGCATGCAAGAAGTCAGGTTCACCAAAATGTATAGTAGTGAAAATTAGGGTTTCACAAGTAATGCCTTGTAAACTAGGAAGCCACTTAATTTTCACATGCCAACACATTAGAAGGAGGATAAATATAATATATCCAGCCTCAATTTTGTTAGGAAGAGGGTTGAATGCTAATTGTAGTCCTTATTCCCCTTTTGTTTTAGTTGAAAACGTAATTGAAATTATAGTATTGTTTGAATTTAGGATAAATACTTGAAAATTTTAACCAAATTGATGAAAACAAACGGAACTACAGATATTGAATAAATCCATAGTCAAAGATTTGAGTAAAAGAATATAATTAGAACTCGTTCCTAGAAGTTCAAGCTGAATTTTTGGGACCGGTTAGTACAGATTTTCCCTGGTGCTCTGACTTTTGCTCCATTGAAAGTTGAACCTATTCATCATCGTCAACTCTATTGGAATCCCTGAGTATAAATCTTGATCCAATTTCCTGTACACAAAAAGAGAGGACAAATGTTGTGGATAGGGGTTTTCCTTAGATCAAACCTCATTTAGGAATTAACCTTGAAATTAAAATGATAAATGTAATAGAAAATCATAGCAAGATATTCTCCTTTTGAGGGAAAGATTGGATCTGAAATAAAATGCTTGTAATTAAAATGTATACCGTGATCAAGTTTTGTTTGGATCCTCATGCAAGGGTTTTAGGATGTCTTGTAGAATGACTTCATAAAATGTTGATCATGGATGCCATCTTGAATTCTTGAAGTTGACTTCACTTCAAGATTCTCCGATGCTTGATGAATGCTTGATTGCTTGCTCACTTGAATTTGCTAGAGTGTAATTTAGATTATTAGATATCTTAGGTTTCAAATGAGAGGTGTAGACCTCCTTTTATACTTGACTATCTGAGAATTAATTGAATTTTCGGAGTAACTCGACACAAGATCAAATTTCCCACTCACTTGACGTGACCATTATGATGACCAAATTTGGGTCTTGATTAAGAGGAATAAGATGTCAGGCACCCTAGTCCCGTGAATCAAGAGTCAGACTTGGGGAGAAGGCAGGGAAGGTGATGAATTTGCAAGTTTGTGGATGGTGTGAGCATAATCAAAATAGGCTCCAGGCATCAAGAGACGAAGCATCAAGGTGAGGTTTATGTGAGGACATAATTGTATGTGGATATAATTTATGATGGTACATGTTTACATTCTTCCTTTATTTTCCATATAATCATTGATCATTATTTTCCATCTATGATTTTGTTTTCTTACACTTTACTCATATGTTTTTGTATGGTGTCCGGTTTTAGTTGCAACTTCTTGTCCCTTTTAAATTTCCAACTACAAATCATACAAGTGCATTCTATTGAAGGTTTGTTTTTGTTTGGATTTGACACTTCTTCAATGAATGGGCACCTTGAAACCCAATCCAACCAAAAATTATTTTTCATTTCCTAGTCGTGCCCTGATTTTGATTTTCCTTTTATTTTCCTCTTTCGTGTACTTCCAACAACATCATCTACGACATTCTCAACAAGATCATCTGTGTCATTCTCAACAATATTGCCTACGACATTGTCATCAACCTCAATTAACTTATTTCGACTACTTTGTGTATCCAATTCCATTAGAACATTATCTACAACATTGCCATCTAATTCAATTAACTCATTTTGATCTTTCCAACTTTTGGTGCAACTATTGATGTTGTACCTCTGTTTGATGGACCACCAACATTGCCAAAGTATGATATTATTTTTATGTTTTTATGTTTTAATGGCCTCCCTTCAACACTTTCAGGAGTCTTGTTGCTCGACATCTCTCAAGAAATAGAAACCGCAATAAATAGAATCATATTGATAGAATATAAGAATATAGATCCTCAAACCCTGATTCCTTAGGCACTAAATGTCACCCTAAATAATTTGTAACAACGAACTAAAATTCACAAAGTTTGAGGATAAATAATCTTATAATACTATAAAATAAATTATCACTTACTGATAGGTTTTGTCAAAGTCCATTATATAGCAATGGTTATAGTAGCAAATTGTCTATGATTTGAATTGACTATCGAGAGCTCAGAATTGAACAAATTGTGTAAAAAATGTACCAAATTTTGATTATATTTATACTAATCCATATTTGGCAAATTTCGTTGGGCATTGTAAAATGTGATCTTAAATTTTGGTGAATTTAAGTAGGATTTTTGAATGGTGGGGTAAAATTGGGCGAATCTCCCTATCTATTGAAATGATATGTTTTGATTTCCAATGCGATCATGGACCTATGATTACTATTAACTTGTAACACGATTGACAAAATGGGTCCTCCTACATGATTGTGGTATCAAACCGTTTAGCTAGTATTGGTAAATAAAGGACAAATATACGTTGGAACCTTTCATAGTTGTTGATGAAAAAAATAAAATATGTATGACTAGTCCAAAAATTCGATGACAAATTAACTTGCACATGGCCCAAAACACATAAAAAACGAATGAATGGGAGATAGACCCTGGTCCAAAATATTCGCCAATTGACAAAAAATCACCACTAAAAAACCATTGAACTTGTGAACCTTCATTTATCTTGTTAAAGAACAAAGTATTGCAAATACATGAAACATGTTTAATTACAAGTACAAAAAGATTTGTGAGATTTCCACATTCCATGTTGTTGATCTATTATTTTTTGGATTCAACTATGTATGTACTTTTTGTATCGATGTTTCAGGTCATACTCCATGAACCATCATTAAGATGAAAAAAAACTGTTGCAAAATAAAAATCTAATTGAACTCCAAACATTATTGAAATAATATAATTTTCAAGTTGAAATATCTAAGTTTTAAATATTCTTGAATTGAATTATTATATGTAATTAATCTCTGAATAAAATCTATACAATTATAATCATACATTTGAATTATTTAGCACATAAACTAATCAAATAACTATTTAAATAATTTTCTCCACCAAAAACCAATAGATAAAGTTATCAAATGAATTCATATCATAATAGCCTCCTGTTCTATAGCTAACTTACACCATGCAATCTAGTCGAAAATGACAAAACGATGTGAAATAGGAAGCAATAAGCGGCACATAGTGAACGGACGTGTGCGAAGTGGTGCATTATTTAGCAATTGACTTTAAAGATGCACCCACTTACTGCCTTATTGGTAGAGATCACTTGAGTGGAGATAAGGGTAAGCCCTCTAAATCAGCTTTTGCTTTAGGCACAAATAATGCATAAATAATGCAATTGTAAGTACTAGAGAATTCTACATTTTCAAACACGCGAAGAGTCAAGCCGATTTTGTAATCTTTGTTTTGTTTTTTTATTGCTTTTATTTGGGCAAACTATAATCTCGTGATTCTTTTTATCCAATTAAATATTTCACGTTTATCTTTAACTTTAAGCAATTCTGATCTCGATCCTTGATATTTTGTAACGGTCTTTTAGGGGTCGAAGTTAGGCAGTTTGAGATTTGGTTGCACCTACCTCGTCTTCCCGGGAAAAAAAAGAAAATATGGCAGTGTGTTTTATGGAGAACTGTGTTTTTAAGAAAAAAAAAAGTTTGAAGACGCGTGTTTGCCAAGCAAAATCTGAAATTCTTTCCAAACAAACAAACGGCACTAAAAATGAATTTATCAAGACAAATCCGCAATTTTACCCAGATCAAATGAATTGATATTAATTGTGAAATACAATTAGGAGGTGGCTTCTCCGCCCTTGAGCTAATATACAGTTGTCTTTTCATGGACTTTTTGGGGCAATGTTGCATAACAAACAGAACACACAGAAGAGAACTGGAAGCGCACATTTCTTCTCTCCCTGATATTCTTTCATGAATTTCAGAATAACGGTGGTGGCAAGTAAGGTGCTTTGAGGGATTTTCACATGATTCGGAAGCTTGATCGATCAATAGATTTGAAGACAGCTCACATTCATCTTTAAATTCTTCTACAGAGGCCTCCGGTGCTGAACTTTCATCCTTGAATTCTTGCTTTTCCGCATCACTGCCTTCCATGACGGATTTGGTTTCTTCCCCTGCGGAAAAATTTGCAGTTTCTGAGGAGGGAGAATTGGATCTAACAACAATCCAGTGCCCACTTGGGGGGCTTGCACACCAATCAGGCTTCCGAACGCCTGCGACCAATGCCGCCAGTCTGTCCTTGGGTGAAGGCCTCTTCGCGAGCTCTTTTCCCTCCTCTGCTTCAGCTTTCACACAAGGCCTTGCAATGGCCACAGTCAAAATCGGTACACTGGAAGAAGAGGCAGAAGAATCCCAATCAGGGCTCCCAAAATCCAAAGTACTGGTAGGAGACAGAGGAGCCCCTTTCGCCTCTGTCTCTGAGCAGAAATCGATCTGAGAGAGAAAAGGATGTTCCAACAGCTGTGCTGCAGTCCACCTCTGCTTGGGATCTCTGCGGAAGCACTTGTCCAGAAAATCCCTGCCCTGAGGCGAAAGACACGCAGGCAATTCCGGCAATTCGTCTGTGCAACCGATTCGATAGAGCGCTGCGAGGGGATTTGAAACGTTGGTCCAAGGTGCGCTTCCAGTAGCCATCTCCACAACGGTGCAACCCACCGACCAAATATCTGATGGCGGACCCTGCTCCACCTGATTCACCACTTCTGGAGCCATCCACAATGGCGTACCTCTTAAAACACTTATGGAGCCCTTCTCCTCTGTCCTTTTAGCGGATCCGAAGTCCCCGAGCTTGACAACGCCACCGCATCCCACAAGAATGTTTTTGCTTTTGATATCACAATGCACAATTCCCTGCCTGTAGAGGTAATCCAATCCACGGAGGATGCCACGGGTGTAGTTTCTGATCACCGATTCATCCAACTGTCCCCCAAATTTACTCAGCAGGTCTCCCACGCTACCGCCTGGCATGAACTCCATCATCAAATTACAGACCTCTGCGCCATTCTCATTCATATACTCCTTCCCCAGACATCGCACGATGTGTGGAGAATCCAAAGACTTGAGAATGTTGTACTCATTTTCTAGAGAAGAAACAGAGTCCGCTCTAGCGGACTTTACAGCAAAGAGCTCGCCATTAGACTTGTTGATGGCAAGCCTAACTGTGCCGAATGCTCCAGCCCCAATAATGGCTCCCCTTAACCATTCCATGCTTTTGGTTCCCATTACAAGAATTTTTTTTTTGAATGCTGTAAAAAGTCTGATTGCAGGAACAGGGCAATTGTGAGTTGCTTATATAGCCCATTTGGTGCGTTACAGTGGATTAGGAACGTGGAAAACTGGTACAAGAATCTTCCAAAATCCCCAAACCACGCAATTTGTAATTTAGTCCGCGTTTATCGGTCAAGTCAAATGTCCTCGGTTGAGAGTGGCCGCGCAAGGGAACCGTATCTCACTCGTCTCTGAATACGGAGAAGGGAGAACATTTCCTTTGCTGCAAACTTTCCCGGTAGCGGTGGTAAAGTTTCCATTGTTTATCAAATCCATTACGGAAAAGTCGGCCTTCCTGAATTGACCAACTTCGTAGAAAACAAAACGTGAGTGGCGCTTGTGCCTTCGACTCGTCTTTCCACTTTCCGCGAAAGCAAGGCGGTCAGTAGGCCTACTCATTCCAATATGATTCCATGACCACCCAATCTGAAGTCATCAAGTTACCTGCTGCGGGAAACTTCTTTCTACCTTTTTAACAAGAATTACCTGCAGCAGGAAACATCATTTTGTCAGTTCAAGTAAAATTGGCACGTAGGAATTGACGTCTTCAACGCATGCACATTAAGCGCGCATGTGCCCTTCCACTGCTGCTTCTTCTCCTCGGCGTCAATTTTACGCAGTTTGCGGTGTCCTAAATTTTCTCTTTTCCGACGTGTTCTTATTTTTCTTGATTTCCTTGGAATTTATATAAAGCGTGTGCAATCTCATTAGCTATGTGCTTACATCACCCTGTACCGAAACTTTTTGAGATCACTAAAGAAGTTATCTTTTAAGAAAATCATATAAAATTGTCAACTTTGGCCCTCTAGAACTTGGTCGGCTTTCCAAATTAACAATGTTAACGTTAAAAGAGGGGTCAAATACAGGTGGCAACACCAAGCATTAAATGTAGGGGACTAAACAATTTGGTGTGCATTACAATCGTCATGTCTTACGCTTTCACCGAAAAGTCGATCTTCAGTACTTGTCTACAGAATGAAGATTTCAATTATAGAAGGTCTTCTTTTGATTGGAAGACTAATTTAGCTCCGTTCACACAGAAATACATGGCCTAAAGATAAAGAGAGAAAAGTCCACGTGACATCAAGTCTTCTTTTAATTGGAAGACTTATTTAGCTCCGTTCACACAGAAATAGAATGGCCTAAAGATAAAGAGATAAAAGTACACATTACATCAAAGGTGGGTAATTATAGGTTTAATGCATCTCTCTTACCTGCTTCGCGTCTCCATTTTTATATTTCCCAAAAAAGTCAAACAAACTTTGCTCTCTTATAGATTTTTTTATTTTTTTTAATGGTGTTCAATTTTATATCCATGTGCAATGTTGTTCGATTTAAAAATTAGTGCATAATCCATTACACCGGCAAAAGCAAAATGTATATATTTATCTAATAATAGGCTATACACATTATTAATAAATATTCAAAGGATGTTTAGAAATCAAAGTTAAAATGAAAAGAAGAGTATATGTTTAAAAATGAATATTATAAAGATAAGAGAAGGGTGATTTTTTATTTTTTATATTTATATTTTTAATTGTTATCAATATAATTATTATTTCAAGTGAGTTTTCAATGTGTGATTAAGTTCTATAATTTTAATTAAATATTAGATTGAATAGAAATTTAGAGAAATGTTTTAGTTGCAAATTTGTATATGCTTTATTTTAAATATTTGTTAAAAATAAAATTGGTTTTGTCATTATAGTATATCTTGATTTGTGAGTGTTCTTATGAATCTCAACATAAAAGAATAATAGTAGGTATGTCCTACATTTATTCTTTTTTTTGACAAATAATCAACAAAGAATGTTTGTATATGTGGATAGATGTTACTACGTCATGTAGGGTGTAAAATATAGAGGCATAAACAAATGTTGTACTATTTCACGAAATGTAACAATGTAATTTGTAGATAATTATTATTACATCAGTATTGTGTTAACATGTGAGCGATTGGAGGGTAAGAGTCATGGGCAATATAATACTTATTTTAGTGCTTTCCTTTAGTGGCATTTGGTATTTTGCATTTCCTTTTTCCTTCACGAGACTTTATTTCATTTATGTTTCCTTCACAAAATGAATAATATGATGCTATCATTTAAAAAAAAATTAACTTCACATGACATTTGCATCTTTATTTGGGATTCATACATAACTTTCTTCAATTGCTTTCAAGTAAACGATACATAAATGAGGGAAATTGTAGTTGTGGTGTTTTAAATAAATGTTGATATTTGTTAGTTGTGAGATGTGAGTATTCAATGACTTTTATGGTACAAATTGACGGTTAGTTATCGTGGTTCATTAATTCAATGGAAGAGTGGGATCTCTATGCTTTCAACCAATTTCCCTATCACTTTCATCCAAATTTGGCATTTTCTTAAACTGTTAATAAATGTTTTCAAGCATAAACTTGTAATTGTCTACACTATTTTGGCCTTCAATTTGTATTTTTTGTATTATTGTTGAAGACCATGAACATTATTTTGGAGATTAAAGTTATATTTCACATATGTTAATATTGACCACATAATAATGTTAAAAACTTAAGACTGATGTAATAAAAATATTTCTAGTTCGCAATATCCATAATAGAAAAGGATCAAATTATTCAACAATTTGAAAAAAAGAAAGGTACATGGAAACACTACCTAAATTAATCTTAGAGGATATTATTGTGCATATTTTAAATATTTACAAGTACAGAATAGAGAAACACACATAAAACATAAATAAAATAATGACACGACATAAGTGTTGTGTGAATAAGGTCTTGAACCTAGCTAGTTCCTAGTAGGGGACTTATTTGTGCATGAATTAAGTTTACTTGCCTATCCTAGGTGTTTTTCTAGAAGATTGATTAGTTGTCACGTGACCTTATCTTAACTTATCTTTTGACAACTGCTTTTAGTTACCTAGGTCATTTAATATATATCAATTTAGTTATCTCATTATATAGGATTAAGACACATGTCAACATCCTATCTAATCCTACCTCTTACCTTGTCTTTATAAGAAAGACCTCTCATCTACAATTTTATTTGTTTTTGCATCAATAATCAAGTGAGCTATTCTTGCCATTCTCTCTTGTGAAAGTTATTTTGGTCTTGTGGGGTTTCGTGGGGTGTTGAGTAATCACCATCAACTCCTATAAAGTGTACATGCGGGAAACACTTTGAAGAGAAAAACTCTAAACTCTAAAGTAATCCAACATATTATTTCATAAATTAAACATAATTATAATATACTTCTAGAGAGTATTTACAAGGGTATCACCAATCATAGATCTAGGTTGATTTTAACAATATGAATATAGCCACAAACTCACTCCTTAATACCTCCATCTCAAGCACCAAATAAATAAGAGAAGTAATACTAAAAACCATCAAATTTCGTAATTACAAAACATTGAACTCAAACCACCCAAAAGTGTCACCCGAGTCCCAATTAGATGATTTAATAGGATAAAAATAGTATTTTTCATTCACCTATCATAAATGTGTCATAAGCAACTCGTTGAATTGGGTGTTTCATTTTGACATCAGTATCTCCATTAAAAGATGCATTATGATGTGTCATAGCACACACCATAAGTTGGTCAATAAGCGTAACTCCCTATTACAATTCTTTTCTATGTCATTAGACATTTTTAACTTTTCAATGTAAGACATTTTTTTTTAATGCCATTTTTCATCTAGGAGACTCTTATGAACCATTTTATAAAAAAATCTAGAGATCAAAATGATCTACACAACAAACATCATTACAATTTTATTGTCAAATAACTCAAAAAAACTTTAAAAAATCAAAACTTTAAGACTATAGCCCAAAAATTAGTTTTTTTTTATATTATAGAGTTTAAAAGCCACATTCTTCATATACTCAACTATAGGAGCAAAGTTGAGACATCTTTCCTCACATTCTCCCACTTTTCAAACACCTCAAAAGAGTAAAGGTTGTACCAAAACTTTTGAATTAGTTACTAGAGATTGAGAAGCCCATAAGCTCATAACACCACCTAATTTTTTATGTTATCATTGGCTTTGTCAATACATCTACAATATTTTTTAGAGTGTCCTCTCATCCTCTATCATGCCAGGAAAAATGGTAGTAGGAATGCCAATATACTTTGTCGTCACATAAAAGGCCAAACTCATTACCAAACATATAAGATTCTTGAACTATCACATAAAGTTCTATAATAAATCTTGGACTTAACCCCACATATGAAGACACTATATCAGGGCTAGCCTCTTGTTGTTTTTATTGCCACAATGAAAGAAACTTAATTAGAGAATGCCCTATTCGCAAACCCAAAACCAACCCCACCTCATCTTCACTTTCCACTCCTTTTGTTGAACCTACATCTCACCCTCTTGACAACCCCTCTCTTAATGTCACCTCCCCTTCTTCACCCCCCATTCAACCCTCACCTTCCCCTTCTCCTTCTCGGTTTAGACCCCCCTTCATTCCCTCATCCTGTCATTCCTCTCATATGGTAAATTCACCCAATTTCCCTTCTCACTTCCCTACACCTAGTTCTTCTTCATACAAGCCAACTTCATATAAGGATGCTATTCTCTAAGAAGGATGGAGGATGATAAAAAAAAAGAAGGAAATATCAAACCTTTAAAACCTCAAGAATTATCTTATTGTCTCTAGAGCATGTTCTCCTTCTCCAAGCCCTCTCAAGCAAAGATCAAGATTGCCTATTGAGGACCTATGTAGAGTGATTATCCCATTACAACAACAAGACTCTCTATGGAAGAATAAATTTAAATTTTTGGATGCAAAAGATATGGATTCTCTTCCTAATATGCAATGAATTTTTTTGTAATGTCATGAAATGTTAGGGGTTCATCTATCCCCTCAAAAAAATTAATGTTAAGAAATCTTTGCAAATTCACAAGCCTGGTGTGATTTTTCTTCAAGAATTCAAAATTAGTGATACACGACTCCAACATTCCCTTCAATCTTTATGGAAATATGGTTGGTTCGAAACTACTCTTCATTGTGAAGGAAGTGGAGGTGTTGTGATTGGAATTGTTCCTTGGATAGCTAAATTCATTATTTCTTTAGGAACTGGTCCTAATAATAACTTTGTTTAGTGCCTATTTCTCTTTCGTGGAAGATCTATTGTTTTTTGCTCAATTTATGCACCTAATGACTAAACATCTTGAATCGAATTATGCGATTGGATGGTCAATAACCTTCCAATGGCAAAATGGATTTGGGGAGGTGATTTCAATATGGTAGAAAACCACCAAGATAGAAGCTAGCCTGATCCTTTTAAACTCTCTCAAAAGGAATTTGATGCTTGGGTGCAATATCCCTTGTACTAATATGACTGAAATAAAGAATATTTAACTGTCCAAATTGCATGTTATGCAGTTTAAGAGGTTTGTGTGCTATGCAATTTGTTGTCTCAGGAACTTTCAGATTGGTATAGAAGTGAACCATCACATATTTCTCAAAAATGAACAATTATAAATGAAAGTATGATAGCCAAGAATGCATATACAATAGATTTATAGTATTCTTCACCCACATATAGTCATGCACATACAAGCAACTGACATTATAACAAATAGTTTGCATGAAATCTCAAACTAATATGAAATTAAAAATGCAGTCTTATTCCTCCTTTATTGCCTTATATAATGTTTAAGGAACTCATAGAATGACCTTCACCAATGATGAGATATTTTATAAACTAATACTCAGAATATTCTGAGTACAAGGGTGACCATGACTTCAAACATATACATTAACAAATCTCATTCAAAACAATGCCAAAATGCACCTGGTTGGAGCGCCTTGATGTAAGGATGAAGGAACAATCAATTTCACAATTTTTGAAGCCTCCCTTGAGTAGATTCGATATTCTCTTCGTATCACCCCTATTATTGTTCTAAGGTCTGTTGTTGATTGATTTCCAGCTCTAACTCTTCTCTCAACTCCTAGTTCAATTGGTTCTCAGATCTAATCTGATCTCTAAATCTTCTTTTCTTTTCCCAATTTTCCTTAAGGGAATCGCCTTAATCTTGTAGATGAAGAAGCAACAATATCCAAGCTTGGAAGCCCTCTCTAATGCCAAATCGGATTAATCTTTTAAATTGCCCCTGCTGTAAATCAGTTCGACTGATAATAATGGAAAGGTAGCAACCAACACATAAATTATTCTCCTAAAGAGTTCTCTTTCTCTTCACAAATGTAGTGCAACCTCCAATGATGGCATTTGATGCCTAATAGATGAGTGATAGACACAAATAAAGGGAAGGAAGCTGTCTAGTGTTATTTTTACCTCAGTCTGATATAGAGTTGAAACTTCCACAACGCACCCTCAAACACATCAAAAG
Source organism: Cryptomeria japonica (assembly GCF_030272615.1). Classification (NCBI taxonomy): domain Eukaryota; kingdom Viridiplantae; phylum Streptophyta; class Pinopsida; order Cupressales; family Cupressaceae; genus Cryptomeria; species Cryptomeria japonica. The sequence goes on along the minus strand of NC_081405.1, from coordinate 688,347,214 downwards.
GAATCTCCTATCCTTTCCAAAAATATTGTTGTCTTTCTTGGTATGGTTTGGTGCCTTAATGATGAGGTAAGATAAAATTTGTGTGGATAGAGGAAACCCCAAATTTTACTTCAATTATGCAATTCTAATCAACACACTCTACAATTCGATCAACATAGATCTTCAATCAGTTCACCTTTCTCCTTTACTGAAAATCTTGGCAATTAGGACCCTCAATGTGAAAATCTAGCAATGCTATGAATCCCAATCTCCATGGCAAATGTAACAATCTCAATAAGCTCTCTATGGAAGACTGATTTGTCTTCCACTCTTAGCTGCGACCTTTCGGAAGGTCTTTCACTCTCTCAGTTATGCCATCTATGGGAGTTTTCGTTCCCAAAGACCAAAGTCTGCAGACATCTCTTGGCTCCACAAAACCCAATCAATTAACAAATCCAATTCCCAAATCTACCTTGAAGCTTCATCTTGATCTCCCTTTATACTTTTTTGACTCCAACATCCATAAGTTTCTAGAAGTGACTTTATGAAATAATATTTAAGGGTAAAAGCACCAAGTTGTGTCACACTTTTATAAAGGAACTAGCCAATGCTGATTCAACTTTTTAAATTGAATCAATAGAAAGTGATATATATGCTTTGAATTTTAAAATGATGTTTAAACTAATAAAATGTATTTTATGTTTGTGATTTTAAAAAAAATTTAAAAAATTATTTGAATATACTTTCTTATAAAGTAAACACTATAATTTAGTTGTTGATAAAATGTTGAAATTGAAGTTACACGAGGTGTCACACTTTATATAGTAAATTTTACCTTTTTTTCTTCAATTTTTTTGTGTATATTGATAACTTGAAACTTTAGTGAAAAATATATTTTTAGCTATATTTTATGTATACATATTTTTCAATAAATTTATTTGAATACTCTTTTCTCTAGTGCTTTTATTTTTTTCAAAGTTTTAAAATAAATTTTAGTATTTTTCCTTCATAAGATAATCAACCTTATATTTTAGTGTTGATGACCTATTTTCTATAAAAATAAAATATAAAATATAAAAACTAATTAAAATATTAAAAGATATACATTTTGGAAAATTCACTTATAGATCTATAAAAGGGTATTTTTACATTTCAAAAAAAATATTATTTCTAAAAGTAAGAGTTGTTAAAACATCAAGTTTTTTTAAAAATAAAATAAAATTGGTAACTAGACCCAAAGTGGTATAAAATACATATTTAGTAGACAATTCAAATTGGAAAAGTTGTGGTCCATATATAACATAACTGTAATGAATCTCTATAGACCATATGTTTGACTAAAATTAATTTTTAGTTAGAATTACTTAAATTCACTTGTGCTGATAAGTTAGCCTGAAACGTGACACGGTTTTGTGCTTTTACCCTTAATTAGTCACTTTATTGAATTAATTAATTATAAAGTCATCTTTTAATTTTTAATTTATTTATAACTTTATAAATAATTAACTTAATATTATTAATTAACATAATTAATCAAGCTATCCATAAAATATATCAATAATTTGGACAACTTAATTAATTAATTCTTCTTCAAAATGGGGACATTACATTAGGTTTTAACTAGAAATAATATGGGAGTTTCTGATTCCATTACTGGCAAAAGGGATCATCACTTTCACCATTGGTTTACATGGTCTAACTCAAGAGATGGTGAATAAAGCTTAGCCATTTGGATCGATTTTATATTGGTGATTATCTTTCTATTATCTTTTTTTCTCCAAACTCTATTATTAAAGTGGATGTTGTTGCCTCTCTCTCACACCATCTCCCAATCTTATTAACCTATAGATTTTCTCCTTGTGCCTCCCATCCCTCTAGTTTGTCTCATAATCTTAATGCTTCACACCTTAAGAAACACATTGCCTTTCCTAGATGTAATTTCTATTTGGAATGATGCCCCTAAACCTACCCAAAATGAGGGTTAGATTCAATGGTGGAATGCTATCTCTCGTTGCATTTCTAACCTTCAATCTTATGGGAAAAAATGGCTAAGAAGAGATCTAGAATGGAGAAGATATTAAGATATCAATTGGAAAGGAACAAAACTCTTCTAAATTTAGCACCATACAATATTTCTCTACAACATGTTGCAACTACTGAATCCAAAAGTGTAAGATTTAAATTTTATCGCTCAATTAAGGGCTAGACTACATTGGATGAAAGAATAAGACAAAGGAACCAAAAAAATTTCAACTATCTCAAGACCAAACACTCTAAAGAAAGGATATGGTATATTCATGATCAAGAGGGGAATAATCATGACAATCCTAATGAAATTAAATATGTTCTTTCAATATTATCAAAAATTGTTTAATGAACAGGTGTTGAATGAGATCAAGAGGGGAATAATCATGACAATCCTAATGAAATTAAATATGTTATCTTTCAACATTATCAATAATTATTTGTTGAACTAGGTAAACGAGATCAACTTCAAGATATAATTGAAGACTCAGTTGGAACATGCATCCCTACAAAGATTGATCAAGAACAACAACGTTACTTGGATTGATTACTCACTCTTGATGAGTTGGATGTTGCTCTTAAGGATATGGCCGATTCAAAAAGTGCTGGTATTGATGGCCTTCCCATAGAATTTTTCAAAGTTTTATGGCCATTTATTTGGGAAGAATTTTACGAGGTCTATAAAGAAGCCTTAGCTAAGGGCTCCTTAGGTCTTTCTATAAATCAAGGGTTGATAAAACTAATTCCTAAAGGGAAAAATGAGAGTAGAATTTTAGGTTTGAAATTGATTACTCTCCTTAATACATCTTATAAGTTCATTACCAAAGCTAATGCTAATAGGATTAAATACACAGTGTGAAAAGTTGTAAGACCTGAGAAAACTGAATTTATAGGAGGGAGATTCATTCTAGACAACCTAGTGCTTGCTTGGGAAACAATTGAATGGGATCAACAAATAGGACAAAATTTCCTCCTCATTAAAATTAACTTTGATAAAGGTTATGATAGGATTCAGTGGCAATTCATATTAAAAATGCTTAAATGACTAGGTTTCGGTCCTAATCTTATTTCACATGTTAAAATTCTCTTTGTTGATGCTAGTGCTTTCCTATCAATGGTTCTCTCACCTAAACTTTTCCTTTTCAACAATCTATAAGATAAGGTTGTCATTAGATCCACTCCTATATGTTCTCACAGCTATGCACTTGGATACCTTTTACATCATGCTAAGAAATGGAATCTCATTGGTGGCATTTCTTTACCTAACAATTAAGTTGCTCTCAATTCCCACTTCGTTGATGGTAGCTTATTATTCATTCAAAATTCTCAAGAAGAAATCAGTAGCATCCTTGATGTCTTGGACCTTTATTGCTTTGTCATTGGTTCTAAACTCTCTCATAATAAAATTGAATTCTAGATAACCTCAACCGCTCAACCACCTCCTTGGGTTCCCCCATAATAGAAATTCAACAATCATGGTGTTCTTTGAAGGTACTTGGGAATTCCTTTTGGACTAGTAATTTCCCTATATGATATGTGGAAGTGGTTCATTAACAACCGAAAAAACAAGCTTCAATTTTGGTCTAACAAGTTTCTCTCTATGGTTGGATGTATCCAAATTACTAATAAAGTTCTCATTGCAAGGACCATGTTAATATATCATCATGTCAGTTGCCTTCTAGAAGCTCTTATAATCAATTTTAACTCAATTAATTAGAGGGTTCCTATGGGGAAATGGAAGAACAAAGAGGGCAGTCAATTGCTTCATCGTTATGTTGCATTCAACCAAAAAGTAAAGGAGTATTAGAAGTGATGATCCCCTCACACAAGGAACTTGCCTCATTGCCAAGTGGATTTCCAGATCTCTTCATGGAACAACTCCTTGGAAGTCTCTAATTAGACACATAATTGTTACAACCAAAGCCAATAATGCTTGGAAAGATGTTGGATGGAAAGATAAAATCATTATGGCTAAACACTTTAAATCTCAAGCCTCTAGTCAATTCTTAAGCATATGGAAAGCTTGGCAACAAGACAAGCTTTCTCCTTTCTTGAATGGAAAGGGCAAAGATCTTAGTCATGGAATGAGTTTCTCTGCTTCGTCTAGATTTGGTGGAATATATTGATAAATCTCAAGAGCAACCTCTTGCCACTTATCCTCATGTGCACAGCAAGCTCCTATTCAAAAAAGGTATTATGGAATTCAAGGATTTGTGGGACTTCACATCCTTAACTTGGAAAGTTGACCAAGAACTTAGGAATGACTTTAAATTGTCCAAAACTCTTATCAATGACATTCACAAGGTACAAGATTTTGTTCCTCTAGATTTGCAACTAAACTTGTATAGTCCCATTTCTTGCAACTTCTTTAAAGATTGGAGTTGGTGTCCAAGATATAACATTGACAACTTCCCCCTCTTAACAATTCACCTCAAAATCTTCATATTATTCAAATCCAACCAAGTCTGAATCTGAAATGGAGCTTGAATTGGGATGAATCTAAATGATTCAAATTGAGCTCTGTGGTGTGGAAATCTAAAGTTGGGGTCAAAGCTCAATTAGTAGCATGGAAGGCCATTCATTATAAAATTGTTGTGGGAGAATTGTTGATAACTGATGCTGCTCTAGCATGCAGCTAGATTAGTTTAGTTAATAGTTTTTTGTTTATTCATGCAAATAAAGCCTGTACTCCAACATGCATAAATCCTTAGGACTATTTTTAGTTTTGCTTTTTGCATGAATTTGTTTTTAGTAAATAAAACATGTTGTGCATGCACTTATTGTATTCTTAATTTAGGGAGTAGTTTGTTTTTTTTAGTTTGAGAGACTTAGTAGCATTCCATGCAATGCTAGGAATATATTTAGAACTGCAGTTATTATTAATTCTTCTAGACTGCAAATTCTTTATATATACAGCATCTATGTAATTTTTAATTAAGCTTCAATAAAGGTATTGGTGTTTTCTTCTTTTTGTTGTTATTGTTTGCTAATCAATTGGTTCAGAGAGGATAGGTCAGGTTCAAAATTCTACAAGTGGTATCAGAGCAGGTAAAATTGTTTTGGGTTAAAATTTTATTGTTGGAATTTTGCCAAAGTTAATCATGTCGAATTCTAACCATATGCCCATTCCAGAATTTGATGGGAATGATTATGATTATTGGTGCATTAAGATGCTGACCTTTTTTATTGGAAAAGATTTATGGGAGATTATTGAATCAGGTTATGAAGAGCCAACTGATTGGAATGCCCTTACAACCAATGAAAGAACAGCAAGAAAGGAAGCAAGGAAAAAGAATGCTCAAGCTTTGTTTCACATTCAGATAGCTCTTGATAAGAGCTTATTTCCAAGAATATCAGGAGCAACAACTGCCAAAGATGCCTGGAAGACTCTACAAGAAGCTTACCAGGGTAGTGATCAAGCTAAAGTGGTCAAGCTTCAGACATTGAAGCGAGAGTTCGAGAATTTGAAGATGCAAGAAGCTGAAAGTATAAGTGATTATTGTGTCAGAGTCAAAGATGTGGTCAATAAAATGGCTACACTTGGGGAAATTGTAAGCAATGAAGTTTTGATAAAAAAGGTGTTGAGATCTTTGACACCTAGATGGAATCATGTAGCAATAATCATAGAAGAAAGCAAAGATTTGACAAAACTACAATTTGATCAACTGGTTGGATTCTTGATGTCTCATGAAGAAAGATTGAAAGATTCTTTTGAAGGTGTAGAGAAAGCGTTTTCCTCTAAATTGCTAATCACAAAAAATGAAGATGCAAGCAGCAGTAGTGCCAAAATCAATCAAGGCCAAGGTAAAGGGCAAAGCCAAAATTCTTCAAGAGGTAGAGGAAGAGGTGGCTCAAGAGGAAGTGGTGGTTTCAGAGGAAGAGGTAGAGGCAGATTTGATAAGAGAAATGTTCAATGTTACCATTGTAATAGGTATGGCCACTTTGAAAGAGAATGCAGATTGAAAGAAGGTAAAAGTGCTAACTATGCTCAAGAAAGTAGTGAGAATCCTCCTGATCACTTATTTTTGTCTTATGCAAAGGGTGAAAATACTAGTAAAGATGTTTGGTACCTAGATTCTGGATGCTCTAACCAAATGACAGGGAATGAGAAGTTGTTCTCAACAAAGGATGGAATTTTCAAATCCAAGATCCAGATTGGTGATGATAAATCATTGGAGGTTGCTGCCAAAGGAGCTATGGAGGTCCAAACAAAAGAAGGTATAAAGAGTATTCATGATATTTATTATACTCCACAATTGAAGCACAATTTGTTAAGTGTTGGGCAGCTATGTGAGAAAAATTATAAAGTAGTCTTCGAGAATAAGATTTATACTATCTATGATAAGAATAAGGATAATAGGGTGATCACTGTTGTTCCTATGACAAGAAATAGGATGTTCCCCTTGAGGTTTGGTGAACATAACAATAGTTTGGCAAATATGGCTTATGAGGATTCAAGTTGGTTATGGCATCTCAGGTATGGGCATTTCAATTTTCATAGTTTGAAGTTTCTAACCTCACATGCATTAGTTTCTGGTTTGCCCAAGGTTGAGGAACACAAGGAGGTTTGTGAAGGTTGTGCTAAAGGAAAGCATGCAAGAGAAAAGTTTCCAAAGGGCAATGCATGGAGGGCTCATCACCCACTTCAGCTTGTTCATTCAGATATATGTGGTCCTATGCAGACTAAGAGTTTGGGTAAGTCATCATATTTCATCACTTTTATTGATGATTACTCACGAAATTGTTGGGTATATTTTTTGAAGGCCAAAGATGAAGCCTTGGATACATTCAAGAAGTTTAAAGCCCTTGTGGAAAATGAGAAAGGGTGCAAGATCAAATGTTTAAGGACTAATCATGGAGGAGAGTTTTGCTCAAAGGCTTTCCAAAGTTATTGTGATTTAAATGGCATCAAGAGGCAACTTACTATTGCATACACACCTCAATAGAATGGAGTAGCTGAAAGGAAGAATCGTATTGTGGTTGAAATGGCAAGGTGCATGTTACAAACCAAGGGATTGAGCAATTCTTATTGGGGAGATGGAGTTGCTACAGCGGTGTACATCCTCAATCGTAGCCCCACCAGTGCACTAGAAAAGATGACTTCTTATGAAGCTTGGTATGGTAAAAGGCCTAATGTTAATCATTTCAAAGTTTTTGGTTGTTTGGCTTATGTAAATGTACCTGATCAGAATAGACAGAAGTTAGATGCAAAGAGTGATTCATGTATTTTTATTGGGTATAGTGAGAAAAGCAAGGATTATAGATTGTATAATCCCCTCACTAACAAGCTTATTGTCTCAAGAGATGTGATTTTTGATGAAGGGGGAGTTTATGGTCATAAAAAAGGCCATGTTGAGAAGCCAAAATCTATTTTGAATGATGATATAATTGCTAATATTGATCATGAGTAGCCAACTAATGTTTCTATATCTAGTGGTTTAACTCCACCAAGCAATCCTTCATCAAGTTATTCAGTACCAAGTTCAAGTCCAGCTTCTTCTCCAAGTTCTACAAAGAAGGTAAGGAGATTGAGTGATATCTACCAGAAGAGTGGAAATCAAGTACATGAAGAAAACCCAATAGGTGAGACAGTGAATTTTGCTTTATTAGGCAAGGTTGATTTTGAACCATCATGTTTTGAAGATGCATGTACTAATGAGGTTTGGGTGAAAGCCATGGAAGAAGAGATGGATTCCATTCACAGGAATGACACTTGGGAGTTAACAGAACTTCCACATGACAAAAAAAAGATTGGCACCAAATGGGTCTACAAGACCAAATTTAACAGTGATGGGAGTGTTGAAAGACACAAAGCGAGATTAGTTGCTAAAGGCTTCACACAAAAGTATGGAATTGATTATGAAGAGACATTTGCACCAGTAGCAAGACAAGAGACCATAAGAATGTTGATTTCATTAGCAGCTCAAAAGAAGTGGAGCATACATCATATGGACGTGAAAAGTGCCTTCTTGAATGGGTACTTAGAAGAGGAAGTATATGTGGAGCAGCCACAAGGTTTTGAAGTGGAAGGAAAAGATAATTATGTCTACAAGTTGAAGAAGGCTTTGTATGGCCTCAAGCAAGCACCAAGAGCATGGTATGCCAGGATTGATGGATACTTTTAGGAGAATGGCTTCTAGAGAAGTAAGAGTGATCCTACCCTTTACTACAAACAAGAAGGTACTGATATTCCATCATAAGTTTGTATGTTGATGATCTTTTGTATATGGGTAGTAGTTCTAAGATGAAAGATGAATTCAAAGCTGCTATGATGAAAGAATTTGAGATGAAAGATCTTGGTCTAATGAAATATTTTCTAGGAATGGAGGTTTATCAAAGTAAGGATGAGATTTTCATTTGTCAAACAAAGTATGCACAAGATATGTTGAAGAAATTTAATATGACTGATTGTAACCCTACCTCCACTCCAAGTGCTCATGGAGATTTGTTATGTAGAGATGATGGTGTTGATTTAGTTGATAAGATAGCTTACAGAAGTATTGTGGGGAGCTTGATGTTTCTAATCCACACAAGGCCTGATATTGCCTATTCAGTTTCACTTGTTTCAAGGTATATGACAAATCCATCTGAAATACATATGAAGGCAGCCAAGAGGATTTTGAGGTATGTGAAAGGGAATTTAAGTTTTGGTATTCATTACTACTCTTTTGAAAAGTTCAATCTAGTAGGCTTTAGTGATTCAGATTGGGGAGGTAGTATGGATGATCGTAAATCTACATCTGGAAATTGTTTTTCTTTTGGTTCTGGTTTGATTACCTAGAGCTCAAAAAAACAAAGTATTCTTGCTCTCTCATCTACAGAAGCGAAGTATGTTGCAATTACCTCAGCAGGTACACAAGCTCTTTGGGTCAGAAAAGTTTTAGAAGAAATTAGGGAAAAACAAATTCATCCTGCAATGATATATTGTGACAATGTGAGTGCTATCAAGTTAGCTAAGAATCCGGTTCATCACAGCAGAACAAAGCATTTTGATTTGAAATATCACTTCATACGAGATTTGGTGCAAAAGAAGGATGTTGAATTGAAGCACATCAACACCCAGGATCAGCTAGCAGATATATTCACCAAAGCGGTTGCGAAAGCTCAGTTTATAGCACTACGAGATAAGATTGTCGGCCCTCTCAGCATCAAGGGGGAGTATGTTGATAACTGATGCTGCTCTAACATGCAGCTAGATTAGTTTAGTTAATAGTTTTTTGTTTATTCATACAAATAAAGCATGTACTCCAACATGCATAAATTCCTTAGGACTATTTTTAGTTTTGCTTTAATTTGTTTTTAGTAAATAAAGCATGTTGTGCATGCACTTATTGTATTCTTAATTTAGGGAGTAGTTTGTTTTTTTTAGTTTGAGAGCCTTAGTAACTTTCCATGCAATGCTAGGAATATATTTAGAACTGCAGTTATTATTAATTCTTCTAGACTGCAAATTCTTTATATATAAAGCCTCTATGTAATTTTTAATTAAGCTTCAATAAAGATATTGGTGTTTTCTTCTTTTTGCTGTTATTGTTTGCTAATCAGTTGGTTCAGAGAGAATAGGTCAGGTTCAAAATTCTACAAGAATGTCTCACTTTTCTTCTCAACCATTCCATTAATTTCCCTTTCTGTCACAAGCCAGAGACTGTCAAACATGCCTTTTGGACTTGCAAGCATATTCAGCAAATTTGGCAAGCAATCGTGATTCATATTCCAACTTCATTTAACTAAAAACCAAAGCGGAAATCAGCTCTTCTAGGACTGCACTGCTCACAAAATATAACCTCAGAATCTTTTTGTCAATGCATCCTTTTATTTATTTGAAGGATCTGATGTAAAGCGATCTTTTCTAACACTTTCCTTCTAATGGAAGTTATTATTTCATTAGAAGTTATTATTTATGGGTTATTTTCTGATATTATTTTGCAGCAGACAGTAGTTGCTGAAATCTTGAAATAAAAAGTAAGAGTCTCAGTTCACAACTCCAAATTCAATTATCCAACATACAGTCCCAGCTCGCAGTTCTAGCTACGGATTAAGGAAGATCTTATGCTTTGGAGAAAATTAATATTTTCTCATCTTGTGTCTTTCTTATGCTCAAAACTATAACTGAAAGCTATCTTGGTATTGTTATATTTCTTAATTTTCAGCCTGTGTATTGACTCTTTCAAGCTATTTTACTCGAAAAGACCATACTGTTATTATATTTTGTATATTATTATTCTTTCCATTATTGAAAGGTCGGCAGTTCAACCAGGCTTCCTGGATTGACCACTTCGTAGAAAGAAAACGTGAGTGGCGCCGCGGAACTCGTTTGCGCTCGACTCTTCTTTCCACTTTCCGCGAAAGTTGCAAGGCAGTCTGAAGTCATCGAATCACCTGCAGCGGGAAACTTCTTTCTGCCTTTTTAATAAGCATTACCTGCAGCAGAGAAACTCATTTTGACATTTTAAGTAAAATTGCCACGTAGGAAATGACGTCTTCAACGTATGCTCACTAAGCGCGTATGCCTACCGCCGTGGCCTTCCATAGATCTAAGCAGTCGCATTGTTTTGAAGCTTCTTATTTTCCCAAAGCGTTTTGAAGTTTTCCTACTCTTCCAACGTGTTTTTATTGTTTCATGATTTTCTTTGAATATGGAACCTTATGAACTTACGCGGGTAGAAAAAAGCGTGTGGAATATCATCACAATGTGCCGGATTTGTTTTTCAAGTCTTATATCGGAACTTTTCTTGAGATGACTAGGTAAAGAAACTCTTATTAAATTTGGCAATAGTCAACTTGGTCCCTCTAGAACTTGATGTAACAGACGTCAAATACAGGTGGCAACACCAGATCAAGCTAGGCCAGCATTAAATGTAGCGGTGCATTTCAATCGTCACGTCTTACGTTTTCATGAAAAGTCCATCGTCCGTACTTCTCCAGAGAATGAGGATTTCAATGTTTCCTTCTAGAAGGTCTTCTTTTAACTGGAAGAGTTAGGTAATTTAGCTCCGTTCACACCTAAATAGATAAAAAGTCAACGTCACATCAAGGTAGGTAAATATAGGTTTAATGCATCTCTTCTTGTCGCGTCTATTACAAAACAAATAAAGTCAAACAAGCTGTATTTTTTACGGTGTTAAATTTTCTATAAAAATTAGTGCATTAACAGAGGCAAAAGCAAAATGTATATTTAAGTAATGATAGGCTATACGCTAATTATTAATAACTAATAAAAAGTTGTCTAGAAACCAAAAATGCATTTTTTCCTAGGTGTATTAATAAGTTATACGTTGGATATTATAAAGGATGAGAGAAGATTCATATTTTATTTTTATTTTATTAGTTTTTATCAATAGATTTATTGTTTCAATTGAATTTCTCAAAAGGTTATTGATTTCTATAATCATTATTCAGTTTTAATTTGAATAAAAATTAAAAAGATGTTTTAGTTAAAAATTTGTATGTGTTTTACTTTAAATATTAGTAAAACAATTTATATGATTTCATTATTAGACTACATTTTAATTTACAAGTGTTCTTGTGAGTTCCGACACTAAAGAATTCATGATATATCTCTTCTACATTTGTTCATTTTTTTGACACACGATTAACAAAGAATGCTTGTATATGTGGGTAGATGTTACTGTGCCATGCAAGGTTTCAAAATATATAGAGGCTTAAACAAATGTTGATGCACTATTTCACCAATTACAACAATACAATTTATAAAAATAATTGTTGAATCAGTCTTGTGTTAACATTTGAATGATTTGAGGGTATAAATCATGGGAAAATATAATACTTGTTTTCGTGTAAGCATTGCAAAAATGTGGAAAAACATAGTTGTGGTGTATTAGATTAGTGATGACATTTCTTAGCTATCAAATATGAAGATTCAATGGATTTTATGGTAAGACTTCATGTCCAATTGAAAGTGTGGTTTCTATGCTTTCGACCAATTTCCTTATCACTTTTATCCAAATTTGACATTTTGTTAAACTAGTAAATAAACCTTAAATTCAAGTGTAATCTTGTAAATTTAGACATTATTTTGGCCTTTAGTTTTGTAGTTTTTGTGATGAGATGAGTCACTTTCTTCATTTGTCAATCTCCTCTAGCAAGCCGAAACATTGATGCAAAAAGCTACAACATAATCTAACCTAGAAACAACATTGAACAAAACTATGGATTGTGGAAATCTAGTATCATTGATTGGCACCCTTCATGGGAGGGAACTATGTTAGAAATCTAAATTGTTTGAAATGTCTATTCTCCTCTACCATTCTTCATTTTGATGACGATTCATAGAATGTAAACTGAAACGTTGATGAAAAAAATACCACACAATCTAATCTAGAAACAACATTAAAACCAGAATTATAAATTGTAAAAATTTAATATTATTAAATGACGTCCTTAATATAATAGGAAGCATATGAGAATAGAAGTTTAAGCTCCAAAGGTGGACCGGCCTACTCCATCTGATTCACCACTTGAGGAACCATTTTTCAATGGCTTACCCCTCATTACATATCTCTGCAACCTTCTCGACACTGAACGGCGAATGCAAAGACTTGAGAATGTTGTATTCATTTTCTAAACATTTACTTTAGTAGTCACCCCGTAGCGGTGGTGAAGTTTCCATTGTTTATCAAATCAATTGTGAAGAAGTCGGTGAAATCAATGTCAATTGCCATCGTGGCCTCCATATATCACAACGTACCGGATTTGTTTTTCAAGTCTTCTATCAGAACTTTTGTAGATGACCTAAGAAATTCATATAAAATTTGATAATAGTCAACTTTGCACTCTAGAACTTGATGCTTGTGCTGTCGAATTTAACAATGATTTTGTTACACAGAAAGGTCAAATACAGATCATCCCATGACACCATTAAATGTGGGGCACCACTGCTAGTGGCTCTGCAACTAACGAACATGGTGTGCATTACAGTCGTCATGTGCTATGCTTCATGACGCTTGCATCACAAATTGATCTTCCGCACTTGTCCACAAGATGAGGATCTCAGAGTTCTTGCTTCGAGAAGATATTTTTTTCATTGGAAGACCTAATTTAGCTCCGTTCACACATAAATTACATGGTCTTTAAACAAACAGATAAAAGTCCACGTTACATTAAGCTGGTTGAAATATGGATGACCTTATTAATATTAATTACAATATATAGGTTCAATGCTCCTCTCCTTTTTATACATTTTCAAAACAAAAGTAAGACCAGTTGTGCTCTATTGCATTTTATAAAACAATAATTTTTATGGTGTCAAATTTTATATCCATGTGCATAATGTTTCAATTATAAATTAGTGCATGATACATAACATAGGCAAAAGCACAAAATATATGTATTTATTACATAATGGTAGATTATACATTCATTAAAATTAATCAATAAATTATTATTTAAAAATAATTGGTACATTATCTCACCAAATGGTGTAGACAAATCTTGTTGCACTATGTCACCAAATGCAATAATGTAGTTTGTTGACAATTGTTGTTGCATCAATCTTGTGCTATCATGCAAGTGATTTGAGGGTATGAGTCATGGATCTAGTACAATCCTTTTTTAGTTGCATTTCCTTTGATGGTGACTGGTATTTTGCATTTCATTTTTCCTTCACAAGACTTCAGTTTGTATTCCTTCACAAAATGAACGTTATCATGTTGTCATTTTCTAAATTTTAACTTCACATGACATTTCTACCTCCATTTCAACATCATACATTTGTAAGCCTTCATAAATAACTTTTTTCGATTGTTTTCAAGAAAATGTTACAAAAATGTGAGAAATCATAGTTTTGGTGATTTAGATCAATAATCATGTTTCTTAGTTGTAGGATGTGAGGATTCAATGGATTTTGTAATAAGACTTGATGTCCAATTGTAGTGGTTTCTTAATGATATAGAAAGTTGGGGTTTCTATGCTACCAACCAATTTCCTTATCAAATTAATCCAAATTTGGAATTTTGTTTCATTGGTAATTAAATCTCTTCAAGGATAAGCTTGTAAATGTTTACATTATTTTGAACTTCAATTTTATATTTTTTTGTATTATTATTGAAGACTGTCAACATTATTTTAGAGATTAAATTTATAATTCGTGTGTCTTAATATTGGCCACATAATAGTGTTAAAAAATTAAAACAATCCAATAAAAGAATCTTATTCAATAAATCCACAAGAGCAAAGGATCAAATAATCTAGCCACTTGAAAAGAAGAAAGGTACATGGAAACATTTCCTAAACTAATATTAGAGGAGACGACCGTGCAGATTTCAAATCGTTTTATAATAGAAAAGAAAAACATGCATAAAACATAAATAAAATCACACCACAATGTTTAGATGTACATGGGGAAACCCTTTCAAGAGAAACCTCACGTTCCAAAGAATCTCAATGTATTATTTAGTAAATTATTTACACATAATTACAATATGCTTTTAGAGAAAATCATTATGGGAGTATCACCAATTAGAAATTTGGAGTGATTTTGAAAATATAATTGTACCTACAAGCTCATTACCCAATACGTCTATCTCAAGCACCCTATAAATAGGAGAAGTAATACATGAAACCATAAAATGATAATTACAAAATCATGAGCTAAAACCACCTAAAAGTGGCATCTAAATCCTAATATGAGTTAAATAAGCTAAAAATAATACATTCCTTCCACATAACATAAATGCATCATAAAAGTCATTTTTAATATATATATATATATATATATATATCCTTCTCTCCTTACCTCCCTCTCTACCTATGTCTCCATCCCTCCCCCCTTTCTCTCTACCTTGTTGGAAAATCAAGTTGTGTTTTCTTTGATGTCAAACTTGTTTGGTGTTGGAATTGATGTCACAATTTCTACTGCATGTGATCATTTATTTTGGAGATAGAAGCACATAAGTAGTGAAGAGGAAGTTCTAGTTATTCAGTTGTGCAAATTTGGTATATGATCTGGAAATGAAGGTTCACATACTGTTATGTTGTCTGGTCATGATGTTGAGCAAGTATGTGGTGTTTTTGGAAGGTTATAGTAGTGGAAGTTTTGATATGCAGGAAAGAGTATTTAAAGTCCTAGTGAAAGAATTAGTTGAATTCCTTTGATTTGTGAAGATTATGGCTTGTGGTTTTGGATATAATGTCTACATTTTGTGGATGTCACACTGTCAGGTTTTTAGGTACTCAGTTGCTCATATAGTGAAGTTGGTATTTTTTGTTTGCTGACAGTAAGGTTGTTTATCAAGACTAGACCAGACAATGCTCTACGATTGTTGTATATGATGATTGAAGTTTTGCAACTTGGAGGACATCTTCATATGGATCATCTAGGGTACCAGTTAAAATGTTTAATGTTAGTTTGTTGAACAAGCAAAGTTATGTTGTTTTGTTTTCGACATGCTCAGTTGTGTTGGTCTTTGGCCAACTCATTTGATTTATCATATTTGGATCATACCTTTTTGGTTTGAATATGTGTTGGAGGTCAAGTTAGATTGTTAATATGGGTCTTACCATGACTTAGGTAGATCCAAATTGAGCTTGCATTGGGTGTTGCTTTTGGCTAACTGGGTAAGTGCACAAAGATGGTGGTCAAAAAGGGGGGTATAAGTGGACACTTTTTTCTGAAATCAAGTGAACCTGAACTTGGAGGCAAAATTTGAAAGTCATCCACTCAAGATATGAAGATAATCAAAGAATAATATTGTAGTACTCTGAATCTAGTTTCCAAACTACTAAACTTTTTCAAAATTGGATAAGATTAAGGGGGTCAAATCCTTTGCGCACGAAAAACAAACCCTGATTTTTTCATAAAAAACATAACACAGTGTCTGACGTGCGCATCAAAAAAGTCATAGTTAGATTTAGTATTTTGACAAATCCTTTGGTAGAAAGATAGTTAAGAGTGAGCACTAGAAGATGTGTATCTTTTTGTAATTTTATGTTGAGTATTTTTTTTTATGATTTTTTCAATCGAGCACATCCTGAAAATTAGGTACATGTTCATGCGCGAAGCATAAGTTGCACTAAAAAAATCAAAAATACAACTTTTTTCTTTTAAATTGTAAAGAATCAAGTGAACTACAATAATATATAAAAAAATTTAAATTTGGATACATATATCAAAAGTTATTAAAAAAATGGTGCATGTATGTCTGTGAGAACTAAGGAGACACTGGTAAAAGAAATTCAATAATAATATGTTATTGTTGTTCAAGTTTTAAAAAAATTATATGGTTAGAAATCTCAGAAGATGGGTGAAAATATGGTGGCAATTTTAGAAATACCCACTTGATGAAGTGTAAACCTGATGATGACAAAGTCGAGAAACCAAGTTGATAAAATAAAACACGTCAAAAAGGAGGGAAATGGAGGGAAATCAAACTTCCAAACCGTAGCTTTGTCATCTAGGCCTATTTCCAAGCCTAAACAGTCAAAAACGCGTATGGGGTACCTATGGTATAAAAAGCACATACGGGGCACTTATGGTGTAAGAAGCGCGCATGATCTATCTTAACTATAAAAAGCGCGTACGCGCTATTTTTATTATAAAAAGCGCGTATGCACTATTTTTACCATAAATAGAACGTACGCGCTTTTTGTGTTTAAATTTTGGGAATGTATAGTATCATATTGTATATATAATATGTGTATATACAAATAATATATAATTTATATATAATATAAAAATATATAATATATAATATTTATATATATATGTATATAATAATATATAATATATATATGTATATATATATAATATATAATATATATATGTATATATATATAATATATTAAGTATATATACACACATATGTATGTATGTGTATTGTCTCCCTCTCTCCCCTTCTCAAGCACGTACAAGGTCTCTCTCTCTCTCTCCCCCCTTCTCCCTTCCTCCATACACACTCTCTCTCTCCCATTCTCTCTCTCTCTCTCTCTCTCTCTCTCTCTCTCTCTCTCTCTCTCTCTCTCTCTCTCTCTCTCTCTCTCTCACCTCTCTCTTCCTCTCCCTCCAATATATCTTCTTTTTGTTTGCATATAGATGAGGTGATAAGAAGATTGACAAGGTGGTCGGTTTTTTTTGGTTTTTTTTAAAGAAGATAGGATATAAAGTAGAATGTTTGAAGAAGATGAACATATTGGTTTATTTGGATCATTTGGATGTATTGGTTGGATAATCTTTATGGGTTGTATGGTGTACTAAGGGGTCATATGGTGTCTTATGACCCCTTAGGACTCCATATGACCCCTTAGGTGTTGTTATGGGTCATATTGTGTTCTATGATCCCTTAGGACACCATATGACCCCTTAAGACTTCCAATGGTGTCGTTATGGGTCATATGGTGTTCTAAAGGGTCATATGGTGTTCCATGACCCCTTAGGACACCATATGATCCCTTAGGTGTCATTAGAGGTCATATTGTTTCCTAAGAGGTCATATGGTATCCTATGACCCCTTAGGACACCATATGACCCCTTAAGACACCATACGACCCATAACAACACCATATGGTGTCCTACGGGGTTATATGATGCCATATGACCCCTCAGGACACCATAAGACCCATAACAACACCATATGGTATCCTAAAGGGTCATATGGTGTTCTATGACCCCTTGGGACACTATTTGGTGTCATTATAGGTCCTATGGTGTGCTAAGGGATCATATAGTGTCCTATGACCCCTTAGATGTTGTTAGGGGTTATATTGTGATCTAAGGGTGATATGGTGTCCTATGACTCCTTAGGACACCATATGGTGTCGTTATGTGTCTTATGGTGTCCTATGACCCCTAGGACACCTTATGACCCCTTAGGACACCATATGGTGTCGTTAGGGGTCATATGGTCTCCTACGACCCCTTAGGACTCCATATGGTGCCGTTATGGGTTGTATGATGTCCTAAGAGGTCATATAGTGTTCTATGACCCCTTAGGACACCATTTGGTGTCATTATGGGTTGTATGGTGTGTTAAGGGGTCATATGGTGTCCTATGACCCCTTAGGACTCCATATGATCTCTTATGTGTCGTTATGGGTCATATGGTGTCCTATGACCCCTTAGGACACATGCATGGATCCCTAGGATACCATATGACCACTAAGAATACCATATGGCATGAAAAAACAAAAAATGGTGTCCTCCAAGTTTAGGTTCTCCTACGACCCCTTATGACACCATTTGACCCCTTAAGACTCCATATGGTGTCATTATGGATCGTACGGTGTCCTAAGAGGTCATATAATGTTCTATAACCCCTTAGGACACCATTTGGTGTCATTATGGGTCGTATGGTGTGCTAAGGGGTCATATGGTATCCTATGACCCCTTAGAACTCCATATGACCTCTTATGTGTCTTTATGGGTCATATGGTGTCCTAAGGAGTCATATGGTGTCCAATGACCCCTTAGGATAGATGCATGGATCCCTAGGATACCATTAGACCCCTAAGAATACCATATGAACCTAGAGAGGGAGAGAGGGGGAGGAGAGGGAGGGAATGGGAGAGAGATACGCCTAAGAGAGGAGGAGAATGAGATAGAGAGATAGAGACTGAGAGGGAGAGACAAGAGATAAATGAGAGAAAGAGAGGGGGGGATACAAAGATAGAGAAAGGGAAAGGGAGGGGGAGAGAGACATGGAGAGAGAGGGGGGGAAATAGAGGGAGAGATAGAGATAGAGAGTGACACAAAGAAGGGGACTCAAAGAGAGAGAGAGAGAGAGAGAGAGAGAGAGAGAGAGAGAGAGAGACTTAAGTGAAAAATAGAAATGGAGGGGGGAGGTAGGGAGAGAGTGGGAAAGAGATACACTTGACAAAGGAGGAGAGTGAGATAAGGAGATAGAGGCAGAGAGGGAGAGAGACTTAAGAGAGAGAGAGAGAGAGAGAGAGAGAGAGAGAGAGAGAGAGAGAGAGAGAGAGAGAGAGAGAGAGAGAGAGAAATGGAGCGAGAGGGGGAGAGAGAAAGAGAGTTAGAGGGAAAGAAATACTTGACAAAGGAAGAGAAAGGGAGGGGGGGAGAGGGATAGAATGAGAGAGAGACACTGAAGAGAGGGGGAGAGAGTGAGAGATAGAGATATTTGAGGGAGAGAAAGAGAGGGATAGATGAAAGAGAGAAAGAGGGTGAGGGGGATGAGAAAGAGAGGGAGAGATACCCGAGAGAGGGAAGAAAGTAGAGAGGGAGATGCGGAAGAGACAAAAAGGTAGGGGTTAAGGAAGAGAGAGGGGGAATGTAGGGAAGAGACGAGAGAGATAATGCTAATATAAGCATACTGATTACTGAAATTTGACTAAGTCTGAAAATTATAAGAATACTAAAAAAAATAGAATCTGCATTATAACTCTTAGAGATCTGGAACCACTCTCAAACATCCTGACAATATATACATAAAATATAACTTAAAGTATATAAGAAATATAAAAGACAGAGACAGAGAAATGTCACTTATACTTAAATGTTATATTTTATGTATATATCCTATCGAAAAACCTAATGGAATGCTAAATGAATTGTATTTTATTGAAAGACAAACGCGTACGCGGTTTAAAAACTAAAACCGCATATGGGGTTTTTAGTTTCTAAACCGTGTATGCGGTTTTAGTTTTTAAACAGCCTACGGGGTTCTTAGTTTCTAAACTGCGTACACGGTTTTAGTTTTTAAACAGCATACGCGGTTTTAGTGTACTTTAAACCCCGTACACGGTTTAGCTTTGGCTGGCCTCGGCAAAACGAGCCTAAACGCGTACGGGGTTCTTTAAATTTGAAATACCCCGTGCATGTTTTGTTGTTTTTCATGTTTTTTTTGGGTGTGTCCACTTTTTTACCACCATCTTTGTGCACTTACCCAACTGGTTAATGTGCTTTATTTTTCTCTACTTGACACATTTGGTGTCAACTTTGGAAGCTATGTTAGTGTGTTCAGTTCATTGGGATCAATTTAGAGAGATGTGTTGTCATGTACTTGAGTCCCATATATCTCTTAGAGTGGTCCACAATGTAAATTATTGGTTTGGGTAGCCAATTTTATGTAATAATGTATATTTTATCTTTGGATAACCTAATTGAGAGTTTCAATTAATAACCTAGTATAAATGGGTGTGTGGTTATTGTGGATTGATGTGAAATAATGTACATGCATATGTGCAAATTTCAATTTGTAATGAGCTCTGATGATCATATCTTTCGTGTAACAATATTGTGAGATAGTGAATGAAGTGAGTTGTGCATTTCATGATATTGTTTTATTAACATAGTCATTCAAGGATAATTTCATCACAAGGAGATCTTGTTCATTTCAATTCATCATTTGCTTGTACTTGTCAAAAGACAGTGAGTTTCTTTTGACAACTTGTGCAGTTCTTTGTATCTTACCCTAAGATTGTGCATCTTTGTAATGCAAGTCCTTTATATCTTTACCTAAGATTGTGCGCCTTAGTCTGATAGGTCCAATCAAGTGCAATGAACTCCTTGGCATTGAGCCTAAAACATTGTGATTAGTTATCCATATTGTGAGTGTTATTATCATCGTAGTTTTTCCCTATTTAGTGTTTTCCATGTAAATCTAGTGTTCTTGTGTTTATTGTGCTTTGTGGTTTTATGTTTCATAATTATAGTAATGAGTTATTATGATTTGAAGTTCAAAAGATCAGAAGTAGATTGATTTAAGGTTTGGAGTGATTCACCCCCCCTCTCAATCCTGTGGTGTGTTCAACATACATCTCTCCCCTGCCATCTCTACTTCACTTTAGCTCACCTAACTCTCTCTACCTACCTCTCCCTATATCCCTAGCTCCCACCCACCATCCATTCCTCTCTGCTTATCTCTATCTCCCCTCTTAGTTTGTGCCTCCAAACCTAGCTCTCTCAAACTACCCTTCTCTTTCTCTCTCTACCTACCCCTTTTACTCTCTCCACCTCCTTCCCTCTATCCTCCTCTCATTACTCTCTATCTCTCCTACTTCTCTTTATCTCAACTCACCCTCTCCCTCTCTACTTACCTCCCTCCCTCCCTCTTTCCCCCTCTCACTACCTTTTGTTGAACATTGTTGGAGTTTGTTGATAGCATGAGCATGTATGGTTGTCATTGATGTCAAACTTGGTTATCCAAATGAACGTTGGTTCGGATTTGCTTTTGGTTATTGCAAAATTATAATGTTTTATGTTGTAGTTAATATTTTTGGTGTTTGTTGTGTCATCCTATATTCAGGGTGGTCTGGAATGTTTTTGGTACCCTCTGAATATGTTGCTAATTGTATTGCGATTCAATGGATCATATTGTCTAAAAGATGTGTTGAGATGTTATTTTGGGTCTCACCAAGATCTGCATGAAATATTTTGCATCAGAATAGGCTATGTGGCCGATAGGTTACTATTTTTACACATTGTGTTTTGTAATGTCTTTGGATTATGTGTTAGCATATGCAAGTTGTTGGATCAATGTGAAAGGATATATTGTGATATGCTTTGGTTCCCTTAACCATCTGAATGTGTTGGTTTGGGTTCTCATGGTCGATCTCTTTAGAATTCTATTATAGAAGAAGAAGGAGGCAGTTGAGAGTTGCTTATAAGGGCTTTGTTGAATGGATGGGACATAAGAAAGCAGGAAACGTACGCCATCTAATTTCCATCAAAATTTCATGAGCAAACGGATGGCATTAGATTAGATTTACAACGTGCGACTTTGGAAAGATTCATGAACGACGGCGTTCTATGAGTCGAAAGAGATGGCGTCAGCAGAGATACAGCGTGGGTCGTGAAGGAGACTCGTGAGTTGAACGTGCCTGCTCGCTGTAGAATCTTCCAATCATTTCCTTTTGTTCCATTCGCATGAGAAAAGTTGTGCACTTAACGGGCGTTTCTCCATTGGTCTCTTTCTTTGACACTTGGTCAGTAACGGTGAGAGCAAAAACTAAAAGATAAGATTGTAAGGGCCGCCCAATTTCTTGACTGTTCATTGTATGGCGAAGTGCATTAAGTCGTTCTAAGTGAATTGGCTTTCCCGTGCAAATGTTGGAAAAGGATTGTGAAGCAACTTGTCATCACGCCCCTGAGTCAGTGGATAGTTGAATGGAACAAAGATTTGGTTTCAAGCTATGTCACCATGATTTGGCTGTCATATCTTCGTCTCATAATTTTAATTAGAGACTTTCATTTCCTTGATATTCGCGTGTTCCCAACTTAAAAAGAAAAGACCAAAGCCAAGATGTTGGGGGTGGCATCGAGAGCAGAGTCAAATATATTGTTGAGGATGTGATATTTGTTAGAGTTCAATTTGACAACAAAGTCCACGATTGATCTAGTTCTTTTTCGGAAATAAAGTCAACCCGGTAATAGTGGTGAATTTTTTGTTGTTTATCAAATCCATTGCCTTGCATGGCTTCTCCTTCTTCTTGGCATCGATTTTGCGTTGTCGCGGTATTTGGAAGTTCCTTTCTATA
This sequence comes from Cryptomeria japonica, assembly GCF_030272615.1. Taxonomy (NCBI): domain Eukaryota; kingdom Viridiplantae; phylum Streptophyta; class Pinopsida; order Cupressales; family Cupressaceae; genus Cryptomeria; species Cryptomeria japonica. The sequence goes on along the minus strand of NC_081405.1, from coordinate 688,324,762 downwards.
AGAACGTGTTTTTAAGTTTCTTAAATGATTTCTTCTTGGTGTGAATTACAGTCGTCATGCGTTACGCTTGATGATGCTTCCGTCAATAGTCGATCTTCCGCACTTGTCCACAAAATGAGGATTCCAGAGATTTTGCTTCCAGAAGATATTTTTTCATTGGAAGACATAATTCATTCATAAAATACATGGCCTTTAACCAAGAAGATAAAATCCACATTACATCAAGGTGGGTAACACTATGAATGACCTTATTAATGTTCCATGCACCCCTCTTAGTCTAGTCTTCTTTTTATGCATTTCCCAAATGAATCAAACAAGTTGTGCTCTTTTGTATTTTACAAAAGTCTTTTTTTTTTTTTCATGGTGTTCAATTTTATATCCATGGGCATTAAAAATTAGTTCATAATCTAAGAGAGGCAAAAACAAAATCTAAGGTTGGTTGTATTTTTTCTGTAATGCGAATACACTCACTAATATCACACTAACAACATTAACACTATCAACACTTTAATGGTAAACTAACAGATACATACTTAAAAAACCAAATAACGTAACTAGTCTTAGTAGCAGATATAAAACGAAACTGAGTATTAGAACTAACAAAGGACAACAAAAACCCATCAAAAACTAGCCAAAACAAACTACTTGAACACATTTCTCCAATCTTCACTAAGAAACTTGAAAAAATCCTTATAATTTCCTTAGTGTCACAATCTTTGACACACATATATATTTGTTGTGTAATAATAGTTTATACATTTAATATGAATATTCTACAGGAGAGGAGGAGGGTTCATATTTTAATTTTTTTTTTTATATTTATGTTATTAATTTTGAGAACAAAAAACAAAAAACAAAAAACAAAATCACAAGCGTGTAGCCAAATCATATGAATTGATATTAATTGTGAAATAAAATCGCTAGGGGTTTCAGTAGTAAAACTGAAGCACAATTGCCCAGTTACAGACTTTTGGGGGCAATGTTTATTAACAAACAGAAAACAACAGTGACCCCAATGATTGCTACCGGAAGGACACAGATGTTCTCTTCTTATTGCTCTCTCATGAAATTTGGTATTATTTCTATACAATTCAGGAACCTGATCAACAATCAAAACCTCTGTTATTGCTTTTGAAGGCTGCTCAAATTTACAATGAAACTCCCTTGCTTCCGAGTCCTCTACAGCTGATGTTACACAATTCTCCATTCCCTGATTCCTGCTTTCTAACCTGTAACTGCATTCCATCTCTGCGGAGCTATTTCTTGTTTTTGACAAGGAGGAGTTGGATCTCACCACAATCCACTGCTCACTTAAGGGGCTTGCACACCAACGAGGCCGCTCACCGCTAGCGGCCAATGCCGCCAATCTCCCCTTGGCTGAAAATGAAGGCCTCTTGACAAATTCTTTTTCCTCCTCTGCTTCAGCTTTCGCACAAGCCCTCGTAAAGGGCAGAGACAAAATTGGTGCATTGGAAGAAGAGGCAGAAGAATCCCAATCAGGACTCCCAAAATTCAAAGTACTGGTGGGAGACAGAGGAGCCCTTTTCGCCCCGGTCTCAGAGCAGCAGTCGATCTCAGAGAGAAAAGGATGTTCCAACAGCTGTGCAGCACTCCACCTCTGCTTGGGATCTCTACAGAGGCACTTGTCTAGAAAATCCCGACCTTGAGGCGAAAGACAGGCGGGCAACTCTGGCAATTCGTGTGTGCAACCGATCAGATAGAGGGCTGCAAGGGGATTCGAAGCGTTGGTCCAAGGCGGCCTCCCAGTGGCCATTTCCACCACAGTGCAGCCCAAAGACCAAATATCTGAAGGCGGCCCCTGCTCTACCTGATTCACCACTTCTGGAGCCATCCACAAGGGGATGCCCCTTAAAACACTTATTTGCCCCTTCTCCTCTGTCCTCCTTGCAGATCCAAAATCACCAAGCTTGACAACGCCACCGCTTCCCACAAGCACATTCTTTCCCTTGATATCACAGTGCACAATCCCCTGCCTGTGGAGGTAATCTAATCCACGTAGGATGTCGCGAGTGTAGCTTCTGATCACTGATTCGTCCAACTGTCCGCCAAATTTACTCAGCAAGTCTCCCACGCTGCCGCCTGGCATGAACTCCATCATCAAATTACACAACTCCACACCATTCTCATTGCTATACTCCATCCCCAGGGAGCGCACGATGTATGGAGAGTCTAAAGACTTGAGAATGTTGTATTCATTTTCTAAACAAGAAATGGAATTCGCTGCCATGGACTTTACTGCGAAGAGCTCGCCATTAGAGTTGTTGATGGCGAGGCTAACCGTGCCAAATGCTCCAGCTCCAATAGTGCTGCCCCTTAACCATCTGCATGTGTTGCTTTTGGTTCCCATGGTCGATCTCTTTTGAATTATGTTATAGAAGAAGAAGACAGTTGGGAGTTGCTTATAAAGGCTTGTTGAATGAATGGGACATGGAAAGCAGGTAACATACGCCATCTAATTTCCATCGAAATGTCAAGAGCAAACGGATGACATTAGATTAGATTCACAACGTGCGACTTTGGAAAGATTCATGAACGACGGCATTGTATGAGTCGAAAGAGATGACGTGGGCAGAGATAGAGCCTGCGTCGTGAGGGCAACTCGTGAACTGAACGTGCCTGCTCGCTGTACAATCTTTTAATCGTTTGTTTTTGTTCCATTCGCATGAGAAAAGTTGTGCACTTAACGGGTGCTTCGCCATTGGTCTTTTTGTTTGACACATGGTCAGTAACGGTGAGCAAAAATCAAGAGAGAAATTGTTGGGGCCGCCCAATTTCTTGACGATTCAATGTATGGTGATATGCTTCTTCTTCTCCTTCTGTGCTTCGATTTTGCGTCGTGGCGATATTTTAAAGTTTCTAAATTGGAAATTTCCGCGGCTGCAACCTATATTAGCTATGCTTACATACAATGTACCGGACTTGTTTTTCAAGTCTTATATGTCGGAACTTTTCTAGATGATTAGGGCAAGAGCACCTTGAGCATGTATCAATTGTTGTGAGGGTTGTTGATATCTTTTGTTCTAAAAATTGAACAAATAAAATCTATTGTTTGAAACATAAAATATCAATTTTTGTTAGGAAATGTACCAATAGTTGTTAGGAAATGTACCAATATTGTAAAAAGCAACCATTCAGGGGATGCCACATCAGCTGCACAACTCTTGGGGCCTCTTTTGCACGTCTATTGGTCTCACTTTTTTGGGGGGCTGTTTTGGACACCTTGGCAAAAAGCATGCTGATATGGCACCATACTTGATGATGTGGTGCTGAAAGCTTAGTTATAAGCAGGGGACTTGCCAAGTAAGCTACTGTAAAACATTGGGAGTGATTTGAAATTTCCACGTAGGATTTTGAGAAGCGCAAAGTTAGGATGTTCAACTACTGGTGCTCTTCCCCTAAGTAATTATCTTTTGTTAAAAAATTGAAAGTCAACTTCCCCTCTAGAACTTGATGCTTGGCTGTCAAAATTAATAGTGATATCATTACAAAAGAGGTCAAATACAGGTGGCAACAACAAATCAACCCAGGTTAGCATTAAATGTAGGCAAGTAACGAAGTTGGTGTGCATTACAGTCGTCCCGTGTTACGCTTCCATGAAAAGTCCATCTACCGCACTTGTCCACAAAATGAGGATTCCCGAGATTTTGCTTCAAGAAGATATTTTTTCATTGGAAGACCTAACGAAGAAGATAAAGTCCATGTTACATCAAGCTGGATAACACTATGGATTACCACATTATTAATCAAAATATATGTTCCATGCACCCCTCTTAGTCTGGTCTTCTTTTTATACATTTCCCAAACAAGTTGTGCTCTCTTGTATTTTATAAAAACTAGCGCTCGCACCAAAAGGAGGTGCAATAGTTAGCTGATAGTAAAATATATTTTTAGTAATGTAAAAGCTTTTATTTATTAAATTGGTTTGGATCTGAACTTTAAAATGTAAATAGAGTAATTTAAATAATTTAATATTTTTCCATATCTTTTACATAGATTTATTTAAAATATTGTTTCAATTAAAAAACTACAAAAAATATTTGTTAACTCTTCAATTTATAAATTTGTTTTAAGTCTACATATCCAACCTTCAAGGCTCATGCTTCCATATCGAATAGCTAAAATGAATCTACGGGTTTGATATAAAATCCTCCAAAGCTCATGATCTTATATTGGGTTGATAAAACAATTCTAGATTTAAAACTCTCCAATCAAAAGAAAGGTTTGCATCACCTTTTTAACTTTTGACTGATTTAAACCAAAACTTTTACACTTGACTTTTAAATTAAGTAAATTTAAATTTAATAGAAATCCCTCTATTAATAAAAGTTTGGTTAGAGTTAATGTGTGTTATGTTAAGAGTTAATTGTTTCCTTATATTGTAAAAAAGGTTACAATGTACAATGAAGGATCCTAGGGGACTTATAAGAAAGATCTCAACTATTTGTGTGTGCAAAATATTGTTTGGAGCAGCTTCCCAAAGTTTAGATGCATAGTTATTTTTGAACTACAATATATCATGTCAAGATTTGATAATTTTTACTTTGGCTAATGACACATCATTATGGTTGGACAATCACAGCGGACGAACATAGCTTGCCAGACAACATACTTAAAATTGCAATTGGAGATATTGGTGTAATATGAGTACGAAAGACAACACAAAGGAATCAATCAAGCTACTCCTACTTTTTTTACCACACTATTACACAAAGATCATCTTCTATTATACTAATACTACAACATTCTTAGGAGCACCAATCACTACCATTGTTGATGATCATATTTTTGAATATATCACATAAAGTTTGCCCAATAATAGACTTAATTATAGCTATTGCTAGCATGTTCGACACCTTGCTTTGAAAAAGAAAAAAAAGATTTTGGGGTACAAGCCAACGAATGAACAAACATACATATTCTTGAAGTAAATAAAAAAATGTTGTATCTTTCACAAATTATGGTAGTTGTATATAAGATGTCTCAACAACAAGCAACAAAACTACTTAATGTAATCAATATCCTAAGTTAATAATCTTCATACACTATAAAAAAATTCTGCATAGTTTTCAGGTTTAAATTATAAGTTTCATGTGTTCATTTTTTCTTTTTCTTTTTCTTTTTTGGTATCTTTAATGCTTTTTTTTCAAAATTCGATTTTCTTGGGGTTCATCTCATAGTGTGATGGTTAAGTTGTTGTGGTGTTGATAGCGCCACCAAGGATCAAATCTCTGCTAAGTTGATTGTGAAGCATTACAACATTCATGTCAATGGTTACATAGGTGTTCATAATGACGGGGATGAGGTTCCCTCTTTATGACCTCACTTGGCAATGGGCCAGACTAAAAAAACCTTATAACCAATTTTAAAAAAAACAAAACTCAATAATTTACCGACAAAAAATCTTAAATCTTAATATTTTGGTTTACCGATTTTTAGCCCAAAAGATTTTAGGGGCTACTGCTGAAACTAATAGATATAGTTTATGAACCAAAAATCTGCCATCTCTAAATAGATCGTCAACAATCAAACCATGTCAATGTCTTAAGTGTCTATCTCCTCTCTGTTTCTCTCAGATTGCTGCGCATTTTGGAGAGAATCGTGTGTGGTCTATCATTGCTACTCTCAATGGCTTTTGTTGTAGCCTCTCCACCTTCACACTCTCCGCATTTATGCCCAACGATTAAACCAACATTTTCCTCCTTTTTAATAATATCATTTTCCTTTGCTCAGAAACCACAGTTGTAAACGTACTCTACCATACAATTGCATCGATTTGAGAATAATCTAGTGTCGCAGTCACAAAATCCTGTAGAAAATAGATTGTGGACACCTCTTGCAATTAGGCTGAAAATGTTTTGCTCACAAGCTCTTAAAATTAAATGCATACACCATCATTTCACATTATATATGGACCTTTCCCAGTGTGCTTTTTTTTACTGCAGGCAATATGAACACTTTTGATTGCCGATAAAATGGGAGCTTTGGAACAGGGTACAAACATCCATCAAAGCATATGGATTTTTGCGTGATGTTAGGCAGAAAATCGTCATGGTGCCTAACATCAGTTCGAGTTGCAGAAATTTTGGTTCATTGCAAGACCATCTCAATTGATGGAGGCCATCAATCTTGACATGGCCTCCATCAATTGAGATGGGCTTGTAATGATAGCATTCACATTAAGGAGTCTTTCTTCAACATCAAATTATTCTTCACATGTTATTTTTCACAAATCAATTTACCTATCAGTTCTATCAGTTCGAGTGGCTCAGTGTCTGGTCGCAGTTCCACCAACAGTGGAGGAAATGGCGAGTGTAGGTTTTGTTTCAAGCACGAAGCTCAAGTGGCGTAAGCCCGACTGTAGAAAGTGTGAGAAGATGTAGCATATTTCGTATTCTTTGATTAGGCAATGTTCAGAATCCCCAGTGAAATCCCTTCCTTCCTGCCATAAACCAATCCCTGGCACGTCGAGAACGAGAATGAAACAATCTCACTTAACCCCCCAACCAGTGGCGGTGGGATATGGTAAGAAACTGAGCCATTCAAGGGGTAGCTCCTGCAGTGGCTCATCCTCTAGATCGTCTAGCTCCCAGGAACCCACGACACTTAAATGCATCCAAAACTTTTTCGACAATATCAAATTTGGCCGACGGGCGTATCCAAAACTTTTCCGACAGGGCGTGAGACAATTCCGGTGGGCTCTTCCCACGTTATAATAGCCTATCGGTTAATTACTTTTCCATGGTGTTCAATTTAATATATGTTTCAATAAAAAGATATATAGAGACATCCATATATGTTTGTTGTTGTGTAATAATAGTTATATGTTTAATATGAATATTCTAAAGGAGAAGAAGGTTCATATTTTTTTTTTTTAATTTATTTATGTTATTAATTTTGAGAGAGTTTATTAATGGATGATTAATTACTTTGATTTCAATTAATTATTATTCAATTTTAGTTTGAATAAAATTTAGGGAAAAAGTTGTGAAGTTGTATAATTTTTACTTCAAATATTAATAAAATAATTTACCTAGTTTTGTCATTAGATTAGATTTTGATTTACAAGCGTTCTTATGACTTAGAACGCAAGACTATGCATCATAGACCTTTGTTACGTTTATTCATTTTATGGACACAATAAAAAATAATATATATGTAGATAGATGTTACTATGCTATGCAGGGTTTTAAATATATAAGGGTGTAGAAAAATTGTGTTGCACAGTTTCACCAAATGCAACGGTACAATTTGTATATAATTGTTGTTGCATCAATCTTTTGTTAACATGTGATCAATTTGAGGGTATGAGTCATGCTAGGTAGTATAATCCTTGTTTACATGCATTTCCTTTAGTGGCAGTTGGTATTTTGCATTTCCTTTTTCTTTCACAACACTTCAAATTGTACTTTTTTCACAAAAATGAATGTTATAATGTTGTCATTTTTTAAATTTTAACTTCACATGACATTTTTATCTTTGTTTACACATCATACATTTGTAATCCTTCATACATAACTCTCTTCAATTGCTTTCAAGAAAATGTTGCAAAAATTTGGGAAATCATAGTTGTACTATTTTAGATCAATGATCATGTTGTCTAGTTGTGAGAGGCGAAGATTTGATAGATTTTATGGTAATAATTGACATCCAACTGTAATGGTTGGTTATTTGCATTAAAGGTTGAGATTTTTACACTTTCAACCAATTTTCCTATCAATTTCATACAAATTTGGCATTCTGTTAAACTAGTAAATAAATTACTTCAAGGGTAAGCTTGTAAATATCTATATTGTTTTGGCCTTCAATTTTGTATTTTTTGTATCACTGTTGATGTTCATGAACATTATTTTAGAGATTACATTTATAATTTGCACATGTATTAATATTGACCACTTACTATTGTTAAAAACTTAAAATCAATGTAACAAAAAATGCCAATTTACAAAATCCACATTAGCAAAGGATCAAATAATCTAGCCATTTGAAAAGAAGCAATGTACATGTAAACCCTTACTAAACTAGTCTTAGAGGAGAGTATTGTGTAGATTTTAGATCTATACAATTAAATAAGAGAGAAACATACAAAAAACAATAATAAAATCATATTAACACAATGTGTAGATTTACATGAGAAAATATTTTTGAGAGAAAAAAACTCATACTCCAAAAAAACTTAATGGATTACTCAATAAACTAAACACAATTGCAATACAATCGTAGAAAAAGTTTGTATAGGAGTATTACCAACTAGATATCTAAAGTGTCAACAATATAAATGCACCTACAAACTCACTACCCAGCCTCCATCACAAGCACCCTATGAATAGAAGTAATACATGAAATCATCAAATGTCAATTGCATTTAACCATGAGCTAAAACCACCATACGTGCATAATAAACCACTCATTAAATTGGGCGTTTCATTTTCACTTCAATATCTCTATTTAAATTTAGTTTTCCTAAATTTAGCTTTGTGCTTTCTTTATAAGCACCTCATTGTACAATTGTGGTTCATTCTATATTCTTTTCTTTTGAGTAATATAGCATTCATTTGTGTAGCTCTTGTTTGTGGAAGGTGTTTTGTTTTTCGTTTGATCTTGCATGTGCTTGTGTTGCAAAATCCAATGTGATCATGTTTGCTTCCTAGTGATATTTGTTATACCCAGTTAACCCAATTAATTAGGAACCTTATATGAGCCAAGTAAGGCAATAGAAAATATCTTCCTTCTAGATCTTGGTCTCACTATATCCACCCAAAGGATAAACATGCTTTTAGAATTATTGATATATTCATTCAAGGTATTTACCTCATTACCAAATGGTTAGTTACATCTCTTAAGGGAGACTCACCTTAGAAACATCTTGTTTGACATCACCTTCTTTCTACTTTAGGGTGTGTGCAAGAAGTTGAGTCCACCTTTTGGTCAAAAAGTGGAAGTGTTTTCCTTGATTTTCAAATTTTGCCATCTTGAAAAAAGTTAGTACCATAAAATGTAACTCGAAGCCTAGTTTCTGAATATCCTTCTTCTTCTCCTTCTCCTTCTCCTTCTCCTTCTCCTTCTCCTTCTTCTTCTTCTTCTTCTTCTTCTTCTCCTTCTGCTCCTGCTCCTGCTCCTGCTCCTTCTCCTTCTCCTTCTCCTTCTCATAAAATGTAACTTGAAGCCTAGTTTCTGAATATCCTTCTTCTTCTCCTGCTTCTTCTTATGCTTCTTCTTCTGCTGGTCCTCCTTCTTCTCCTCCTCCTCCTTCTCCTTCTCCTTCTCCTTCTCCTTCTTCTTCTTCTTCTTCTTCTTCTTCTCCTTCTGCTCCTACTCCTGCTCCTGCTCCTGCTCCTGCTCCTTCTCCTTCTCCTTCTCCTTCTCCTTCTCCTTCTCATAAAATGTAACTCGAAGCCTAGTTTTTGAATATCCTTCTTCTTCTCCTGCTCCTCCTCCTTCCTCCTCCTCCTCCTCCTCCTCCTCCTCCTCCTCTTCTTCTTCTTCTTCTTCTTCTGTTAATTATCAAAATAATTAACAAATTATAATTATCTAAAAAAATTAAACCTAAATAAATAAAATACAATATATAACACTAGTAGAATGTCAATATCTAAAAAAATTAGACATAAATAAATAAAACACAATATATAACACTAGTAGAATTTCAAAACCACCTCCAAAATTACCATTAAAATTTGTTCATTAGCACTTCTATTTATTTTTTTAAAAAAACTTTGTAATCATATATCATTAGTATTATCACTTATGCATTATAACATAAAAATAATAAATAGTCATGAAAATTATTTCACATAATTTTTATTTTTTAATTCACAAACTCTTGACCACTTGAGGCTGGTGATATTAACCTTTTCTTTGTCATATAACATGCTTTTCATAGCCTACTATGATGTTTATGCACCTATACCTTCTCAACAAGGATCACTAGAGTGTGAAGCCCAATGGTATGGGGTTGGTGATTGCTCTTTGTTTAGTTGATGTTTGGGAATGATTAAATATGTTCATGTGTGCATGTGTTAGAAATTTTTGGTTAAAGTTTTATAACAATATCTAATATCTACCCAACAATTAGACATTCATCTAATAGTAGTTATTAATTGATAAAAATCGAAAATAGAACTATAGACACCTAAAATTGTCCAGTCTAATTAAATAAATATTTTATTTATTTAATTAATTCATTTATCCTCTTCTAGCTTTATTTCTCATTTAAATAAATATATTTATTTATTTAAATTATCCTTTTCTCTAAATTAAATAAATATCTTATTTATTTAATTGATCCCACTTCTTCTATTAATTAAATAAATCTTTATTTATTTAATTAATTCATTAACCTTTTCTACCCATGACACATGTCATTCATCTCTTAATTCCTACACTATCCACCCTTTCATTATTTTATTATTTCTTTTACCTACCCTCTAATCATAGCTGACCTCTTTTACACCTCTCAATCTTATCCATCCATTTCTAATATTGTCTTCTATATAAGGAGATGCTTCCTTCATTATCAAACCCTCACTATGCATTCAGCCCCGACTACGCTTTCAAAATTGCATATGCAATCAAGCCTACTTGCAACCACATTTCCGTTCTTTGTTGAGCTCTTGTGCACATATAAAATCTAAGAGCAAATATATCAAGCAAGATCAATGGAGATAGGAAGAATGGAGATCCAAACCCTATTGGACATGTAATGGTATAATCTTTGTGATTTCATTTGATTTGCATTGTCTTAGGTAATCTTCATATGTTATGGTGGATCTTTGTTGTTGTTAAGCTAGGGTTTTGTGGTTGAATTCATTTAGTCTTTCAACATTGTTCTTATCCATTTTCACCATATACATTTTGGCACGCCCCGTGGAACATTAATTTTTGTTAGATCTGTGTTTTTTGCAGGTTTTTTTAACCCTATATTGTTGTTTTGTAAAACAATTTGGAGAATAACCTTGTGCGGCTAAGGTTTTGGACACAAAATCAAAATCTTCGAGAGATTTGATCATATCTCACAAACGGCTTGGAAATTTTGCCCCAAATGTTTTTTTTAGGTTGAAGACAGTATCAAGAGCTCGCAAAGAAAAATTTAGATCTATTGGAGCATATTTTAATTTTCTATGAATTTTTTATGAATTTTCATAAAAAATTAATTTTGAGAGAAAATGAGCGGATTTTTCAGATTTTCTTACATTTTTGAAAATCTCTCATAATTATACACAGGATCTGTTCTTTGCAATTTTAATTTTGATGCAAAATATTTCCTTAAAAATTGGATCTTTAAAAATTAGGGTTTTTTCTTATTTTGATCAGATCTCACAAACAACTTTGAATTTTGGCATCAAATTGTTTTTGCAATTCAGGAAAATTATTAGAAGAAGTATTTAGTAAAAATTTCAGATTTTTTGGATTAAAATTTCATTTTATATGAATTTTTTTATGATTTTTCATAAAAAATTAATTTTGAGAGAAAATTAGCAAATTTGTCGGATTTTCTTACATTTTTGGAAATATCTCAGAATTATACATAGGAGATACTCTTTGTGATTTTAAATTTGATGCAAAATCATTCCTCAAAAATCGGATCTTTGAAAATTAGGGTTTTGCATTATTTTACTCATATCTCACAAACTGCTTGGATTTGTTACAGAAATATTTTTATGCACGTATGGAAGACCATCAAGACTCTCCAGTAAAAATTTCAGATTTTTTGGATCGATTTTGCATTTTATATGAATTTTTTATGATTTTTCATAAAAAAATTAAATTTTGGAGCAAATTAGCAAGTTTTTCGGATTTTCTTACATTTCTGGAAATCTCTTGAAATTTTACAAGTGTTCTTTTTTTATGATGAATCAAATATTTGAATTGGTCAAAAAAATGCATTGTTGAAGGCCCCTATTTCACAAAGTCTTTTGGATCTAAAATTTACCTAACTTGTGTGCTTGCAGGAAGGGGTGATCATTTCAAACAATCCAAACTACTATCAAATCTTTGCTGCAGGACCTTGACAAGGATTTTATTTTGATCTTTATTGTGTGCCTTGTTTTCATAGATTATCAAACACTTCAATTGGTGCACTAAAATTGAACCATTGTCTTTTGTGTCTTTAGCAATAGGCTCTTTTTGTTTAATCTTTAAAGAGTCTGTCTCCCCGTGTGGTCATTAGAACTACTAGTGAGGAGAGAACGACCCAAGTGGTAGCAAAAGAAAAGCCATCTTCTTCCAAACCACTATAAATAACTGTATCCATGGTGAAAACTATGGATAACGTGTGTTGATTAGTTCATACCGACACTATGTCTCCCCATAAACCCGTTTGATCAAATTTATTTGATCAGTTGTAGGGAGTAACCCCTACCGACTGGGAGCCTTCTGTATTTATAGAGCTGAAAGTACTGCATGTATGGCCACACGAGCGGATGCCCTTGCTAGTACCTTTTTGTTTTAGAAGCCAAAATCCTTCTAGTTGTTGGGGCGGGAGGTCGGACCTCTGGTAGCGGCCCACACACATACGGTTCTTAGTAGAGATACAAAGTTCACCACGGGAAGTTTTCGTGGGGACTGATGCTTGGCTACCTCGAGAAGTGAGTGTCGAGGGTGGAGCCAGTGGGGTCAAGCATCTAAGTATCTGCTCTAAATAGCGTAGCCTCATGTGGGATCAACAACTATTGTCTTCGCCAGCCATAAGAATTGTGCTTGTCTTATTTTGAACAATCAAACACTCAAGACCAAACATTAAAACATTGTGTCTTTTGTGTCTTCAAGTGTATGCAAAACAATTTTACATCAAATAACACACTTTTCTTTGAGTCATTTTTGAGTCTAAACACTTGCAAACATTGAGTCCTCATCAACATTGTGTCCTCTTGTCACGGAAATACAGTCAAAATTTCAGATTTGGTCACAACAAACAACTTCACAAATTGGAAAAATTTACAGTCCAACAAACAAGAGCAATCAGTTTCAGAATTCTTGAGCTTCCTAAGTTATTTCTCTAGATTTTCATCTAGCATTCAACCTATCTTTGGGTCTCACAAAGTCCATCATTACTTTACACCTTACATTACATTCACATTTGTCTAAACCTAAGTCAAAAGGTCACTTGCTTGTCCTCATCATACTTTGTCAACACACTACATACAACAACATTTTGCTAAGTGGTCCCTCATCAAGGTTTGTCACCTTTGGGTCTCATTTGGTCTTACTTAGAGTCAAGGTCAACTTACCTCATCAAGAGAAACTATCATCTATTTGGAAGTCACACCTACTCTACTACATACATACTTGGTCTTACACTTTGGACATTGCAAGTACACCTCAGATTCATTTACATTCCATCCAACTCTTGGTCTTCCATACTCTTTCCATTTTCATCTAGTCTCACACATCTTGGTCAATACCTAGTTCATGGTTGAAACCCGTTCCCAAAAATCTAGAAGAGAAATTAAAGAGGCTCAAGAGTCCACAAACATGAGTTCCTATGAGTATGACAATGATATCTTTTTCAATTCTGATCATACTACATTACCTGACATGGATGCCTATAGAAACTTTCCAAATGTTGAGAACATGGACACAATAAACAACAATGATACACAAAATGACAATATGAACAACTTTTCTGTACATTCAGTAGAAGTGGAAAACTCCATTATGGATCCTCATTTCAATCTATTGGTTGAGGAAATAATGAGGAGAGATAGACAATAGTTCTTACAAATGATGGCACAAAGTGGAGCCAAGATACCTCATAATTTTGACATGTCTCAAATAATGGAAAATCGACCTTTGCAACAACCTCACCTCAACATGGATCAAAGGAGGCCTAATAGTGGAGGAAATAGAGGACCACATATGGTGCCTGAATCACCATCATCTTTGTTTCAAAAATCAGAGGTCCCATACACACATGGTCAAGCATATGATACTCACCTTTGCAGACCATTATGGAAGTCTTATACAGAAAAATATGCTCAATCACATACCAATGCTAAGGATCAACCACCAAAGCAATTGGATATTCAAAGGCATGCTCAAAATTTGGACACAAAGAAACCCCGCATCAAATTTGGGGGCAACACACTAGAACAAACTCATGACATTCCTATAGAGTATGGTATACATGGACAAAGTAGATATTCCATTCCTCACCATGACTCTATACCAAGTGGTCCATATACGTAACATCATTATAGACCTCCTCCATATGAACATGTGTATGATCAATATCATCCATATATGCAACATGCTCCTCCTCCAATTGGTGCCTCAAGCATGGGGTTTGGTCCAAGAAGTCGGTCTCCACCTAAGAGCAATTTGGAACAACAAATCAGGGACTTACAAAAGAAAATGGAGGACATAAATACACCGAAGCCAACTTACACAATGAGAGACATATGTCCCTATCCATTTGACAAGAGCATTCCAATGCCTCCTTTTCCTACACACTTTGTGACGCCTAAGTTTGATAAGTACAGAGGCAAAGGAGATCCTAAGGCACATATAAGACAATTTTTCATAGCTTGCATTGAGGTAGCAGCAAAAGAGACATATTTGATGAGATTATTCCCACAAAGCTTAGGTGATCAAGCTATGGAATGGTTCTCCCAACTCCCACCTGGAATTAAGTCATGGGGTGACTTAGCAGAGGCATTTATTCAACATTTCTCCTACAGTATAGAGACAGAGATATCAGTCACTACTTTGTGCAACACCAAGCAAAAAGATGGAGAGTCTTTTTCATCATTTTTCCAAAGATGGAGTAATCTAGCTAGCAGATGCTCTTGTGAAATTCCACAAAAACAAATGGTAGAGATGTTCACCCAAAATGTTAACAAAAACATTGGCTATGATCTAAGGAAAGCTTGTTTGTCCACCTTCAAGGACGTCATTGAAAAAGGCTTAGCAACAGACAAGGTCCTAATTGAACAAGGAGTCATTAAGATATTCAAAGAAAACAAAGAGGACTTTAAAGGAAAAGACAAACCAAGATTTTGGAATAAAAACAAGAACACAGTCAATGATGGTATTGTGGATGCTAATACAATATGACCAAAAATCATTTTTTCTGGATCAAGTTCTACAAACAATCAAGTGAATACTCAAACAACTTCAAAGTCACGAAGGAAGTACACCCCATTGGGAGAACCACTTGAGTCATTTTTCAAAAAGCTAGTGGCAAACAAGATAATAACAATTCCAGATCTACCTCCATATGAGCCAAAGGTCAAACCAAATTGGTGGAATGATGATGACTATTGTGAATTTCATAAAAGCAAGGGACATAAAACAGGAAATTGCCATCGAATGAAGAACATCATACAAGATCTCATTGATAGAGGTGACATTGAGATTGAAGGACATTCCTCCAATCAAGAACATGAGATGTTTAAGGAACCATTCCCAAAGCATGACAATCGAAAAGCTAAAGCCACAGATGATCAAACCAACTATACCAGAGCATCCTACAATTATGATTCAACCATCAATCACATTTCGATGGATAATTATGTCTCTACCATTATCATCAAGGACAAAACGCTTGAGAATTCTACCCAAAGACCCAAGATTGTCCTAAAAGGCATTGGATCTTTTCCGAACCTACCTCTGAATGCAATGTTACCACTCATCGAGGTAAATTCACTTTGCAAGGTGCTCCAACTAAAAACACTGCTTCCTCATCAACTAAGCCTGAGTATGACCTTGTAGAACAGTTAGGGAAGACACCCGCACTTATCTCAATCCTTGAGATCTTATGCATATCCCCCGCACATAAAGCCATTCTTGACAAACTTTGAGAGACACTTCCATCCCTACTAATCTGAACATGGACCAATTTCAAGCCATGTTGGGATACCTTTTTGTTCCACACTCCCTTACATTCACAGAAGCCGATGATGCCTCCATAAGTTAGCCACATAATGCACCTTTACACATTGAAGCCTTCATACACAAACATCGAATAAAATGAGTCCTAATAGATGGAGGAGCAGGTCTAAACATTTGTACATTGAGCACTATTAAACAATTGGGATATTCAGACAAAGCTGTGAATTCTACAAACAAAATTACCATCAAGGCATATGATGATGAAGAGCATTCATCCAAAGGAACAGTTACCTTACCTATCAAAGTTGGGCCAGTTACAAAAGATGTGGTTTGTCAAGTCCTAGACCTCGATCTCACATACAACATACTCTTGGGACGCCCATGGATTCATGAAATGAGCGCAGTCCCATCTACATATCATCGATGCATCAAGTTTCCACACAATGGAGTTAAAGTGACCGTCAAAGCTGACCCAAATCCATTTATATATTGCAATAACTTGCAAGATAGATCAGAAATAACAATTCTAGCCAATCAAGAGGCTATTCCTTCATTGGCATATGTGGATCCAAAATCCTTGAAAGCTTCTATATCAAAACAAATAGAGCTCAAAGAAAAGTTCAAGTTTAAAGACCTAGGATGTGGTGAGTATATTTTTCATGTTGATCAACTCCCACTATCTTCTAAGGTATTAAGTCAACAAGAACAACCTACAAACAACTTGCAATACCAAGGAATTGGGTGTGAACCACCTAGTGTTGTGGCTACTAAGTCCGAATGCAAATCTCCTCTAGTGGTGCAAGCACCTCTTAATATCAATAGTCCTAAGAGTGGTTCCAGAGAAGAATCTATTGAGCGTATTGTCAGCCCTCTTGAGAACCCACATAGCCTTACCATTTCATCCACTCATTCCATTTCTACTCCTCTCCTAGACTTGGATCAACAAGAATCACAAAAGCCCTTACTAATTGGGGATCAAAAATCAAGATTTGAAAAGAAAATTCCAAGAGTAAAAACTAAAGAAAAGTCCTTTAGTCCAAATCAAAATCAAAAGCTATTGGACTCTACAAAAATCAAAGTCAAGGATAAAAATCCTATGAACAAAAAAGAACAAGAGTTGATCTCCCCTAATATCAAAATAACTGGGGGCAAAAGCTCTAAAATTTTAAGTCAAAAAGCATACATGTTGATCCTAAGTCTCCATCATGCTATCCTACTTTCACTTCTTTTCACAATCATAAGCCTTCATCACTCATCCACTTGTTCCACACATCCATCCCCTTTTGGTGATACATCATGGACCTTTAATGGAGCTTCCTCGAAGGAATTTGTTATCAAGGATGCCCAAACTTCTTTAGGTGACACGCATATGGGCCTGTGTAGTCCACACACTAGTAATTCTATCTTAGTTTCTTCATCAAGGAAGACAGTCGCTCAAGCTACATATCATTCAGTCAAGGAATGATACAACTACAATCATAAGGTCAAGCCTCTCACATTTGAGGTAGCTGACTTGGTTCTCAGAGAAAATCCTAAAAATCAGCAAGATAGAGAGAAGAAGGGCAAATTCGAACCAAACTGCCTTGGTCCTTACATCATCACACCAGCATATGGATCTGGTGCATATCATCTCTCAACCGCAGAGGGTGAACCTTTGGAGGATCCTATCAACAGCATGCACCTTTTCAGGTTTTACACATAGCTCTTTAGAGTATCCTAATTCAAAAATACAAAAAAAATCAAAAAATTTCAAAAATACAAAAAAATCATAAAACATAAAAAATCGTTACTTGGTGAAAACCTGGCAAACAGGTGCCTTGTGACACAAAAAAAATAAAATTGGAAAACAGAAAAAAAATTCATCCAATGGTGAAAACCACTTTGGTGGCACCCTGGGCAGGTACCATGGTGAAAACTGGGTCACCAGCGCCATGTGTAGAGACATTGCTCCTCCCTCCTTCAGGATTCACTTTCATCCTTTTACTTTGAACACACTCACATTCTATCCATTCATAATAAACTTACCCATTCCCATCATGGCTTGTTATTGATCTACCCAAGATTGGTTAGCCATTCATAATAACCTTCATTTTCATCCCTTTCCATCCATAATAAATCAGCTCCTATCTATGGCTAAGGCAAATCCTACGTCTAGTAATGGGTGTGGAACTAAGAGAATCACATGTTTCGAGGAGTACAGTTTCTTCCATTTTTCTTCAGTCTATTCATGCACAATCCGCCATAAAGCAACATTTGCATCACCAATCTGCAATAAAGTTCGATCTTCTTCGTAATAAAGTATCAGTTTCATGGATTCAGTTCATTTCAGATGAGACACAGCAGCAGCAATGGGCTTCAACAAATCAAATCTTTCAACAGATTCAAACAACATATGGTTCAGTGCTATCTATCCTTTTGTGAAAGTAAACATTGTGACCACAATCAAATAAGACTTATACAAGTGACAAGAGACACTAAACTTGAGGACTTCAGTGGATGTTGGTGTTGAGTCTTGGTTTTATTTTGATTTTATCTTTTGGTGACATGTCTTTTAGCTTTTCCAAGATGTCTCTGACTAGAGATTCTATCTCCAGGATGTCTTTGACTAGAAAGGCAAGGATGGGGTATCGTCACCTATTTTTCTTTTGTTGTATGTGGATTGTCTCTTAGTAATGCTATGACTTGTCCAAGGATATGAGGACGCTGTGAGTCTAGTATGAACTGGGGCATTCCTTGTTTGCGACTGTCTTATCTCCATGCAAACAGGTACAATGACTTTCTGGGTCGAACATATGCCTCGATTGTCATAACCTGTTTTGCCATAATAAAACTCAATGATGATAATGCACAAGAAGCTCTTTCACTTTCATATCTTCTATCTTCCATCCCCCTTTCTTGATTGACTTCCATCATCCTTCTCGAGTCCGTGTAGCCTGCTAACACATGACTGAGTATAATGACATGCCAAAAACATTTGCATTTCATGTAGTTGCACCTGCATTACCATATATGAGCATTTCAAACATACATATAAATATCACAATCACATCACATCCTGCACACAACACATGTTAGCACATCTTACATTCTCATCATGTAAATAGTCATTTGCATTATCATATTCATTTGCATTGGCATAACATATTAAAAACATAAAAGAACAAAAATATTGCATTCCATCATGTACATATTTGCATCCATATCATAAAATCATCATCATAAAACATATAGAAACATACATCACATAGGTACACATGCATATAGCTACCGCAAAGATGAATCATCTCATATATATTAAAATCATAAGTGTCATGATATAATGATGTCAAAATCATATGGCTACAATCACCCGCAGGTGTCTACATCATCATAAAAAATGGTACAAAACTGATACAAAGGAACCCACTAATCACAACTACCAGCACCGCTGCTAGTGCCAAGCCTGTCTGTGTCATCGTGTCCCATGCCACGTGTCCAGCCCTCATCTCCAGTCTTGGATCCTGAAACACTCATCTCAGTGCATCCCTATCTCTGTCTCGATCGTAAGGTACTAACTCCCCATCGATCGGTATCCTCAAAATCTTGTATACATCCTCTAAGGTGACTGTCATCTCATCCATCGGTAAATGAAACGTGCATGTCTTTGAGTGCCACCTCTCAGCAAGTGCAGTCAGCAAACCCATGTTTGCTCAAAACTCAGGCACATACAAAATAAATCTCAAACGCATAACCTCAATGGCAACTCGGTCCTCAAATGTCAGCTCTGGTCGTAACCTCTGAGTCGATGAGAATCTCTCCTGTGACTCCAGCATAGGTAGGTCCTCCTGCAATCAAGCAAATAAGTTGTGTCAGTTAAAGTGGCATTCACTGTTCATCACAAAATGCTTCTTATTATCCTAAGTGCTTATGGTACTCTATCCTAGTGACACTCACTGTTCATCACAAAGTGTTGCTTCTATTCTAGTGACACTCACTATTCATCACAAAGTGTTGCTCCTATTTGTACTCCCTCTTCATCACAAAGTACTATGTCTTGGTACTCCCTGTTCATCACAAAGTGCCTCGATCTATCCTATCCTAGGGCCTCTACTTGAGTGTATCCTCTTGAGTAGTTTCCTGATTGACAATGTATGTTCTATCACAGAATTGTCAATCCTAGCCCTATCTGCTATCCTAGTCTTCCCTAGAGGACCTTCTTGAGTGTATCCTCTCAGCATCTTATCCAATCGATAGCGTATGTTCATCACATAACTGTCGATTTGGCCTTGAAGACATAGACGCGCCTGAAATACACAAATGTGCCTATGCTCGACACAGATGCACCTACTCTGCACAAACCTACCCACATTTCACAAATGTGTCTGCACAACACAGACGCATTCGCATATGACATAGATGCTGCTGAATTCATGGACACGCCTGGCACAAAAATAGATGCGCCTAGCCAACCTAGACGCGCCTAGCACCAACGCAGACACGCCTACACGTCTTTGACATTTTTTGACATTTCCTAAAAGTGCATTAAATGCGCTACCTAAGATGCATTTATGACAACATTTATTGTGACAAAGTACAAGGAGGTTTTGCGGTACTTACTGGCTCTCTTGCATCTGCTGGCCTCTGATATCGGCGAACGTGATCGAATCTGTGAACCAATGCCATCGCAGCTAACTGCTGCTGCTCATTCTCTCTCTGCACTCTGATCTCTTAGATGTGTGGATGACAATGAGGATGTATTCCCCTCGTGGTCTATTTTATAGACTGCCCTAGCTCTAGCCCTAGCCCTCGTTTCCTGAGTCAGTCTTCATTATCCTGTGACTCTGTCACTCTATCTGGTCAACCCTTTCTAGCCTTTCTTTCTTATCGAGAGATTGTTTACGATCTTTTCACACATTTTCATCCAATCTCTTGAGGGGGCATATCATTTCCATCTTGGGGAAACTTTGTATCAGTTTATATTATCTTCTTTGAAACAACGCGACAAGCTGCATTGTCTCAAAGAGGGGCAAATGGGTAAAATAAATCCATGCTTTATTTACGAGTGCTATAGAAAATCTTAATTAAGGCTATAGGCTTCAGTGTAGGCATTTATCCCCGAAAAATTGTCAATCATCTTGAAAAAAAAAATCGATCATGTTTTACGAGAAAATGAGAAGTTGGTCATCGGTTTTAGTTAATTGAGGCTTGCTGATGAATTTATGTCTCAGACTTGTTGTTTATCATGCTGGGAGCTTTTACTCCTACATCCTCGCAATCTCTGGATTTTTCAAGAGCGCATTCTCCTCCCATGTCTTGTGAAGTGAATCGCTGCAACACGCAAAATGTCTGCTTAATTTGTAACACATACAAAACATGACTTGATTTGCATAGTGCGCATTGGGTTCTATCAAGTCGTCATTTTACTGAGCACATTCTAAAAGTATGAAATGGTATTTTTCTATAGAACGCATCTCAAAAGACCCATAAGATAGAGTCTTAATACAGGGTTTTCTTGGTCAGTCAATCGCTTGGCGCCGCGATGGCACTCAAAGTTTCGCGGATAATGGCAGAAGAAGAATTTATTTTTTTAGATACCCATTTGTTGAATCCACCGTTTTTTCTCTCATTTTCATGCAATATAAAAAAAAATTGGGCTTTTTTAAGGGCAATGTCATCTGGGTGTTTAACACAGAGCTGCGAAGGCTTGGGCTGCATTCTTGGCCCTTCTCTACACAAAAGAGCCCTATTTTGTTTGTCTTGAGATAGATATATTGTGAACCTAGATGAGGGTTTTTGTTCATGTCATCGTATGTAGGATTTACTTGTCAATATTCTACTGACTTATTCTACTTCTTTTGTTCAGAAACTATTGAAATGATTTATACAATTGTTATGCATGATTTTATCAAATGGGTATTTATGTTTTTGCCTCCATTAATATTAGACTATTTTTCACTTCAAGATCTAAGTCTTAGAATTTGTAAACAACAATCATTTTGTAATGATTTGGAACGTAGTTGGAGTGCAGTGAGGCTGAGCAGAGAGATATTTTGTTTTGTTGAATAGGCGAGGGGAGAAATGGGTAAATTTGTAGAGAAGGAATTCCAACGAACTCTAACGAACTGCACCAAAGCCATCGATCAAACCTTCATGGTAAGCAACTTTGTCTCTTACCACACTAACTTTTGTGCTACATGTATGTCAAATTAAATTGTAGAGTTAAAAGGGATTTATGTTGATATCATCTAAACCATTATACTTTTCGAGCTTTCGTAAATGTTGCTTCTAATTATACCTGTTGGTTATTGGTTGAAGCACAGTAGGCTATGCCCAATGACCATAAATTATTAGGGTATGGATAGTTAACTTTTGATATTGTCCTTGTTTTCCAAGTGGGTTTATGGTTTATTATCGCCACCTTTGCCTTTTAAGTTGAGAGTGGAACCAAGGACGCATGTTTAGAGTATGGCCCCAACTAACTGTGGTATGTTGTGTTTGGAAGCTTTTGAATGAGGCAACTACTAGATTGGAGAAAAGGTCATGGATTGATGTGAAGAAGTCCACAGAGCAAGTATCAAAGCAGGCCACTACATGTACTTGAAATAAACTTATTCACATGTTCCAACTTTATGCCTTTAAAAGAGTTTGCGAGTTTACAAAATGTCTCTTTAGGGAAGTAGTTGCCATGGATGGAAAATATTGGTTGCATTTGATTAGGTTTGAGCATTAGACCTCTTGGCATGATCCTCTCTTTTGACTGGCAAGATATATAATGACTGATATTGGGATAATCCAAAATATGGTTTTTTTTGTATAGCATAGGTTGGGTATGATATGAGAATGCTTTTTCAGTGGAAATATACCTAGTCTATGCCTTGCTATTATTTACATTCAGATGACACTTATTCTTACTCCCTAATTATTTATCTTCTTATGGTTTTATGGATGCAAAAGAGAGGGTTTGAGACATAATCCTTTATGTATATCAAATTCACATAACACAATCATAAGATACAACTGAGATCTGATAAATATTGAATATTTGATTATCTCATTTAGGAGCCGTAATAATGTAAGAATTTCTAAGGTCAACTGGAGATTGTACTTATAAGCATCTATTAGGGAAAATCCTCTCACCCCTAGGAACCAACCTCATGGAGAAAATCATAAAGAAATATTAAACATTAGAATGTTTATTGTGCTCATAGATGAGAGACTATAAGATCTTTATGTTCCTGCTTGTATATTGAGGTAATGACAATGTCCCGAAACAAGTGACATATGAACCATTTCTTCGTGTCATAATAGATAATATCCCACAGAGATAATCTTAAGCCTCTAGAACATGAGACTATATTATATCTACATGATTAGAGATGATTTTGATGTGGGTGTTTGGGTATGCATCTTTGGTGTGGAAGTCGCGCTTTGAATATGATGAGAAAATTGTTGGCTTCTTCAAGGGATACCGAAGAGTTTTTAATCTTAGTGAGTACAATTTCATAGAATGATGCCATGTTAGATACAATTTGCTAAAGAATTGATTCTTTGCATTAATATAATTTGTTCATATGTTTTATGGAGTTTAAAGTTGTATGTTTCTGGTCTTTGCAACTTGCATTGATCACCATGGGACTCCTGAATTGCTAGCTCAAACTTACACATTAGAAGCCCAGGAAGGAGCAATTTGTGTAAGTTGCATTTTCATTGTGGCTGCAAGGTCTGTGCTATTGAAGTTTTAATTGCAGATGAATAGGATATATTATAAAATGTTTTACAACCAATTTATGATTTCTCTTTCTTGCCTGGAAAGAAATCAAGTCCAGAGGTTATAGCCTAATGAAAAGAGGGTGGTTGTTTTGTAATGTTGACTTAATTTACCGTATATTGTTTGTCTTGTAATCATTGTTCAAGTTTCTTAATATCAGGCTTAGTTGTTGATTGTGTTTTCTTGATTGTTAATTTTGTAAATACTCCCACATTCATTGCAACAACGGACTTTACAGTTAACTTACAAAGCCATATGGATTAAAAGCCACAAATTAGGGACATAAATTTCTCATATTTGTTTTATTTCGGTTTGGGATGCCAGATTTATCTTATCTTTGAAAACTCACATTTTTTTGAAAATATTGCTATCCACCATTTTAACTAGTTTTTTTACCAAAATTATCTGATATATCAGCTGACTTGATCTGATATTTTCCCAATATTATGTTTTTTTTTCCTGCAACAAAACAGGTTGGTTTAAAGGGTTTCCTGAGCACTGAATGCTTTTGATATCTTTAGGATGGCCAAGGTTTTTGATGAAGAGCAATTAAAACTGGTTATTTGTGAGAAGAATGTTGGAGCTTCAACATCATGATCCATATTGTGTTCCTTTATGACATTGTTTCCTGCTCTTTGCAAAAAAAATCTCGTGTTAAGGTGATATTAAGGCCTCCTCTGTTTATTCATATTTTTTCAAGAATTCATGATTGGTAGAAGGAAGACATATTTATTTGGAAGGGGATATGGTCATAGTTCCTTTGGATTCCTTAAACTTTTGAGTGCAGATTATGATGTATCTAGTGGAACTAAGTTTATATGACCTATGTCAGTATCTCTGCTCATCTCTTGGGAAAAGTGTTATGATGGTAGTTATATAGATTGATCTGAGCATTATAGAACTAGATCTCTGTTTGTGTGTTTGGTCTTCATTAGAAACATGGTGCCTTCTATTTATCCTATCTGCCAATTTACAATGTTAAAATGTGAACACACAAAAATTGGGAGTTAAATAGTAAAATTCGTAAAGAAATTGTAAATTCATATTCAGATCACTAATTTGACAGATAGACACCATGTTCAATTGTTCTATGAGATGGGTGTTTATTAGTATAAATTTGATCCAAGAAAGAATCTCGAAGGAGATTAAAGCCATAATGGACTACTTTCCATCACAGATTGCAAATGAAGTTTACTGCGAGGCATGAGTGCCAACTAGAATATCTCCTTCACAATATAGAACCATCTTTAAATTAAGAATACCATCGAGTAAAACTCCATATATGGAAAAAGGTAATGTTCTAAATATGCTTTAAGAGGCTTTTTCTCCATATAAATTTTTACATAGTTAGACCTGAACATCATATCCAAGAGTTTGATGGGTTGAAATTTTATTATGTATTTTGGAAGTTAAGCACATTATCATCTCCCTTAATATATTTACATTACAAGAATAGACATACTAATTGCTCAAATGATTAGACCATTGGTATCTCATTGTGAAGATCCATTTCCAAATTCTCAAATTGATAGGGATGTCTAAGTGTATCTATGGATGAGACCAGGTTTTAGTATTGGGTGAAATTAATGGAAGAGACACCTCTTAACTGTAGCGTACAAGATAAAGGTTTTCCTACAAGGGGAATTTACCGATTAAAAAAGTGTAAAGAATCCAAACGAAGTAGTTACAATTGAATAAAGGATGCTACTATGCTACTTCAAGATTTCAATATTTTTATCTAGACATTTTTAGAAAGAAATAGTTCATTTCTAAATTGGTATCGCTTCGATTTTATTTTTGAATGTGTAATATTATATCATCATCCCTAAAAATGGAGAATATTAGTAAACGTGCTCTGTTGAAATTTATAAGATAAATGGTAAATCTAGATGGCAATGTCTTTACAAGTGACTATAAGTAATCCACCACTAATAATTTTAAGCTTATTTTAGTTGTAACCTCACACAACTTGTAGGTCACATAGCAACTGACAGTCGAATCCACAACTTTTAGAAAACTCTAAAAATTTAACATGTTTGAAATTATATAGTTAATAATAATCAAGGAATTTTTTTTATAAAATATGTCTAAATAATTATCCTGATGCTTTTTGTTTGTTATGCTTCTGCTTATTACTTGTACAACAAATCAATGGTGTAGACTTGTTTAGGTCATGGTTGTTCAAATGTGCGCATGATTCAGAACTCTAAGTGGCATACCTTATGAAAATATGAATCATCTTCCTTGTTCTTGTATATTAACACAAGTGATTGGTTGTCACTGTTTACTCAAATGTTAGCAGAGTTATGCTTGGAGTGCTTAAATTTTTATTTTTATTTATTATTTTTATTGCAAGCCTCGATAATTTTGTTTGTATTTCTTATATAAGGATTCTCTAGAAGGTGCTTGAACTTGATTGCAAGTTAAAATTTGTGCATCTCATTCTTGGTAGTTGAGTTTCTTTCTTTATCTCTAGAATGTGTGCATTCATTTAATTGTGGATGTTTGAGTTTTTTATGTTGACTAGTAATGTGTTTTGTTTATTGATGATACATGGTCTTATAACTACAGAGGGTAGAGATGTTATACTAAAAGGTCTAGTTGAAATTAAAAGAAATATTGAAAGTAGAATATTTACTTGAAGAGCTAATAGAGAAGATGTTAATATGAACATAGAAGCAGCCTTGACATATTTGATTGGAGAACCAGCAAAAAATATTCATACTACAAGAAGTCGAAATGATCAAGTTTGTAGTTATGTGCGCTTGTGGTGTCGGGACACCATTGATCAAATTATGGGATGCATAAACCGCCTTCATCTTAACTACGTGAATATTCATTTTTTTGAACCCGTAAAATATAAATTTCAGTTATTATCTTTGAATGTACACATACATTTTATAATAAAAATGGTGTAGCATGATGATGTGGTGTATCCATAGCACATTATTCTAGGATGCAATCTACATGAAAGAAAAGATCACTCCTCAGAAGACCAATGGAGACATATAGGTCTTAGGAGACTCACATGTAAGACACTACCATCATGCTGCAACATTTTTATTATAGCATGTATAAATAGTCTCAAAGAACTATTACAAAAATGTCTTTGAATAATATTCTTTGTTTTTATAATATGAGGATCGTAGTTTTCCATGGTGAAGGGTCTTAGGTAGCCAACATGGGTGAAATCTCTTGCCACCCAACTTATAAAACATACACATATATTCCCGAGTAAGAAGTGTGTGCACCATATCAACATGATTCCCATTTTACCTATATTGGATATTTGATGTGTCTTAAGTAATGGTCCTTTGGGATCATCAATGCATCTGTGCAGCCTTATCATTATCACTCTAAACATAGGTTCCTCGATAAAATGTCCTTTATGTATAGTCTAAATTTTAGCCATTGGTAAAAGTAAAATCTATGAAACAGTAGGTTAAATGGGAAGAGAGTGGAAATATGCTTATAGTGTTCGTATTTATTTTTTTTGGCATAAAAACTTGTAAAATTTTTTATGAAGTTTGGGCTGCTCCCTCTTTGGGTCTGCAGAAGATGAAACTGAAATATATCCAATTCACTCATTCTTGTAGTGCCAGTCTACCATTTTTTTGACATCTTTATTTGGCACTAGTACATTCGGAGCTGATTTTCGACAGTCGTTTGTCAAATTTTTGACGAGTTTTTGTCGGAGTGTCGACAAAATCCACCGTCGAAAACTCAGCGTCGGATTGGTCAACGATGCCATGCCCATCAGAAATTCGACAATCTAATGGACTCTGCCGATGGTCAAAGAAGTTGTTGGTCGAAAGCTTGGTATTCGTCGTAATTCCGACGATGATCATTTTTATAAAAAAAATAATAATTATAATCGATATAAAAAAAAATAATACCTAAGAAAAGCCCTTTTGGTTTCTAATTTGGCATTACTATACTATTCACTTAAGCGATGGGTCCATTTATCATAAAAGTGTTCTCCCCTTGTCATTTACCTAGGCAGTCCCTTTAAATATTTTATTCTTGTTTGCTTTTAATCTGCCTTTTCTAATGTCCGTCGGGCCTTATAAGTATCATGTGATTTTCTGTTGATCTGACGGCCCGCATTGATTCGCGACCAAAAAGTGCTCGAAACTTAGTTTCCGCGAAGTAGCGAAAGGCAAAGGTGGACCCGACATATAGGTTTGGACCAAAGCTAAGCACCGATCAAGTTTCATCTGATCGGACAGACAACGTGGTTTCGTGAGATCAAGCTGAACATGTTTTAACCTTCACGAAGTGACGAAAGGGTTTGGCGGGTCCCAGAGATAAGCGGTCTTCTTTGGTTAAAGAATGATCGGGTTGGAAAAAGATTAATGGCTTCTCATTGTTTCATGGTCGGGAGATGCACAAGCTATACCTTCAGTGAAATAGCGAAAAGGTGGAGGGTCCCGCTAAGAGTGGTAGTAAATGTGGTAACCCCAGTTGGCGATAACATGGCGGTGACAAGGGACTCAGTTGGCAGTATGCAGTGGGTCCGGGCAAGGTTGTCATAAAAAGAGTAAACAATGAGCAAGTTCTTGAGATCTAATGGCTCGCATGAATTCGTGAAGATAAGATGCTAGCAAGTTAGTCATTGCGAAGTAGCAAAAAGGCCGATGGGCCCAAGGGACAGGCATGGCATGAAGTTAAAAGTAGATCAGGTCTATTTTGATCTAATGGTTCTCGTGGTTTCATGGTTGCAATCCAAATGAAGAATAATGTTCGTGAAGTCATGAAAGACAGGTGGAAATCACACGGAGGAGTGACGTGGCATAACAGCTGCTGCTTTTTGTAGAGCTTGGAAAAAGATCAATGGCTTCTCGTTGTTTCGTGGTCAGGAGATGCATGAGCTATACCTTCAGCGAAATAGCGAAAAGGTGGAGGGTCCCGCTAAGAGTGGTAGTAAATGTGGTAACCCTAGTTGGCGATGACATGGCGGTGACAAGGCACTCAGTTGGCGGTATGCAGTGGGTCCGGGCAAGCTTGTCATAAAAAGAGTAAACAACGAGCAAGTTCTTGAGATCTAACGACTCACGTGAATTCGCGAAGATAAGATGCTAGCAAGCTAGTCATTGCAAAGTAGCGAAAAGGCCGATGGGCCCAAGGGATAGGCATGGTATGAAGTTAAAAGCAGATTAGGTCTGTTTTGATCTAATGGTTCTCGTGGTTTTGTGGTTGCAATCCAAACGAAGAATAATGTTCGTGAAGTTGCAAAAGACAGGTAGAAATCACACGGAGGAGTGACGTGACACATGGTTTAAAAAAGTGGTTGAGGGCCCGCCTAGGTGTAACCGACAGTTATGTGGGAATAGTAAAAGGGAACACGTGGTGGATTAAGGGTGGAACCAAAAGGAGTTTCCAGGGCTAATGGTCGACTGCCATGTGGCGTTTATTAACTGGATAACAAGTAGGGTAAGTAATTCTCGGATAAAGGGCCCACTTAAAAGGCATTCATCTCAAGATTGATCCAACGCTTCTTGTTGTTTCGTGACCCGAAGATGCCCGCAGCTTAACCTCAGTGAAATGGCGAAAACTGTTAGCCGTTAAGATGAGGTGCGGTTAGTTAAAAGGATTGACGGTCCTGGTTGGAGTTAAACGCTGGGTGATTTAAGTTTGATCTAATGCTTGGCACGGCCTCACGAAGGAAAAGTGCACGACTGTTAAACTCTGCGAAGTGGCGAAAAGGAGGTAGGGCCTGACACTAAAGCAAAGAGATTAAACGGAGATAAAGGCGATGTAAGTTCTCGAGATCCAACGGCCAGCATTGTTTCGCAAAAGAAAAGAGCACGGGTTTTATGTTCTACGAAGTAGCGAAACAGAGGAAAGACTTAGAGAAATTATGACCCGTTGGAGCCAGTTTTGAATTCGATTTGGTGAATTTAATTCTGAAAAGAAAGTCGAAGCATGCGGAGTTAATTTCTAAAAACTTAAATGCCAACTTGCCCTTTTCAGTCCGCATCAACTTGATTGCTAAGTATTGTTTCATCAAAGTTTGTTGTGGAGCGAATTGTTGCAAAGCGATTTTCTTCAGGCGAATAATTAGGTTTCTTGTGCTTTTCTTGATAACTCTTGGTTTGTTCTCAAATACTGTTGTGTGAATTACTTCATTAGAGGTTTGTGCTAGCTTCTAGTGGTATAATTGTTTGACCAGAATGGCACCCAGAAGAGAATTTATAGGGAAAGTGAATTACCAGAATCGAAATATATGTGGTGACTTTTTAGAGCAATTAACCATGTCCACCAATGTTGGGGCTAAGGCCAAAGAGCTAGTACCTAAGAACCCTTGTCTAAAAATTAGAGATGGCCTTTATGATAAGGGTAATTGGTTGAGGGACCCTGAAATAGGATTGTCAGGCTTAGGACTCTTCAAAGTCAATTTTGGGTAGAGGAATTCCCCAGCTCCTTTGAATGGCAAATGGGAGCAGGATGTAGGAAAGCTTGTGGTCCCAAGTGTTTTTATGGATGTAGATCTCTTAGCCCTGATTGCACAGAATTATGACTCTGTGGCAAGATGCATCGGGAACATAAAGGGATCAGTCTTGATTGAGATAAATGAAGATGAATTCAGGAAAGTGTTTAAACTCAGTGAGTCCTCCAATTTGTTAGAACCTATTGACTTTGAGTCATTAGCCCAGGTTTACAACACATAAAGGGATCATCTTAGAAGTGGCCCATGGAAAGAATTATTTGTAAAGATAGGGGGGTTAACAGTTGTAAGCCCCAGCACAATGGTGTGTGTGTGAAAAGTGGACCTGTATCTGTATCTGCAATACACAACACTTTAATCAAGTCATTACATGCATGGTTAATCAGATATAATCAATGAATAAATAAACCATAACAAATCGACCCATTGCCTTCTAAAAGATGTGAGTATAAGATTGCTCTCAGATTATTTAGCAATACCAGTGACTAGACAACATCAAGACGAAGGATTTTATCTATATGAACATGATGAATGCTAGATGGATGCAATATTAATCTAACAATATTTTTGCAATATTAAACTAAATGATTTAATCAATATGAAATAATTAATATGCAATATTCAATGAGTCTAGAGCAAAAATAGTATAATAACAATATATTCTCCAGCCTCACTTTGAATGAGAGATGGGCCTGAATTTATAGAAAATTCAGAAAGAAACCAACGGTTGAGATCAAATGATGATGAGCGGTCAAGATTTTCCAAGAGGAAGCACAATCCAGGTGAATTGATGTGATTGGATGTTTTTCTCAGTTTTAAAGGAAATTGAACTAAAATTAAGATTAAATCAAGAAAAACCTGATTTAAAGGAAATTGAACTAAAATTAAGATAAAATCAGGAAAAAACTGATTTATTATCTATTTCATTCAATTTTAATATTTAATTGTTTTAATTGCTTTCTTTGAGATTATTTATCAATTTTTAATTTGTTTTTTTCAAGATTATCTCCAATTGATTTCTTTTCTCAAATTTTAATTCTTTTTTGTCAATTAATTCCTTTTTTTATTTATTTCCATTTTTGAAGATTTGTGCTCATAATTTCCAATTCCTCTTTCTTGATTTGTTTCCTTTTTTGAAGATTTGTGCTCATAATTTCCAATTCCTCTTTCTTGATTTGTTTCCTTTTTTTGAAGATTTGATGGCAAATTGATTTATTTAATTAAATTAATTCCTCTTTTTGATGATTTAATGGTAAATTGATTTATTTTATTAAATATGCTAGGATATTTAATAAAATAAATAAGATAATTGTTTTAAATGATTTACTTGGAATGATTTAATTAATTAAATAAATATTTAATTAATATTGATTGATTGATTTGCCATGTGACATTTGATGATTTTAGGAATTAATTGTGTGCTCAAGATTTATTTAATTGCCTTTGGTTAGGACCTTGGTGATGTTGTCGAGATTAGGGGCCCATGGTTTAGATGACCATTTTTAGGGTATTACATTTGCCCCTCTTTGAATTAATGTGCGAGCAGCGCATTGGTTCAAAGAAAATTTGATGTCTAGGAGATGTCAGTTCTGAACTTGATTGATCACGAACTACATAAAAAAGCAAGGTGTTTAGTTTGATTCGAAGCGACAAAGCTGAATAAAGTCTGATTAACGTGATACCGTTCCGAAACTTGATTGAACTTGGGAATGATAGAAAACAAAAGATACCGAACTTGAACTTGATTGATCAAGAAGCGGATCTTACTGATCTAGAACTTGATTGAACTTAGATACAGTGAGTGATGATAAAAATCGATCTTGAACTTGATTGATCAAGATACGATGAAGATAAATTGTTCAGCTTGATCAAGAAATGAATAAAACGTAACACCTGTTTAGATTTAGCATGATCGAAGATACTCTTTAAACCCTTGATTGAGTTTAAATGAAAAATCAGCTTGATGAAAAGCGATGGAACTGATTAACGTAAAGAGATTGATTCAGATAAAAGACAAATATTAGCTTGATATGAAGTAATGAAACTGATATGCCCCTAGAGATTGATTTGGATGAGATGATCGAGAAATCTCAACTTGATATAAAGCGATGAAGTTGAGATGCCCCTAGCGATGAGGTCTTATTTGATTGACTTTCTTTAGTTGAAAAAGATTTTTGCTCAACTTTCGATGAAGATTTAAAAAAATTCTCGACATTGAAGAATGTGAGGTCATAAGGTCATGAGTATGCCCCCTCAGGAGTGAAATCGAAAGATAGCGAGGGTACATAATGATTATAGGCAATTTTGAGCAATGATAAGTTGTTTGAGCACAAATTGATTCAGAGGAATTTCTGAAAATTTTGCATTGATTGATAAGAAATTGAGCGCAAAGTTGATTTGTAGAAATTAAATTGAGATTCAACGTTGATTCATGAGAAATTGAGCGCAATTAGAAGAGAGAATGAGCTTTTGATGAAAAGCACTAAGTGGTCCAAATTTTGAAATTGACTAGCAAAATGATCTCGATTTTCGATTTCGATCCCGAAAATGGACTCAGGACAGCTGATTTACAAGCTCTTGATTTGATTTCATCGTACTTGTGTTGATTGGTTATGAGATGTTTTTCTATATGTTTTATTCTATATGTATGCATTTCCTTTCAGTATAGATGATTGAATGTGAATGAGTATTGGTGTCTATTTTTCTTTCTTTTCATATGCAAATAAATGAATGTGAATGAGTAATGAGAATGAGTAATACAAATTTTTTTTTTTTTTTTCTATGCAATAAGATGAATGCAAATGAATGATAGTGAATGTATGAATCTATATAATATGCTTATGTATGCAGCTAAACATCTCAAAACACAAGTACTCGATCAGAGAAATGATGAAAAGAGACCACTTAGTGAAGAAATGATGACGCTCCAACTCTCATTCAGCAGACAAAGAGGAAGCATTGTTACTATACCGAAATCACTCCAAATTCACAAAATGCAGAATGAAATGCAAGATGAGATGCAAAATGAGATGCAACCTAAACCTAGTCACTGGACTTTGAAAAGCTTAATTGTCATCATTGAGCATTTTACAATTATAGCAGGCAGAATAGAGTTCATTTCTTTTCATGTGCAATATTAATTATCTTGTCCACAATGACCCTTTTTTTCTCGTTCATATCCTTGGATAGATTATGCATGGACGTGGATTGCACAATGAAGAAATTCCCTCAAAATGAACAAAGCAATGATGGGAACCTCCTTGTAGCATTCAAATAAGCAGAGTCGAGGTATGTGAGGCGATTCCACCTTGATGTGAAGGCTCTTATCACAGACACCCAGCTAATTTAGATGTTTCCAGATCATTGGGATCATTCCTTCAAGCAGCAAACAAGAAAATATTATGCCCCCAATCCTTGCTCCTCTTAGTCAAGATAGACTTCCTCGAGTTACTCAGAGGGATAATAATCAAAAACCAATATAAAAGATAGCACACAAATATAATTTTCATGCATAGCTCAAACAGCTTAGTGATTGTTTTCAGTTATGTTGTTTTGCTTGTTAACTCAGTGATAAAACTCTTCAGTACTCAGGAGACAGGTAACTAACTCAGAGTGAATGACCAGATTTCACTGACGTAAGGTTGACTTGCTTGATAATTCTTAGGACATGTAATGTGCTCTGTGGATTACCTAAGACTAGGACATTGATCGATTTCAATCCATGAGGGTTCCAACGAACCAGGATGTCACCAAAGTGACTCAATAATGTACAAGCGAAAGCAAAAGATGCATGAAAGTGGGAATGTCAATGTTGCGTTGATAGATGGGGCGCTTGAGTACAAGAGGCGCCTGTTTGCCAGGTTTTCACCTGCTTTGTAGAGATTCATATATTTTTTTTTTACCAAGGTGCCTATTTACCAGGTTTTCACCAGGGCATTTTCTCTCTTTTTTCTCTCTCTTTTTTTTTCTTCTGTTTTTCTTTTTTTCTTTTTTTCTTTTTTTTCTTCGGGACTTTTTCTGGTTTTTAGGATTTCTTCAGGACATTTTCTGATTTTTATGATTTCTTCAGGACATTTTCTAATTTTTAGGATTTCTTCAGGACATTTTCTGATTTTTATGATTTATTCAGGACATTTTTTGATTTTTATGATTTATTCGGGACATTTTATGATTTTTATGATTTCTTTAGGACATTTTATGATTTTTTATATTTTTTAATGTTTGCCCCTAGTGTCTAGCAAGGCAAAAGGGATTTTGAGCACATGAATGGATAAGCGAATGATGGTGGACGCTTTCAAGGACTATCTCACAACGTTAATCCAAGCATAGGGACCTGATATAGCAATGTAAAGAAAGGATTTTAGTGATATAAAGCAAGGATTTCAGCGATGTAAAGCAAGGATATAGTGTAAAGAATTCATATGTTCCAAATAAGTGGCCATGTCAAGAGGTTTGTGGAAAACATGTTTTTGCATTTTGTCCATAGTGTTGATCAAGATCAAGGAATAGATCTGGATAGGAGGCAGATAGGGTAATCAAGATCAAAGGTGGTAATGAAGGATGTAAGCAAGCAATGGACAGGAGCTAAAGGGTTTGGATCAAGTGCAAAATATAGGACATACGAAACCTATAAAGATCCTTAACCTTGTCAAGATCAAAGGTGGAAAATGGATATGAATGTAGATAGAGCGAATGAGGGATAATGGAGGATGAAGGATAATGGAGGAAGATGGATAATAGATGGATGTACATTGATGGAACTTGCCTCCAGTGTAAAGTGCAAAAGGATAATGGATTACGCATGATGCATGTTTAGCAAGTTTTCATCATGGTACTTGCCCAAGGCGCCACAAGAAGTGGTTTTCACACAAGGACGAATTTATTTCTCTTTACTTCTTTTTTTTTGACTTTTTTCATCATTTTTTTTCTTTTGGAAGATAATGGAGGCATGAGAGGAGATGGAAGAAGGACCCCAATGTCTCGCTGCTTTGGATGGTACCTTTAGAATATGAGTTGCAATAGACCATGGCTATGAAGGTATGCTCAAAGATGTTGGTAGGATAATGAAATGAAACTAGGGCAAGGACTTATGCAAAGGATTGGATAAGAGGGATGGAAGGGTGAAAAAGAGGTGTTGGATAATGGATGAGATGTTGGTAGAATTGTGTATCGATAGATGGAAATGCTAGAAAGATCAACATTGGCACACACCTTGAGGGATGGTGGACATATGGAGGAGAAGTGAATCGCAAATTTTGAGATTTGGGTGGAGGAAAGGTTACATATTTGGGGGCATAAGAACCCAAAATGGATGAAGGAGGTGATGGAGGAATAGACTCGGAAGGTTTGGATGGAGGAATAACAATTTTGGATGCCAATTTTGATTTTTCTTTAGACTGTTGTGTTTCAAGCAGCCGCTTAGGGATCCACATGGTTTTTTATTTTTCATTCTTTTGTAGTTCCTTAGAGCGCATTGCTTGTACAAGTGCCTTAGGAACCCATATAACTTTTGACTTTTCTTCTTTCTTTGTTGGCCTTTGTGGCGTTTGTATTTTTCTTTTTCTTTTTGGATCATATTTTTCTTTGTTTTAACATGTTGATCCTTGAATACACGTGGATTACTTGACTTATGACTTTTATGCTTGGCATCCAAATTGCTTGGAGGGAGATGCGTGGATAGATAGGAATGATATGGAGGTCTTTTAGATGGATGGAAGGTACTCAAAGATGTGTTCCTTTGTTGATCCTGCATAAAGGATGGAGGAATATAGGGACCTAGAATGGATGGAAACGGCGAAGGAGAAGGCATGTATTTGGATTTAACTGGAGAAATGTAGGATTTATGAGAGATACCAACATCTTGAGAAATTTCCCTGAGGCCATGACCTTTAACATTTTCTTTAATAGCAGGGGGTTCTAATATACCTCGTTCATGAATGTCTAACCCTTTTCTTTGATAATGCATGCTTTGAAAGATCTTTTTAACAAAGGGTTTCTTCTTACTTTGGATGCTAGAGGCAAGTTCATTTTGAGGTGGAGGTGGAATGAAAGGAATGATAGGATCACGAAGTGAACATGTAGGATTATGACAAGGAGATGAAGGGATACTTTGATCTTGACATGGAATAGGATCATTGGATAGAGTAGGAAGGGTGTTTGACTCTTCATTTTGAATAGGATCATTTGAAAAGGTGGAAGAGGCATCATGATCTTGCTTAGGAAGTGGATTAGGAATGGGATTTGGAAGGATAGTTTTCTCTTGAGATGGAAGGGAGTCATCTTGGAAGAAATGGAAAGGTATGAGGGGATCATCATGGGATTCTAGTGAAATGGGCTCTTTTTCAATCATTAGATGGGATTGAGGAGTTTTGGTGTCTTGATCTTGATTTATGGTAGGACTTATTCTTTCATTTTTCAGATTATCCTCTTGACATGGAGTCACTTCTATGGAAGAGGTAGTGTTTTGCATAGGCGTAGGGGATTCTTGGAAGATATCCATATTTTGGCATGATGGTGAAGCATTTTGGAAAGGGCCTTCTGGAGTGGGTACGTTTGGAATTGAAGTGTATGATGGCATAGGATCTGGGATTTTTAAATCTTTAGAGGAACTTGTATCACTATTTCCATTAACTTGGATTTCCATAGGAGATAGCCCTTGAAGGTAAACATGAGAAGTTTCATTGTTTGAAGGAGATGGTATGGATTGTTGTTGAGAAGTTTTAGGAGATAAAGGCATCATGGAAGGGATGGAGGCTACATATGGAGCCTTGCTAGACATAGGTTCATGGTTTTGATCATGCTTAGAAGTAGTTCCTTCTTTTTCTTTAGGTGAGTCATTAGGATCTTCCATTTCAATGACACCATTATCAATGAGATCTTGAATCTTATGTTTTAATTCTATGCAATGTGAAGTCTTATGTTCATTTTGTCTATGATATGCACAATACTTACTCATAAATTCCCATCCCCATGTGGTATTTTTTAGGTAATATGATAAGATTGTTCTTAATAAGCTCTTCCAAAGCTGACTCAATAGATTGCCCCAAAGGTGTAAACTGTCTATCTAGGGAATAGATGTCTTTTTGTCTTGGTGAAGGTGTCTTGTGATCTTGTATGAGATTTGGTCTTTGATTGTCAATTATTTTCTGGTATCTAATTGTCAAATCACCTAATTGTTTTAGCATTCCTTGAAGTTTCACACTCTTGATATCATGTATTTGTTTTTCAAAAGGAGTCATTGATTCATTTTCTTGGATTTTCAGGTCATGCATTTCTTTCTTGATATCTTGAAGCATTTGAGCAAAGGTAGCCATGGGAATTGGAGCTAAGGTATCCATGAGATTCTTACTTTTGTCAAAAAAATTAGAAGAGCTTT
This sequence comes from Cryptomeria japonica, assembly GCF_030272615.1. Classification (NCBI taxonomy): domain Eukaryota; kingdom Viridiplantae; phylum Streptophyta; class Pinopsida; order Cupressales; family Cupressaceae; genus Cryptomeria; species Cryptomeria japonica. Next base: position 688,287,343 of record NC_081405.1, on the reverse strand, counting down.
TGGTATGAACAGACATTTTTAACCAACAGGACCGAGGGCGAGATGTGTTGCAGAAGTTAAGATCAAATTGTAGCTAGTATTTCGTTTTACATAGTAATTAAGAGAAGTAACTTAAGATCTAGTCTGGTTTCAGGAACGATCTATTCTGTGTAAGACGTTATCTAAGTTAACTTAGGTTTGATAAGATGTTGTTTGAACTAGCTAAGAGATGATCGACAAAATCATGCAACACATTGGCAGGGGTACACTATCAAGGTTGTTAATGCTCAAGAGGATGGTAACCAATTTTAGGCTCGCTGTAGACTGATATGGGAAACTTCGACTATTTTGACTGACAAGATCAAGAATTCATATGACAGAGGATTGGACAGAGACGAGATTCTGACAGATAAAGTTTCAATGACTGACGACTACTAGTTTTTGATAAGGATTGATGTTTCAATGATTGACAAAGACCAGTTTGGACACGGATAGAGTTTATCACTGAATTGTTTGTTGTTTTCTCTAGTTTTGGTATTCCAGTTTTAGTTTTTTTTAGGGATGAAAACATAGAAAACATGCAAGATATATAACAATTCAATCACAGCATGCTAACCCTATGGAAGTTGTCTTAGAGAAGAAAACCTTTGCTTGCTGACTTAGGTACACACCCAATAGCTAATTAGAATACGGCCACTGAGTCTCACGCAATGGATTCTCAACGTCGTATTAGCCGACTCCAAACGCTAATGGGGGCACGATATGGCAAGTGTCTTGGGAGAGTTACTATCTCTCTTGCACAAAGATTATCAACCTTTCGGAGGTGAATCAGGTAGCTTCTATCTTATGGTTCTTAGTCAGGAATTCCATTTGAAATTACCCCTTGAAGTCATGCAAGCATGATTGAGGCCTATAGCCCAACAAGGTACCGAAACAAGATGTAGTCACGTAAACGTGATTGAGACCACGAGGCCCTACAAAATGCTCGATATGAGAGATCTCAAAGAGAAAACTCAAATAATCCTATCCTCTGAGACTTTAATCACCAGAGGCCTATTTATTATAGTGAGTTGGAATGCTCAGGTCCAGCTGTACTCACTTGGGTCATTCTCATAGGGTGATTACTTTTTCCCACTGTGACAGGCCTGCTAAAGGTACACAAATCTCAAAACTTAGAAAAAAACTTCAAGGGTCTAGATTTCTGATTGTCTATAAAAGACAAGAGCATACTCTCCTACCTCTTAGATTTTTTTAAAAACATGAAAGACAGATTTTTTCTTTAACCAGATAGCAATTTAAGTGCCTAAGAAAATACTAAATGAATACACAATGTTTAGTCGATTCTCCTTAGGCAACCTGCAAAACCAATATGTCAGTAGTCATTTTCTTCTTGATTCTTTGGCAGGCGTATGTTTGATTGATAGATTCTTTGACAAACGTCCTACAAACATTAAAAGCCCAAAATTAGTTGCCAAAATAAAATTAAAAAAATCATCAAAAGAAAATTCTATCATGTAAACTATAAATTAAACTAATCTAGCAAGAATTTCCATTTTATGACTATCCTAGTTATGACAATTTTTGATAGTACTGCACTCTGTCATTTATAAATTTTGAACCAGAAATAATTTGGACAATCTATTTGGTTTAAATGTGTAAAAATTGGTTTTGCAAAACATATTAAAATTTGGGTTAGATCCAATGGTTCAATAAAAATTTATGCCCTTCGAACCGAGACCATTTTTGACTATCACAGAAGAATAGGTAAAATGACAGTCCTGCACTCTGTCAATCATAACTTTCAAACCCAAAATATTTTGGAAACTCCGTTCGGTGAACCTATCGAAAACATCTTTTTCAAAAACATATCAAAAATTGGTTAAGATCCAATGGTTCGATAAAAAGTTATACTCTCCAAACCGAGACCATTTTTGACTGTCATAGAAGAACAATAAAAAGGAAAGATTTTTATTTGCAAATTTAACACATGTTTATTAGTTATAAAAATCAAACATTAAATTTGTTCAAGAAACATTAGAAATCTTGTAGTTGTGGGTTTGAGCCCCACGGTGGGTGTATATGGTGAAAATGGATAACAATAATAACAATATTGAAAGGCTAAATGAATTCAACCACAAAACCCTAGCCTAACAATCAACAAAGATCCACCATAACATATGAAGATTACCTAAGACAAATGCAAATCACATGAAATCACAAAGATTATACCATCACATGTCCAATAGGGTTTTGATCTTCATTCTTCTTATCTCCATTGATCTTGCTTGATATATTTGCTCTCAGATTTTATATGCACAAGAGCTCAACAAAGAACGGAATGTGGTTGCAAGTAGGATCGTAGTGTAGTCAAGGCCTCCAAATTGTCGATTAGGGTTTGATAATGAAGAAGGCATCTCCTTAAATAGAAGACACAGTATGAAATGGAGGGATAAGATTGAGAGGTGTAAAAGGAGGTCGGCTATGATTAGAGGGTAGGTAGAAGAAATAATAAAATAATGAAAGAGGTAGGTAGTGTAGGAATTAAGAGATGAGTGACATGTGTCATAGGTAGAAAAGGCTAATGAATTAATTAAATAAATAAAGATTTATTTAATTAATAGAAGAAGTGGGATAATTAAATAAATAAGAATATTTATTTAATTTAGGAAAAGGATAATTTAAATAAATAAATGTATTTATTTAAATGAGAAATAAGGCTAGAAGAGGATAAATGAATTAATTAAATAAATAAAGATTTGTTTAATTAATAGAAGAATTAGGCTTAGATAATTAAATAAATAAAATATTTATTTAATTAGACATGACAATTTTGGGTGTCTACATTTTGCCCCTCTTTGAGACAATGCGGCTTGTCGCGTTGTTTCAAAGAAGATAATATGAACTGATACAGAGTTGCCCCAAGATGGGAATGATATGCCCCCTCGAGAGATTGGATGAAAATGTCTGAAAAGATTGCAGACAATCTCTCGATAAGAAAGAAAGGCTAGAATGGATTGACCGGATAAAGTGACAAAGTCACGGGATAATGAAGACTGACTCGGAAAACGAAAGCGAGGGCTAGGGGTAGTCTATAAGATAGACCACGGGGGAAAATACATCCTCATTGTCATCCACACGTCCACAAGAGCATATTGCAGAGTGAAAATAGAGCAGGAGCAGTCAGCAGCGATGGCTTTCACTCATAGATTCGACCACGTTCACCGATTTCAGAGGCCAGCAGAGGCAGGAGAGCCAGTAAGTACCACCAAACCTCCTTGTACTTTGAAGCATTTAATTTTGTCATTAATGCATGTCGAATAGGGTAATAAATGCGCTTAGACTAGGGTCCAAAAAGTGTCAAAAAATGTCCAAGCGCGTCTGCGTTGGTGCCAGGCGCGTTTATGTCAAGTAAGCGCGTTTGCGTTCGAAAAGTATGAATTTGCATCTTCTAGGTCAAATCGGCAGTTCTGTGATGAACATATGTTGTCGATTGGATAAGCTGTTGAGGGGATACACTCAAGCAGGTCCTCTAGGAAGACTAGGATAGATCAAGGCACTTTGTGATGAACAGTGAGTACCAAGATAGAGTACTTTGTGATGAACAGGGAGTACTGAAATATGAGCAACACTTTGTGATGAACAAGGAGTGCAAATGTGAGTAACACTTTGTGATGAACAGGGAGTGTCACACACATAGTACTTTGTGATGAATAGGGAGTACTACTAGGATAGATAGTAACACTTTGTGATGAACAGTGAGTGTCACTAGAATAAATAGCTATGTGCATTTAGATAACGAGTAGCATTTTGTGATAAACAGTGAATACCACGATGACTGACATGATTTGATTTGCTTGACTGCAGGAGTATTTGCCGATGCTAGAGTCACGGGAGAGATTCCCGTCGACGCAGAGGTTACGACTTGAGCTGTCGGTTGGAGACAGAGCTGCCATCGAGGAGATGGGTCTGAGACATGTATTGTATGTGCCTGAGTTTCGGGCAAACATGGGTTTGCTAACTGGGCTTGCTGAGAGATGACACTCTGAGATGTGCACATTCCATTTACCGATGGGTAAGATGATAGTCACCCTTGAGGATGTATATAGGATTATGCGGATACCGATTGATGGGGAGCTGATTCCATATGATCGAGACGGAGACAGGGATGCCCTTAGACGAGTGTTCTAGGATCCAAGACTGGAGATGAGGGTGGGACACATGGCATGGGATACCATGAAATGGATAGGATTAGCACTACCAATAGTGTTGGTAGGAGTGATCAGTGAATTCCTCTGTATCAGTTTTGTACCATTTTGTATAATGATGTAGACACCTGCGGGTGATTGTAGCCATATGATTTTGACATCATTGTATCATGACACTTTATATATATATATATATATGAGATGATTCATCTTTGCGGCAGCTATATGCATGTGTACCTATGTGATGAGATGTTCTTATGTGATGCTAATGATATGGATGCAAATATGTATATGATGCAATGCAATATTTTATTTTTTTTGGTTCGTTTATGTTTTATATGTGTATGCATGATGCAAATGTGAATGTATATAATGCAGATGAATATGATAATGCAAATGTAAATTGTGTTAACATGTGTTGTGTGCAGGATGTGATGCAGTTGTGATATCTATATGTGTGTATGTGTGAAGCGAAAAAATCGAACCCTAGTCGTTCTCCCCTCCCCAACTCCAAGGAGAGAGAAGGGAGAGTCACTAGGATTGATGGTTTTCACTTAGGAGAGACTTTACATTCAAAAGAGGGGTTGAAACCCACAAGATCCAATCCCACGCAATGCAAGATTGGATTCTATATGAGTTTCAAGGGTTAAGATATCAAGGATACCCTCTTTTGTAAAGAAATGTAGATAGAAAGATTAAGCTAGGAATGCATGAAAAGTGAGAAAGATTCACTTATAAACAGAGATAGGAATATAGGATGAAGCTGCGGACCTGGAATTAGCAGTAAAATGTCGAGACGGTGCTGTTCTGCAAATTTGAGTGAAAGTTGACGGGACGATGGCGCCCGGCGTGCACACGGTCCTCCGAAAAATCCGCGAAACGAAGGTGGATCTGTTCATCTCTGCACAAGGATTCCAGATCCTCAATTACAGCCGCGTACCTGCAACCTACACATAGAAAAGAGAGGACGATTGGGGGGTTAGGGATGAGGGGTTTGCCTTTAGGTCAAACCCCGGTTTTGGAATTAACCAAGAAATGAGAATGCTGTAAATGTAAATGTTTGTAATGTAAACAAGTACTGATACCTTGTTGTAAGAATGTTTGTATTCTTACATGCGAAGGTGTAATGTATATAGTATGTTGTATGTTGTAAGTGATCTCCTCTTCAATGGTTGAATCCTTGTCTTGAATGCAACGCTTAGCCTTGAATGGAGACTTAGAATGCTCAATTGCTTGAAGGAATGCTTAAATGCTTGAATATTGCTTTCACGCCTTGCTCACATTTGTCCTCCTCCCTTTTTGAGAGAGGAAATGTAGTTTATATACTTGTCAATTAGGGTTAAAAGACTGATTTTCCTAACCTTAGGCTGACCAGGAAATGTTATTTTCCAATTTGCAATCATAAAGACCCGAGACCCAAAAGAGACCGGGCCCAAAAATAGGGCCAGGGACCAGGGCGCTGGGTGCCATGGTCCTGGGGGACCAGGGCACTGGACGCCCTAGTCCTGAAGGACCAGGGCGCTGGGCGCCATGGTCCCACCTCCAGGGACAGCGGGGTGCAAGGAGGATCGGGCCAGGGTGCTGAGAAATGCAGTTTTTGATGTCATGAACAAGTTTCGGGGTCTCCATTCAGGTTCCGTGTTGCATCACCATCGTGAAAACCCAGATGCGGTCGAAATTGCAAGTGTCGCAATTTTAGGATGCTACATTTAGCCCCCACTTTAGCGGGAGTATAAGCGTATGCCAATACTTCCGGTAAAGTACAAGGAAACAACATTGAAAGACTTTCACCACGTCAAGGAGGCAAGATACACCAAGCCCCCAGTGGACTAAGGATCTTACGACTTCGATTGACAAAGTAAAAGGGAAGATCACGAGGGAGAACCATGACTGTCAGTAGTAAGGTTCCCTCACTATGAGTCATGCAAGAAAGATATCAAAATTTTTCAAGGCAAAGCTAAATTGCCCAAGAAACTTTCAAGTATCTTGAAAAGATATGAACAGGATGTATGCCCCCCTACGTTAAAGCGATCGCACATGCCTCACCGGGGGTGATTGCTTTAAGGTAGTGATACATATAAGAAATGAGAAGGGAAAGGAGAACGTTATCACAAGGATTTAGCCCCCAAGTGTGAGATAAACCCAAGGATAATAGACACAAAACACAAAGCACGAGGTGACTTCGCTTTCCTCGGGGTCAGTATGTTGTATGATAATTCATGTATATCATATGTATGTATGCATAATTGTTCTTCATTCCCAATCAAGGAAGGTCACCTAGAAGAAGGGAACACATGTGTCTTTTGAGTCAACATGAGAGAGACCAAAAGAGATCTCAATGCTTTGCATCATCCTCAAGTAGACAACACTAAGGACAACAAATAGAAGAATGAGAATAACACATAGAAGAAGTAACAAAAAATCAAGAGAGGAGGAGAGAATCTGCTATGCTAATGAACTAGTCTAGCACGTCATCTACCCCCCAATCTTGCTGATCAATATTTCAGGAAGGCAGGAAACACGCTAGAGGAGGAACATCCAGCACAGCAAATGGAGCTATCACAGGATCCAAGCAAGGGCTATGTTCATATCCCAAGCCACGGTGTTCTTGTCTAGGAGCTAGGATAAGTGCTTTAGAAAATGCGTTAGATAAATGGTTATCAACATCAACATATTCATATTCACTATCAGAATGAACAGGAGTAACATTTTCATCATGAATAAAATTTTCATCTATATCATCATCAAGATTTATAAAAATAGGATCTTTAACTCGCACAGGATCAAGACCATCATGCATCTTATATTTAGGAGATTTCGGCTCGATTCTCGGTTGAGGAGAAAATGGAATAATACTGGCTGAAGGTGTTTTTGGGGATTGCAAAGTTTGAGAAGCAGCTGCCTGAGCTCTAAGACGACGCTTTCGTCGGCGTTCACATGTAGAACGATTTCATCTAGTCTTAGTAGGAAGATTAAGAGATTGAGGAGGAGGAATGTTCTCATCCTTATCACTTGGGTGTTTAGGTTGTGGTCTCTTAGGTTGAACAATAGGAGAAGAGGAAGCTCTCTTCTCTCCATAAGAGGAAGGAGGAGGAACTGCTCCATATAAGGGAGGAATATTTGGTTTAGGAAGGAGACCAAGTCCATCATGACGAGGAGGTATAGGTCTACTTTTGGGAAGCTTATTAGATATAGGCATAGTCACATCCATAGGGATGGGTTGGGAATCTTCTTGAGGAAAGACATTAGTCTTATCTTTCAAAGGAAGAACTTCCTTCTCAAGAACGATAGGAATGTCAAGTTTGGGTGTTCTAGGTTCACTTAGAGAAAGGATCATATCTTTTTTCCACTTTTGATAAGATTTGAAAAGATGATCACTTCGCGGAGGAAGAGATTGGAATTGTTTGGGCCAAAAGTAATCAATAGGAACGCTAGGAGTTCTTTCAGCTGGTTTAAAGAGACTATGATTGGTAGTAACAACTTCACCATTATGGGGAAATTTCAAACACTTGTGAATAGGAGAAGCAATAGACTTCATGGAAGATAGCCAAGGATAGCCTAGCTTCACACGAAATTGTTCAGATGATGGAATAATAGCAAAGTCCACATCAAGGGATTTGTTATGGACCTCAATAGGTAATGTAATAGAACCAATTGCAGGAGAAGAAAATGCATCAAATAATTTCACAACCACATTTTTTTCATCATAGATCACTTGATTCAATTGCAAAGTAAAAAGAAATTCTTCAGTAATGACATTAACCATGCAAGAAGGATCAATAAGCACTCCACGGCAAGGTGTATTTTTGAATTTTGCAACTATATATAAAGGACCATCAGGTGCCCTGATAGTTTCACTGGAATCAAATGTGATGGAAGGTTCTTTAGGGATTTTCTGCTGCTCCACAAAGTTAATCACATTAGGAGTCATAGACACAAGATCATCAGGTGAGACAGAGGAATCAGTAGGATCAATCGCATTAGAGGTATGAGAAGGTAATGGATCAGTAAAAATATGAAGATTTTGGTTAGGAGGAGCTATAGATGTGTTGCCTTTATCATTCACACTAGAAACAGAGATAGTATTATTATCAATCAAATCTTGAATTCTACCCTTTAAAGCAAAACATTTTTCAGTATCATGCCCAGGATGACGATGAAACTGACAAAAAGATTTGTTATCAAAATAGGGTGAATTAATCTTTGCAAGATCTATTTTCCTTATAAGAGGGAGAGTGAGCACATTTTGTTCCAATAACTTATTCATAATACTATGCAATGATTCATTCAAAGGAGTAAACTTTCTTTCTTTCCTAAAAAACTTAGAAATAGGAGGCACACCTGATGCTGCATTCACATTGTTGTTGATGATGTTTTCACTGAATTTAATTGACTCTCTGTTCGGTTTAAACTTCCCAAATGGTTGTTGACAACTATCACCCTTATCACTCGGAGCCATAGGATTTGCTTGTTCCATTTGGCTCACAGTCAGTTGATAATTGTGAAGAGTTGCGCACAACTTTTGGAAAGAAGTAAACTCAGAAAGCAGGAGTTTTTCTCTAATATCTTTTTGTAAATTAGAAATAAAGATTCTTTGAATATCATTGTCAGGCACTGGAAAGGAAATTTGGGCATACAAATGCTTATATCTACCAATGAAATCAGTCACTTTTTCTTTAACACCTTGTTTACAATGCATTAAATCAATCAAAGTAACTTTAGGACTTATATTGTTTTGAAATTGTTGAATGAAAGCATTTGCAAGTTGTTCGAAAGAAGTAATAGAATAGGAAGGCAACGAGCAATACCATTGTAGGGCTTTATCTCTTAATGTTCTAGTAAACAGTTTTGCAAGCAATCTTTGGTCATAAGCAAAATCGGTACATATTGTTTGAAATGTCTTAACATGTGTTAGAGGATCACCCTTACCATTATAAAGCTCCAAATGCGGGATTTCAACATGTTTAGGGGGGATAGCTCAAACAATGTCAAGAGAAAGTGGGCTCGCAACATCAAATGTGGGCACACTAAACTTAGATTGATTCATAGAGGCAATTTGTTGCTGTAAGGAAGAGACAGTTTGTGCAAGATTGTTAATGGTCGCTTTAGTCGAAGAGTTCATATTAGATGTGTTAGATTGTGAGGGAGGTGTTATGTTATTGAAAGAAGGTAGAGAGTAAGGTGGCGGGACACTATGATAGTTAGTCATAGGAGATGATTGGAAAGGAGGAACACTACAAGGAGGAATGGAATGGTTAAATGAATTGCCCCCTTGTGTCATGTTCATTTGTGGAAATATGAGAGGAACACTCACTGAAGGAATGAATGAAGAAGTTGGATTGATTGAAGAAAGAGGGTTGATTGAAGAAGAGGGATTGCCCCCATGATTAGTGATCATAGGAGAAATGTCTTGTATTGAAGTAGTCATTATGTTTGATGTAAAAGTAGGTATACTAGCAATAGGAGTCGTCAAAGGAATAGAATGATTAACTTGAGTAGGAGGTTGTGTGTAACCTAAGGTTTCGGCACAACTCTTCATAGGCATCACATTCGAATCCACAATGTGTGCAATACCACGCAAAATATCAATTCCATTCTTATCACTTTGAACTATACGTTTTAGACCCTCAATTAAGGAAAGAGCTTCACTATCAGGGTATTCTTGAGACATCCATTGTCGAAAATCATCAAATTGGTTATCCAATTTTGAAAGTTGTTCTACAGAAACCTCATGGAGAGCTTCTTCATCATTAAGAGGATTAGAGGAATTACCCATGTCCTCGTTAAAAAGGCCATTCAAATTAGGTTCCATCTCCTCGGTAATTACACCTTGGAAAGACTTAATTCTAAGGCTTCGTCTAACGGGAATAGTGTAAGTAGGGCTTATTGTTGTAAAACTCATGCACTAAAGAGAGAGAGAAGATTTTGAATTTTAGAGGTAGCAAATTTCAATAAAATCAGCCAATCTCCTAGATTTAAGCTGTTAAATGCAATCACGACAATCTCCCGAAATTTCGGAAAAAATATACGGGACCATGGCGCTCGGAGTGCACACGGTCCTCGCAACTTTTTTCGAAATTTTTAGGGATGAAAGTTATGATGATTTTAAAGCTAATCTGAAAAAATTGAGTGATTTTACGATCTGTAGATAGGCCAAATTAAAGTTGCAATCTCAAAATTGAACCCTACCAAGATTGTTGAAAAATGTAAAATTTGAATTTTGAAAAAGAGAGGGAAACTCAAATTTTGAATTTTATGATTTTAGAGGGAATGCTAAAAGCAATGCATGTTTTGAAATTTAAAAGTTGACTCGATTTCATGCAAAATTCAAATTTGAAAGTGGAAATCAAAGTTGTTGCAATTAAACACTTAATTTCAAAAGTCACAAACTGCAAAAAATTGAATAAAACACTGAAATTTCGAATGAATGTTAACACACTTTTCAGATTTAGGACTGTAAGAAACACAATTTTAACACAGATTTCAATTTCAACAATTTTTGAATGATTAGAAGCCTTAATCCAAGCAATCACTAGACCAACTTTGACTTTAATTTTGAAGGTGTTAAAATTGATAAAATCAGCCAAAATTCTGGATTTTAGCAGAAAAATACAGTACGATCTAGCTCCCGAAATTTCAGAAAAAATGTCGGGGACAATGGCGCTCGGGGTGCACACGGTCCTCGCAACTTTTTTCCAAATTTTCAGGGATGAAAGATATTGTGATTTTATTGCGGAATCCAAAGTTACAGCCGATTTGGAGGTGTTTTGATCAGTCAAATTATCAGTCAAAGGTTGAATCAAGAAGGTTTTAAAAATTAGGGTTTTGACACTTAACCACTTAATTTTCAAAATTAAAGCACAAATATGAATTGACAATTTGCAATAGAAGGGTAGATCTGAAACAAGCATTAACAATTAAACATTTCACAAGTTTAATTACTAAAAAGAAAATTTTAGGGTTTTTATGCAATTAGCCTCTAAAATTTGCAAAAGATCAAACATGGAAATGTAATTAGGGAAGCAAAATTTTCAGATCTAACCATGAATAATCAGAATGAGGATGTTCACGTCGGGTTCACCAAAATGTAAAGCGGAAAAATCGAACCCTAGTCATTCTCCCCTCCCCAACTCCAAGGAGAGAGAAGGGAGAGTCACTAGGGTTGATGGTTTTCACTTAGGAGAGACTTTACATTCAAAAGAGGGGTTGAAACCCACAAGATCCAATCCCACGCAATGTAAGATTGGATTCTATATGAGTTTCAAGGGTTAAGATATCAAGGATACCCTCTTTTGTAAAGAAATGTAGATAGAAAGATTAAGCTAGGAATGCATGAAAAGTGAGAAAGATTCACTTATAAACAGAGATAAGAATATAGGATGAAGCTGCGGACCTGGAATTAGCAGTAAAATGTCGAGACAGTGCTGTTCTGCAAATTTGAGCGAAAGTTGACGGGACGATGGCGCCCGGCGTGCACACGGTCCTCCGAAAAATCCGCGAAACGAAGGTGGATCTGTTCGTCTCTGCACAAGGATTCTAGATCCTCAATTACAGCCGCGTACCTGCAACCTACACACAGAAAAGAGAGGACGATTGGGGGGTTAGGGATGAGGGGTTTGCCTTTAGGTCAAACCCCGGTTTTGGAATTAACCAAGAAATGAGAATGCTGTAAATGTAAATGTTTGTAATGTAAACAAGTACTGATACCTTGTTGTAAGAATGTTTGTATTCTTACATGCGAAGGTGTAATGTATATAGTATGTTGTATGTTGTAAGTGATCTCCTCTTCAATGGTTGAATCCTTGTCTTGAATGAAACGCTTAGCCTTGAATGGAGACTTAGAATGCTCAATTGCTTGAAGGAATGCTTGAATGCTTGAATGTTTGAATGCTTGAATATTGCTTTCGCGCCTTGCTCACATCTGTCCTCCTCCCTTTTTGAGAGAGGAAATGTAGTTTATATACTTGTCAATTAGGGTTAAAAGACTGATTTTCCCGACCTTAGGCCGACCAGGAAATGTTATTTTCCAATTTGCAATCATAAAGACCCGAGACCCAAAAGAGACCGGGCCCAAAAATAGGGCCAGGGACCAGGGCGTTGGGCGCCATGGTCCTGGGGGACCAGGGCATTGGGCGCCCTAGTCTTGAAGGACCAGGGTGCTGGGCACCATGGTCCCACCTCCAGGGATAGTGGGGTACAAGGAGGATCGGGCTAGGGTGCTGAGAAATGCAGTTTTTGATGTCATGAACAAGTTTCGGGGTCTCCATTCAGGTTCCGTGTTGCATCGCCATCGTGAAAACCCAGATGCGGTCGAAATTGCAAGTGTCGCAATTTTAGGATGATACAGTATGAAATGCTTATATGTGGTAATGCAGGTGCAACTACATGAGATGCAAATGTTTTTGGTGTGTCATTATACTCAGTCATGTTATAGTAGGCTACACGGACTCAAGAAGGACGATGAAAGTCAATCAAGAAAGGGGGATGGAAGACAGAAGATATGAAAGTGAAAGAGCTTCTTGTGCGTTATCATCATTGAGCTTTATTATTGCAAAATAGGTTATGACAATCGAGGCATATGTTCGACCCAGAAAGTCATTGTACCTGTTTGCATGGAGATAAGACAGTCACAAACAAGGAATGCCCCAATTCACACTAGACTCACAGTGTCCTCATATCCTTGGACAAGTCATAGCATTACTAAGAGACAATCCACAGACAGCAAATACAAATAGCTGACGATACCCCATCCTCGCCTTTCTAGTCAAAGACATCCTGGAGATAGAATCTCTAGTCAAAGACATCCCGGAAAAGCTAAAAGACATGTCACCAAAAAAGATGAAATCAAAAGAAAACCAAGACTCGACACCAACATCCACTGTAGTCCTCAAGTTTAGTGTCTCTTGTCACTTGTATAAGTCTTATTTGATTGTGGTCACAATGTTTACTTTCACAGAAAGGATAGATAGCACTGAACCATATGTTGTCTGAGTCTGTTGAAAGATTTGATTTGTTGAAGCCCATTGTTGTTGCTGTGTCTCATCTGAAACTGACTGAATCCATGAAACTGATACTTTATTGTGGAGAAGATGAAACTTTATTGCGGATCTGTGATGCAAATGTTTCTTTATTGCGAATTGTGCGCGGATAGACTAAAGAAAGCTGGAAGAAACTGTACTCATCAAAACATGTGACGTTCTCAGTTCCACCCCCATTACTAGACGTAGGATTTTCCTTAGCCACAGATAGGATCTGATTTATTATGGATGGAAAGGGATGAAAAGGAATGTTTATTATGAATGGCTAACCAATCTTGGGTAGATCAATAACAAGCCATGTTGGGAATGGGTAAGTTTATTATGAACGAATAGGTTGTGAGTGTGTGCCAAGTGAAAGGATGAAAGTGGATCCTAAAGGAGGGAGGAGCGATGTCTCTACGCATGGCGCTGGTGACCTAGTTTTCACCATGGTACTTTCCCAGGGCGCCACCGAAGTGGTTTTCACCGTTGGACGAAATTATTTCTCTTTACTTTTTTTATTTTTTCAATGTTTTTTGTGTCACAAGGCGCCTGTTTGCCAGGTTTTCACCAAGTAACGATTTTTTATGTTTTATAATTTTTTTGTATTTTTGAATTAGGATATTCTGAAGAGCTATGTGTAGAACCTGCGAAGGTGCATGCTGTTGATAGGATCCTCTAAAGGTTCACCTTCTGTAGTTGAGAGCCGATATGCCCCAGAGCCATATACTGCTGTGATGATGTAAGGACCAAGCCAGTTTGGTTCAAACTTGCCCTTCTTCTCTTTGTCTTGCTGATTCTTGGGGTTTTCTCGAAGAACCAAGTCACCTACCTCAAATGTGCGAGGCTTGACTTTATGATTGTATCTGCATTGTTCCTTGACTGAATGATGTGTAGCTTGAGTGACTGTCTTCCTTGATGAAGGAATTGAGATAGAATTACTAGTGTGTGGACTACACAGGCCCGTATGCATGTCACCTAAAGAAGTTTGGGCATCCCTGATAACAAAGTCCCTTGAGGTAGCTCCATTAAAGGTCCATGATGTATCACCAGAAGGGAAAGGATGCGTGGAACAAGTAGATGAGTGATGAAGGCTTATGATTGTGAAAAGAAGTGAAAGTAGGATAGCATGATGGAGACTTAGGATCAACAAGTAATCTTTTTGACTTGAAATTTTAGAACTTTTGCCCCCAGTTATTTTGATATTAGGGGAGATCAACTCTTTCTCTTTTTGCTTCATAGGATTTTTATCCTTGACTTTGATTTTTGTAGAGTCCAATAGCTTTTGATTTTGATTTAGACTAAAGGACTTTTCTTTATTATTGACTTTTAGATTTTTCTTTTCAAAGCTTGATTTTTGATCCCCAATGAGTAAGGGCTTTTGTAATTCTTGTTGATCCAAGTCTGGAAGTGGAGTGGAAATGGAATGAGTGGATGATATGGTAAGGCTATGTGAGTTATCAAGAGGGTTGGCGATACGCTCAATAGATTCTTCGTTGGAACCACTCTTAGGACTATTGATATCAAGAGATGCTTGTACCACTAGAGGAGATTTACATTCAGACTCAGTAGCCACAACACTAGGTGGTTCACACCCAATTCCTTGTAAATTGTTTATAGATTGTTCTTGTCGACTGAATACCTTAGGAGATAGTGGGAGTTGATCAACATGAAAGATATACTCACCACATCCCATGTCTTTAATCTTGAATTTTTCTTTGAGCTCTGCTTGCTTTGATGTAGAAGGTTTCAATGATTCTGGATCCACATATGCTGAAGATGGAACAACTTCTCGATTGAATGGTATTGTTATTTCTGATCTAGGTTGCAGATTGTTGCAATATATGAATGGATTTGGATCCGCTTTGACGGTCACTTCAACTCCATTGTGTGGAAACTTGATGCATCGATGATATGTAGATGGGACTGCGCTCATTTCATGAATCCAAGGACATCTTAGCAATATGTTGTATGTGAGATCAAGATCAAGTACTTGACAAACCACATCCTTTGTAACTGGCCTAGCTCTGAGAGGTAAAGTGACTGTACCCTTGGATGAATGCTCTTCATCATCATATGCCTTGATAGTAATTTTGTTTGTAGAATTCACAGCTTTGTTGGAATATCCCAATTGTTTAATAGTGCTCAATGTACAAATGTTTAGACCTGCTCCTCCATCTATCAAGACTCGTTTGATTCTATGTTTGTGTATGAAGGCTTCAATGTGTAAAGGTGCATTATGTGGCTGACTTACAGAGGCATCATCGGCTTCTATGAATGTAAGTGAATGTGGAACGGAAAGGTATCCCACCATGGCTTGAAACTGGTCCACGTTCAGATCAGTAGGAACAGCAGTATCTCTCAAGATTTTGTCAAGAATGGCTTTATGTGCAGGAGATATGCGTAATAGCTCAAGGATTGAAATGAGCGCGGGTGTCTTCCCTAACTGTTCTACAAGGTCATACTCAGGTTTGGTTGATGAAGAAGCGGTGTTTTTAGTTGGAGCACCTTGCAAAGTTATTTTACCTCAGCGGGTTGTAACATGACATTCAGAGGTAGGTTCAGAAGAAGATCCAACACCTCTTAGGACAATCTTGGGTCTCTGAGTAGAATTCTCAGATGCTTTGTCCTTGATGATAATAGTAGAGACGTAATTGTCCATCGAGATGTTATTGATAGTTGAATCATAGTTGTAAGGTGCTCTAGTATAGTTGGCTTGGTCATCTGTGGCTTTAGCTTTTCCCTTGTCATGTTTTGGGAATGGTTCCTTAAACATCTCATGTTCTTGATTAGACGAATGTCCCTCAATCTCAATGTCACCTCTATCAATGAGATCTTGTATGATGTTCTTCAGTCTATGACAATTTCCTGTCTTATGACTTTTGCTCTTATGAAATTCACAATATTCATCATCATTCCACCAATTTGGTGTGACCTTTGGTTCATATGGCGGGAAATCTGGAATTGTGATCACCTTGTTTGCCACTAACTTCTTGAAAACTGACTCAAGTGGTTCTCCCAATGGGGTGTACTTCCTTCGTGATCTGGAAGTTGTTTGAGTATTCACTTGATTGTTGGTAGAACTTGATCCAGAAAAAATGAATTTGGGTCGCACTGTGTTGGCATCCACAACACCATCAGTGACTGTGTTCTTGTTTTTATTCCAAAATCTTGGCTTGTCTTTTCCTTTAAAGTCATCTTTGTTTTCCTTGAATATTTTAATGACTCCTTGTTCAATTAGGACCTTTTCTATTGCTAAGCCTTTTTCAATGACGTCCTTGAAGGTGGACAAACAAGCTTTTCTTAGATCATAGCCAATGTCTTTGTTAACATTCTGGGTGAACATTTCTACCATTTGTTTTTGTGGAATTTCACAAGAGCATCTGCTGGCTAGATTTCTCCATCTTTGTAAAAATGATGCAAAAGACTCTCCCTCTTTTTGCTTGGTGTTGCACAAAGTAGTGACTGATATGTCTGTCTCTATATTGTAGGAGAAATGTTGAATAAATGTCTCTCCTAAGTCAACCCATGACTTAATACCAGGTGGAAGTTGGGAGAACCATTCCATAGCTTGATCACCTAAGCTTATCAAATTTAGGATCCCCTTTTCCTCTATACTTATCAAATTTAGGCGTCAGAAAATGTGTAGGAAATGGAGGCATTGGAATGCTCTTGTCAAATGGATAAGGACATATGTCTCTCATTGTGTATGTTGGCTTTGGTGCATTTATGTCCTCCATTTTCTTTTGTAAGTCCCTGATTTGTTGTTCCAAAGTGCTCTTAGGTGGAGATCGACTTCTTGGACCATATCCTATGTTTGAGGTACCCATTGGAGGAGGAACATGTTGCATATATGGATGATATTGATCATACACGTGTTGATATGGAGGAGGTCTGTAATGATGCTGCGTATATGGACCACTTGGTATAGATTCATGTTGAGGAACCCCATATCTATTTTGTGCATGTATACCATACTCTACAGGCATGTCATGTTCTAATGTGTTGCCCCCAAATTTGACATGAGGTTTCCTTGTGTCCAAATTTTGAGCATGCCTTTGAACATCCAATTGTTTTGGTGGTTGATCCTTAGCATTAGTATGTGATTGAGCATATTTGTCTGCATAAGACTTCCATAATGGTCTACGAAGGTAAGTATCATATGTTTGACCATGTGTATGTGGGACCTCTGGTTTTTGAAGCAAAGTTGATGGTGATTCAGGTACCATATGTGGTCCTCTACTTCCTCCACTATTAGGTCTCCTTTGATCCATGTTGGAGTGAGGTTGTTGCAAAGGTCTATGTTCCATTATTTGAGACATGTCAAAATCATGAGGTATCTTGGCTCCACTTTGTGCCATCATGTGTAAGAAGTATTGTCTATCTCTCCTCATTATTTCCTCAACCAAACGATTGAAATGGGGATTCATAATGGATTCCTCCACATCTGCTGAATGTACTAAAAAGTTGTCCACATTGTCATTTTGTGTAGCATTGTTGTTTATAGTGTCCATGTTCTCAACATTTGGATTGTTTCTATAGGTATCCATGTCAGGTAATGTAGTATGATCAGAATTGAAAAAGATCTCATTGTCATACTCATAAGAACTCATGTTTGCAGACTCTTGAGCCTCTTTAGTTTCTCTCCTAGATTTTTGAAGACGGATTTCAACCATGAACTAGGTATTGACCAAGATGTGAGAGACTAGATGAAAAATGGAAAGAGTATGGAAGACCAAGAGTTGGATGAAATGTAAATGAATCTGAAGTGTACTTGCAATGTCCAAAGTGTAAGACCAAGTATGTATGTATGTAGTAGAGTAGGTGTGACTTCCAAAGAGAGGATAGTTTCTCTTGATGAGGTAAGCTGACCTTGACCCTAAGTAAGACCAAATGAGACCCAAAGGTAAGAAACCTTGATGAGGGACCACCTAGCAAAGTGTTGTTGTATGTAGTGTGTTGACAAAGTATGATGAGGACAAGCAAGTGACCTTTTGACTCAAGTTTAGACAAATGTGAATGTAATGAGAGATGTAAAGCAATGATGGACTTTGTGAGACCCAAGGACAGGTTGAATGCTAAATGAAACCTTAGAGAGATGACCTAGGAAGCTCAAGATTTCTGAAACTGACTGTATTTGTTTGCTGGACTGTAACAGTTTTTCAATTCTGGACACAGACGCGCCTGTATACTTCACAGATGCGGTTTCCTGACACAGACGTTACTCTGTTTAACACAGATGTGCTTCTAAAATTTTCTTGTTTATGCTTGCTGGACTGTAACAGTTTTTCAATTCTGGACACAGACGCGACTGTATACTTCATAGACGCGTTTTCCTGACACAGACGTGTTTATATTCCACACAGACACTGTTATAAACACAGACGCTATTCTTCCCTTCACAGACGCGCCTAGACAACACAGACGTGGTTAAAACAGACACAGACGCGTTTCTGTAAAATTTGTGCAATTTTTTTTCCAATCTGTGAAGTCGTTTTGTTGTGACCAAATCTGACTGTTTGACTGTTTTTCGTGACAAGAGGACACAGTGTTGATGAAGACCCAATGTTTGCAAGTGTCTAGACTCAAAATGACTCCAAGAAAAGTGTGTTGTTTGATGTAAAATTGTTTTGCATACACTTGAAGACACAAAAGACACAATGTTTTGCTGTTTGGTCCTGAATGTTTGAATGTTTAAAATAAGTCAAGCACAATTCTTATGGCTTGCCAAGATAATAGTTGTTGATCCCACATAGGGTTTCACCCCCGAGGCTACGCTATTCAGAGTGGATACTTAGATGCTTGACCTCATTGGCTCCACCCTCAGCACTCACTTCTTGGGTCAGCCAAGCATCAGTCCCCATGAAAACTCCCCATGGCAAACTTTGTATCTCTACTAAGAACCGTATGTGTGTGGGCCGCTACCAGAGGTCCGACCTCCTGCCCCAACAACTAGAAGGATTTGAGCTTCTAAAACAAAAAGGTGCTAGTAAGGGCATCCGCTCGTGTGGCCATACATGCGGCACTTTCAGCTCTGTAAATATAGAAGGCTCTCAGCCGGTAGGGGTTACGCCCTACAACTGATCAAATAAATTTGATCAAACGGGTTTATGGGGAGACATAGTGTCGGTATGAACTAATCAACACACGTTATTCATAGTTTTCACCATGAATACATTTGATTATAGTGGTTCGGATGAGGTGGGTTTTCCTTGCTACCACTTGGGTCGTCCTCTTCTCACTAGTAGTCCTAATGACCACACGGGAAGACAGGCCCTCTAAAGATTAAACAAAAAGAGCCTATTGCTCAAGACACAAAAGACAATGATTCAATTTTAGTGCACCAATTGAAGTGTTTGCTAGTCTATGAAAACAAGGCACACAATAAAAATCCAAAAACCCTTGCCAAGGACCTGCAACAAAGATTTATTAGTAGTTTGGATTGTTTCAAATGATCACCCCTTCCTGCAAGCACACAAGTTAGGTAAATTTTAAAACCCAAAAGACTTTGTGAAAATAGGGGCCTTCAACCAAACGATTTTGCTTCCAAGACAAGCTGCACCAATTTTGTTAGCTAGATCTGAAAATGTTAGCTCAAAATAAACCAGATCTGAAACCCTACATGCAAAATCCGAAAACTGAATCAATAAAGTTTTAAAATTTTGAAACAGGCCACACACAGACGCGATTACCCCCGACGCAGACGTGGCTCTGATACGCAAACGCGGTTCTGTGAGACACATACGTGAGTAAAAATCACAGTTTCCAAACACAGACGCGGGTAGAAATGACACAGACGCACTTTTGTAACACAGACGCGCCTCCCTGGAACCTGCAAAATGAAATATTGACAAAACACAGACGCGGATCAAGTTGTCGCAGATGCGTCTGAAAATCAAAAACGCGATCCGAAAGTGCGCAGAAGCGAAAATACCGAAAATGCTTCCGAAAATGTCCGATCTGCAACTTCAAAAACACAAGATCTGCAACAAGGAGGTTAAATGCAAAGGGACAAGAGTCCCACCAGGCGTGCCAAAAGGTGTATGGTGAAAATGAATAACAATAATAACAATATTGAAAGGCTAAATGAATTCAACCACAAAACCCTAGCCTAACAATCAACAAAGATCCACCATAACATATGAAGATTACCTAAGACAAATGCAAATCACATGAAATCACAAAGATTATACCATCACATGTCCAATAGGGTTTTGATCTCCATTCTTCCTATCTCCATTGATCTTGCTTGATATATTTGCTCTCAGATTTTATATGCACAAGAGCTCAACAAAGAACGGAATGTGGTTGCAAGTAGGATCGTAGTGTAGTCAAGGCCTCCAAATTGTCGATTAGGGTTTGATAATGAAGAAGGCATCTCCTTAAATAGAAGACACAGTATGAAATGGAGGGATAAGATTGAGAGGTGTAAAAGGAGGTCGGCTATGATTAGAGGGTAGGTAGAAGAAATAATAAAATAATGAAAGAGGTAGATAGTGTAGGAATTAAGAGATGAGTGACATGTGTCATAGGTAGAAAAGGCTAATGAATTAATTAAATAAATAAAGATTTATTTAATTAACAGAAGAAGTGGGATAATTAAATAAATAAGAATATTTATTTAATTTAGGAAAAGGATAATTTAAATAAATAAATGTATTTATTTAAATGAGAAATAAGGCTAGAAGAGGATAAATGAATTAATTAAATAAATAAAGATTTATTTAATTAATAGAAGAATTAGGCTAAGATAATTAAATAAATAAAATATTTATTTAATTAGACATGACAATTTTGGGTGTCTACAGTGGGCACCAGAGATATGTGTGAAAAGTGGACCTGTATCTGTATCTGCAATACACAACACTTCAATCAAGTCATTACATGCATGGTTAATCAGATATAATCAATGAATAAATAAACCATAACAAATTGACCCATTGCCTTCTAAAAGTTGCGAGTATAAGATTGCTCTCAGATTATTTAGCAATACCAGTGACTAGACAACATCAAGACGAAAGATTTTATCTATATGAACATGATGAATGCTAGATGGATGCAATATTAATCTAACAATATTTTTGCAATATTAAACTAAATGATTTAATCAATATGAAATAATTAATATGCAATATTCAATGAGTCTAGAGCAAAAATAGTATAATAACAATATATTCTCCAGCCTCACTTTGAATGAGAGATGGGCCTGAATTTATAAAAAATTTAGAAAGAAACCAACGGTTGAGATCAAATGATGATGAGCGGTCAAGATTTTCCAAGAGGAAGCACAATCCAGGTGAATTGATGTGATTGGATGTTTTTCTCAGTTTTAAAGGAAATTGAACTAAAATTAAGATTAAGTCAAGAAAAACCTGATTTAAAGGAAATTGAACTAAAATTAAGATAAAATCAGGAAAAAACTGATTTATTATCTATTTCATTCAATTTTAATATTTAATTGTTTTAATTGCTTTCTTTGAGATTATTTATCAATTTTTAATTTGTTTTTTTCAAGATTATCTCCAATTGATTTCTTTTCTCAAATTTTAATTCTTTTTTGTCAATTAATTCCTTTTTTTATTTATTTCCATTTTTGAAGATTTGTGCTCATAATTTCCAATTCCTCTTTCTTGATTTGTTTCCTTTTTTGAAGATTTGTGCTCATAATTTCCAACTCCTCTTTCTTGATTTGTTTCCTTTTTTTTGAAGATTTGATGGCAAATTGATTTATTTAATTAAATTAATTCCTCTTTTTGATGATTTAATGGCAAATTGATTTATTTTATTAAATATGCTAGGATATTTAATAAAATAAATAAGATAATTGTTTTAAATGATTTACTTGGAATGATTTAATTAATTAAATAAATATTTAATTAATATTGATTGATTGATTTGCCATGTGACATTTGATGATTTTAGGAATTAATTGTGTGCTCAAGATTTATTTAATTGCCTTTGGTTAGGACCTTGGTGATGTTGTCGAGATTAGGGGCCCATGGTTTAGATGACCATTTTTAGGGTATTACAAATGGAACCATTCTCTCTCAACCTATTCACTCTAAGAGCTAAGGGTATGTATTGGGCATTATGCCATATTTCTAGAGAGGATGCTGAAAAGAATATGCCAACCCATTATATGTTAATGATTGCACAAATTCTAAACCCCTCCCTATCAATAACATTTGATTATGCCTCATACCTTGCTGATGCAATTCACAAAGGGCTAGTAGGAATCAAAAATGGTAAGGTGGATAGGTCATTTGGATGGTACTCCATGTTAATGCATATGTTTCTGTTCAAAGGGGCTGATTATTTTGGAAAGGAGATGGACTTGATTAAGGTCAAGGATAAAGAGGAGATGCCAGTGCAATTGTGGAGTACTGTTCTATCTTGGGATAGAGAAGATGCAATTTATTTAAAGTTTGATAGATGCTTTGCATCTAAAATTAGGATTCTTCTATGCAGAGAAAACCCTAGAATTCCTAAGGCTCTTTTGGAGTTTCTCATACCAAAGGAGTTTGCAGAGGATATCAAGATCATTCACAATTGGGGAGACATATATTTGTACCCTATGTCTACTATTTTTAGAGTGTTTGGATTTAGAGGCACCCCCTTTTTACTACCCTATCAGGTCCCATTAAAGATAGGGATTGCAGAAGTCCTGAGACAAATTGGGGGAGTACAAGATGCAGAGCTAACCAATAGAGGTAAAGGGACTATTTTCCCAACTATTACCATGACTCACCATTTTGTGATCACTAAGGGTGGATGGAGATTTTTTGAAGAATTCTTTAAGCCATATAGGCTGTCTACTGCAGTGTCAAGATGTGAAGACCTCGAGGATTTTTTCAATGGCATGTTCAGAAAAAGAGCAGTGTGCAGAGGTAGGCCACATAAATTTTAGTTCCCAGAAGATCTGATTAGAAATGAATTCATCTTAGATGAGCAAGAACTGAGGAAGGAGAAGTGGGTGGCATATAAGAAAGCCCTTGATTTTATCCATCAATTTGACACTGGCTATGACCCCCTTTCTAGCTTCAATCCATTTGAGGAGGAAATAAAATTCTTGATTCTTTATTTTGAAGATCTCATGCAGACCTTAAAAGAAAAGAGGGAGGCCATAATGCAAAATGAGCCTGATAAGGCTAAGATGGTATTGGCTAAGCCTGACTTTGCTAGAGATATCCCATGTGGTGACTATGTAATGCACAAAAGGTCAAAGTACACTGTGATAATGCCAGTGACAGGTGAGCCTTCCACTTCAAAAGGGAAGAGGAAAATTGAAGATGTCATTGACATCCAGGATTCCCCTAAGAAGCAGAGAGTGTGAAAGGAAATTGAAACTGATGAGCCTCAATATTCTCCATCTCAGTCTCCTATCCACATTGGAGATAAACAAGCTATGGCTGAACAATTATTGCAGTTAGGGAGTCTCGGTGAGATTGCTTATACCTATGAGGAGACCCAAGAGGGGATGCCCGAAGAGCCACCTAATGCTGAAATGGATTTGACTGATGGTGAGTTAAAGGGCCAAGAAATGGACCTTACTGTTAAGCAAGCTAGTGAAGAATTCCTAGCTGACAGTAATTTTGTCACATCAAGAGCTTTTATACAGTTTCTATGGAAGCAAAATATTGATCAATTCGAGACTAGATGTGAACAAAGGAAAAGTGAACAGCCTCTTAAAAATACAACTTAGGTAGAAGAAGAGGTTAAGCAAGAAATGATGGAGGAGTTCAAAGCAATCACCCCTGAGAAAGGAAGAGAAATGGTAGCAAAGGCTGGTGTGTTGATTCTCCCTGAATGGTATATAGCTGATGCCTTAGTGCTTGATGTAGTGAGGAAAGAAACAAAGCCTATGGAAGGAGTGACATTCAACAAAGATAATGTTGCTCTTGTCATGTGGTCTTTAAAGAAGGAAGGATGCATCAGATTCTAGTCTCTTAGGAGGCATGATAGTTAAAAGAGTCCAAGACACAAGGGTAGTGGAAGCTGCAAGCATACTCCTAGAGACTGCAAAATTCAGTGTTGCGGTGGCAAAGAAAGAGGCACAAGAAAAGGCTAATCTCCAATTGAAGTTGGAGACTATTTTAAAAGCTTATAATGATGCTAAAGAAGGAATAACCAATAGAGACAGCATAACTGCTAGACTCCAGAGTCAACTGGCAGGTCAATATCATCCCGGTGAATCTTCTACACTCATATTAGCCTCCTCTCCAGCAAGACCCCCTCCTACTAGTCCCATCATTGAATATCCCCCTTCTCCTATGCCTTCTAGTTCCCAAATACCTGAAAATGTCCAACATGAGTTGGAAAAATTGAAACAAGCTCAGACATTGTATGCAAACAAATATGAGGAGAAGGTGAAAGCCACCATCTTGAAGTTTGCTGACTCAGTCAAAACCTCCAATGTATACATAAATATGAAGAGGATTCTTGAGATTTTGATCAAATTGAGAGAAGAAGAAGCCACTTTGGAACCAATCCTGAATAAGTGGGTGCCTAGAGGTAAAGAGTTAGAGCTCATCTGTTCTTCCCATGTAGATGCAGAAGAGAATGACAATCTAAGGTCCACATGTGAGTTTATAAAAGAAATGAATATTCTTTCAGTGGAAGGAGCAGGTATAAAAAGAAAAGACCAACTTTATAGAAAAGAATATTCAAATCATAAATTTGAAATGTTTCCAGGAGGTTTCATTGGTCCTGTCCAGCTAAAGGAAGAGAAGACTTGGTTAAAGGAGGTGGACCATAATTTGTCCCTAAGGATCAATCAGATTATTAGTACTGATGACACATCCTTATTTGTCCAAACAATTGAGGAAATTGAAAAAGTGAAATCTCATTATGGTTTCATAGAAACAGAGATTGGACATGTACGAGTCACTTGGAAGCGGCTAGAAGATATGAAATGGAAGATTGCTAGTTTTACTTGGCCTAGTGATGATGTGTATCAGGAGTGGAAAGATAAGTATATGGGACATAAAGAAGATTATCGGGAGCAGTTACAAGAGGTTGCAACAGAACAACAAGCAGAGGAAGCCACAGATGTTGAAAAGGACTTATAATCACTTCTTGAAAATGACTGGTTGTTTGTAACAAACTTTCTTTTGAAGGGTCCAAAGCTTGTATGCATCCATACTATTATAAATGGATACCAGGACTCCTAAAAAAATGATCGCAAGTAATTGTAAGAAAACACTGCAGAAATTTATCTGAGCTTTTTTCTAGTCTTATGGAGAATACTCTGAGTTTTGTAATATTTTCTCAAAATTAATATCAATATACAGACTAGAAATAGTGTATATACATAAATGTGCATAGTAGTCATAGGGAAACTTATGTCAAATGTGCAACTCAATACAATAAATAATCTTAGTTTGTAGCCCTATAGCATCATAATGCAGTCCTTGACCAAGTCTGCATACAAGAAACATCTAGTTCTATTAAGGCACAAGCATCAAAGTCAGAGGTTATGACAACTAGTGAAAAACATCAAGAACAAAAAGTTTAGTCTCAAGAATTAGGAGTTGTAATAAAAAAACTTACAAGGATGAGGCATATTCATAACTTTTGCAGTCCCACCTTGGATATCAACACTAGAAGCAACTCATATTGTTCATGTAAAGACAAGACAATATGGGAGTTCATTATACCCAGCAACTCGTGGTGTTGTTGTTCGTGTTGGCTCTATTGGACCCTACAATTAAGATTCAATATACATTATTCAATAAGATTAACTGTGCAACATAATGAAATATTGAAAAGTGTGTTACCTTGTTGAGCTTCGCTTGGTTTCGAGAATAGTTTAATATTCTTTACTTAATAGGGCCAACCACGTGAAGGTGGAAGCTCATTTGGCCCCTCCCCCGCCCCCCCTAACATCACTCTAAATTCCTCGTTAACATCTTATAACATTCATTCATTAATTCTTTCTACCATTAATAAAATATAGCATTCATTCATTAATATCACATAACGTTCATTAACACATAACATTGATTAACATTAATTAACATGCAACATTCATCAATATTAATTAACACATATCATCCATAACCATTAATTAGCACATAATTACATTCACTAACACATAAAAATCAATCATTATCAAATAGGTTAGATTACAATCATTTCTTTCTTTCTTTTTTCTTTGAAGCTATGAAAAGACTAAGTGGAACATTGGTGTCTTCATCATTTCCCCCCTCTACAGATGTTCCGCCAACTGCTCGTGATCTCAATGTATGCCTAGTCCTATACTGAGGACGAGGACACTGAAGCGAAGGGGGGTCCTCTGCAATAACAAAGAAATGGGTTAAATTCAAAAAAAAAAAAATTATTATTGTTACAAGTATTTCATTAATTTAGAGAACATAATTGTTGTGCTCTTTACCTGATGGGGCCACATCATTTTGTGTAGCCTCAACCTCAACATGCTGAACACCACGATCCTCTTCACCTGAGTGGGGAACATCACGTTCTTGAGGTTGTGTACCCAGATCATGCTCTACTTGCTCACCACCGACTACATGCTCTAAAATATTAACAAGAAAGGTTACATTAATTACTACTCTAATTACAAATTAAGATGTTTAATTGTATTAATAGCTAAATAAATAAATTTGAATAGCAAATGAATACCTCCAGTACTGAGATGCACATTTGGACCTTCATGTGTAGGTGGTTTCACAATTAGCAGGCTGCATTCCAATGACATGCACATTGTTATCATTGCTTGGTTATTTAAAACAAATATAGTCACTTTATGTTGGAACTCAACATCAATTAGATTATTGGTAAAGTATTCAATTTGAAACAACTTCCATTTACCATATTTACCTGTGTGACAGATGCACTCGAATGTTGTGTATGCCCACTCAATTCTCGTAGCCGATCAGCCACGGCTGAATAGCCTTGCTGGTAGGCAATTCTCTTGTCATCTTTTGTGGGCACTCTATTGAATTCAGAGCCCTGCATTTTTGCTTGGTACCATGAATTTTGCTTGCATCATTGTTTGATAAAAAAAAAACGTTTGCAATTTATTAATATTTTGAGACAATATGGGAGTTTACATGAGATACTTACAATTCGTGCAACAAGTTTCATGTAACCACCAGAGCCGAGTTTGTGTTGTCTGTTCTTTTCTTTCCTTGCCTTGGTTGCCTTTGACGTGTCACTCAGTCTATAAAAAGTTTGAAATATGTTAGATTATATAAATATAAAGAGTAATTAATTAGTACATAATTACATTCTTAATAGTATCTCGTACCTTCTTCTAGCATCTACTGGTGTATTTCCTTTTTTCCTTTCAATTCTCTCCTTCGCATCCAAAATCAGGTCCTTCCACTCCCTCTCTGGAATCATGGGGGGATGCTCGTACTTTAGGTTCCTCTCCAAATGGGTCCTGTATTGGTCCCTCACATACTTTAGATATGTGCCAGCTTTTTCAAGGAGCTTGGTTTTGTCAAAGGTGTCATTTCCAAACCACTCAACCATTTGGTTTGTCAATTCATCTTTTAACCTTTTTCCTTGGTCATTCCACCTTTTAAAGCAAAAATAAACCTGTTAGATTCAAAAATGAACTGAAGCTACATTTATTACACTTCAAGAAATGGATCAAAGGAAAAGTATTCTAGCAATGATATGAAATCAAAAGTGGATAAGGGTTAGTTTACATATGATGTACCACCTTTTACGTATGGTGGGCCCAAATATCTGCAATGCAATGTCACTAAGATGTTTATAGAAAATATCATTGCCTGCAAAAAATTTATGGGATCAATATTAGTCCAAAACGAGTGATCATAAAGTAAATTACAATTAGAGTATATATAATAATAATTTTAAAGTACTTGGAACCTTTTGTATCTTTAAGGGAAGCGTTTCTTTGTCGCTCACCATGAATGTGGCCTGCAATGTTCCCATACTAGCAATACGAGAAGATCCAGGAAATGATGCTATGTTATTAGTAGTAGTCGCTTGTGGCACATCCTCATGTGCATCTCCTCCTGCAAAAAATGAATCCACTATGAAATGGCATTAGAATTCAAGAAAGAATGCTTGCAAGGAAATAAACACATGACAGAAGATAGAGAAAAAGAGGGATCTACCAACAGTGGGCGGGCCAATATGACGTGCACTAGAGGATGTCTGCATGCTACGTGTTGTTGACATTGCAGTCGGCAATACAGGTGAGGGTGACCTCTATTGAGGTGGCGTCGGCATTTGCACAGTAACATTGATAGCACCTAAAGAATAATACATTATATTTATCAAACATTAAATATATGAAAAGTGCAAGAATTGTAAACAAGGATGAACCTTTATTTTGAAAATTGACAGTATCAAGTATGATGTGTTTTGGGTACTCAGAGTGATAAGCCAAGCAAGTGATAATACAAGAAAATCGTCATCACCTGATCTTGCAACACCCTGATCGTAGGAACGACTTTCATGAGGGCGGATAAATTGTTGTAAAAACAATACGTACATATTTTAGTTAATGACATAAAAAGAGAATAAAATATAAACCATTATTGAACTTTTCTTATAATTAAAGCTTTCATTACTACTTACTTGCAAGTTTTTTGTTGTCTTATACAATAATTCCACCCTCTATCGTATCTCATCAGTGGTAGGATGCACAAATGCCAAAGCAACAATCTCTTTTCTAATTTTTATAAGAGGCATTTTAAAGAATTTCACAAGGTCCGTGGGATCTTCAGGGTCATCATTACTTAACCCTAATGATTCCACATCTATAGAAAGGTGCTTAGGTACTGCAACTCCCTTTCCCTTTCCCCGAACATCCGTCTGTGTCAAGAATATCATTAACCTTTACAAAATTAGTATAAATCACTAAAAAAAAGAACATAATAATGTAACAATTTGCTTCTACCTAATTTGTACAATTACAATGATGTTTACCTGATCGGTAGAAGTGTCGCAAGGTACATCTCTATCTGTGATATGTGATGGATCCATGTCGGCTTGTGACAAAGAAAAAATATAAAAAATGTTAGCGAAATTACATCATACACAACATGAACAACATGAACTTTGTAGACAAAAGAGTATTAAATAATAAAAAGATGTTGTCATCAAAATTATTATAAATTTTGTAATTCCTTACCTTTACTTTATGTAGACTATGTAGGATCCTCAACTAAATGGTCACATAAATAGTCACATAGCTAATAAACAATCCAATTTCCATAAATAAACACAGTTTAAAAATTGTCACATAAATAGTCACACCCCCTATCTCCATCTCCATATTAAAAGGTGCATCATGAATTAATTATGTAATGGCACTAGAATTCAAAACAGAATGAATTAATTATGTAAAAAAAATTCTATCAAGAAGTCAATATCCAATAGATAATATACTAATCGTATTCCTCATACATTTCATTCCTCATCATCATGAACATCAAGGTCATCATCACCATCATCATCATCATCATCATCATCATCATTAACGTCTTTGCCATCATCATCACCATCATCACCATCATCATCATCATCATCATCATCATCATCATCTTCTTCTTCTTCTTCTTCTTCTTCTTCTTCTTTGTGCTCTTCTTCATCATCATTGTGAAGCTGTCAATCGTGATCATCATCCACTTCATCTTCTACTTCTTTGGTATCTTCTTCTTCCATCACATGATACTTTATTGACCTTCCTCTTGGATCATGTCTAACAACAAATGACCAACCCAGTTTATGTGGAACCTCTGAGTAAAATACTTGCTCACATTGGCTTGGAAGAACATAGGGCTCATCCCCAACTAGTTCAAATGACCTTGCATTTAGCATTATAAAACCATTATCATGTTCAATAACAGTTCTATCAGGATCATTTTTATTCAATCGTAGCCTGTACCATTTGACAACGAACAAAACTAATTTGAAGGAATTAAAGTCATTCTCAAGTATATCATCCAAAATGCCATAGTATCGATTTTGAGACTGTTGAGGATGAATGTCATTTCTCGATGAAATATTTGTCACCTCAAAGACTGTAGTGATGCCAGAATCACAAGTTTTCTTCATGTCATCCAACTTTTTATGCAAAATTTATGACCATCGCAGCACATAGCGTTGTGGTGTTTGACCTGCGATATGTCAAACATGTAAAATTTATTGCATTGTGAGTTGATAAACATATGGGTGATTAATAAATTTATACGAACCTATTTATCTCTTAAACCATATGCTAAATCAATTTCCCTTTGCGTAACATTGGAATCTCCATTACGATGTGCTTCTTTAACCAATGAAGCCACACCTTCCCATGTTAACGTGCATCCAAAATGTTGACAACGTTCAATCCATACCGTCATCCAATCAAGATTGTTTGCAATATACAAATGTAGTGCATCCCACTCTCAACCAACTACAATAACATCTTATAATTACCTCTCACTTTCCTCAATCTACCTTTCCCCGTCAAGTACCCCCCTTCGAATTTGTTAATGGTGTTGGGATCCTAAATGCGATCCACGTGGATCTTTGCTGCAAACTTAGGAAGATATTCAGAGATGTACACCATAGTCTCGTATACCATATATCCCTCCACCATAGAACCCTCAAGATTTTCTCTTTGTCGAACCAAAGCCTTCAAAAATTTCAAGTGCCTCTCAACCATCCACATTGACCTAGTGTGTACAAGTCCACACAATTCAATCTCCTCAACTTGGTGTATGAGGTAGTGTTCTTGTGCATTGAAAAAAGCTGGAGGTAGACACTTTTGCATTTCACACATTAAATGAGGAATTTTTCTCTTCCAATATTTTATATCGTCTTTATGGATTTCTTTACATGACAACCACCTACAAGGTATTCAAGACACAAAAAAATATATTACATAAGAAGTAAAACAAATCGCAAATATAATATCTATACAATGAACTAAACAAATATCACTACTTACCTTATGTATTTTCCAAGATCATATATGACTTGCTTGACGTTATTGTTGAAGTCGTCTCGGAGAGATAGAGGTAGAACGTACTGCAACAATTATAAAATTATCTTTTCATTTTTTTGTAACATAATGAAAAGTACACGTACGCTCAGTACTTAAATACATACTAAAAACACAAGAACATGAATTACCTTAATGAAGGTATGCCAATCATGCGTTTTCATCCTTGGCCCAAATTCACTTTTCTTTGATATGAGATTGTTTATGTTCGCAGCGAATCCTGTGGGAAATCGAATTTTTCATATGACTTCTTTTATAACATTGCTTTGTTGGTCCGTTAATAACCAAGGAAGCTCACTTATATTAATATGGTCTCCATGGCTATTTGATTGAATGACATTTATCATTGCATGATTGGAATCCTGAATGTCACTACATATTTTGACATTTTTTTCTTTGTCATGCCTTCCATCCAATATTTTCCATAATGTCTTTATTATATTCTTTCCAATATGCATACTATCAAACAAATGAACAATTTGTAACTGCTCGTAGAAGGGCAACCTACTAAATTGTCGGGGATAACTTTTTATTCCCTTAGGAAGGTGGTCATTTATGCCTTCATGACCTTCATGATCATCAATCACATCATCAGTAAACAAAATAAAATAGAAAAGATGTTTTATGACAAACCAATAGATGGAATGGCATTACCTTGACGATTAATTCTATTATATTCCAACTTCCACAGGTGAGGTGTCATTCTTCGTGGCTTTGATGTATTCTCTTCTTTCCCATTGAAAAGATGTTTTTCAGTATTTCGATACTTATGATTTTTGTGGAGAAAGTGCATATACTCATCAAACACCTGCTTTCCTAAACTTTTTGAATGACGAGATTTCATCTTTGGACCACAAACAGGACATGCAAATTTTCCCTTTGTTTGAAGACCTACAAGATAATGTATAATTGGATTAAATATGATAATTTTTTGAATTATAATGTTCATGCACAACTTAAACACTATAACATACCACAAAAATGTGTTAGCCCCGGGGCATCGTGTATTGTCCATAGAAGCATCACATGGAATTGAAATTGTCTTTGTCCTATTGGTCTAGAGACGTCATACATAGTGACACCATTCCATAACTCCAGCAACTCGTCAATAAGAGGCTTGATATATACATTCATATCTTTAACTTGGTACTTACCTAATCGAATGAACAAAAACATTACATAATTATTATGACCATTTTACTGTAATATTTATAATTAAATTTAGACAACTATATTTAAATGATAAAATACCTGGAACAATCATTGCCAACATTATGTGCTCCCTCCTTATTGACATCCATGGAGGAATGTTATTGTTGATAACAAAAACAGGCCACACTGAGTAAACAGATCTCATCTC
Source organism: Cryptomeria japonica (assembly GCF_030272615.1). Lineage (NCBI taxonomy): Eukaryota > Viridiplantae > Streptophyta > Pinopsida > Cupressales > Cupressaceae > Cryptomeria > Cryptomeria japonica. The sequence goes on along the minus strand of NC_081405.1, from coordinate 688,254,790 downwards.
TCCAAATGGATTGACACCATCCGCTACCAATGAAAGTCTGAGATTACGAGGTTCTTCTTTAAAGTGTGGCCACTTTTCCTCTATGTCCATAAATGCTGAACCATCTACAGGCATTCGAATAATGTCATCTCGACTTCTATTGCGTGTGTATATGGTGAAAATGGATAACAACAATAACAATATTGAAAGGCTAAATGAATTCAACCACAAAACCCTAGCCTAACAACAACAAAGATCCACCATAACATATGAAGATTACCTAAGACAATGCAAATCACATGAAATCACAAAGATTATACCATCACATGTCCAATAGGGTTTGGATCTCCATTCTTCCTATCTCCATTGATCTTGCTTGATATATTTGCTCTCAGATTTTATGTGCACAAGAGCTCAACAAAGAACGGAATGTGGTTGCAAGTAGGATCCTAGTGTAGTCAATTGATCAAGTCATTAGCATGAATGATTAGGGTTTGATAATGAAGGAAGCATCTCCTTATATAGAAGACACTATATGAAATGGAGGGATAAGATTGAGAGGTGTAAAAGGAGATCGGCTATGATTAGAGGGTAGGTAAAATAAATAATAAAATAATGAAAGGGGTAGGTAGTGTATGAATTAAGAGATGAATGACATGTGTCATGGGTAGAAAAGGTTAATGAATTAATTAAATTAATAAAGATTTATTTAATTAATAGAAGAAGTGGGATCAATTAAATAAATAAGATATTTATTTAATTTAGGGAAAGGATAATTTAAATAAATAAATGTATTTATTTAAATGAGAAATAAGGCTAGAAGAGGATAAATGAATTAATTAAATAAATAAAGATTTATTTAATTAATAGAAGAATTAAGCTTAGATAATTAAATAAATAAAATATTTATTTAATTAGACATGACAATTTTGGGTGTCTACATTTGGCCCCTCTTTGAGACAATGCAGCTTGTCGCATTGTTTCAAAGAAGATAAGATGAACTGATACAGAGTTGCCCCATGATGGGAATGATATGCCCCCTCGAGAGATTAGATGAAATGTCTGAAAAGATCGTAGACAATCTCTCGATTAAGAAAGAAAGGGATAGAATGGACTGACCGGATAAAGTGACAAAGTCACGGGATAATGAAGACTGACTCAGGAAACGAAGGCGAGGGCTAGGAGTAGTCTATAAGATAAACCACGGGGGAAAAATACATCCTCATTGTCATCTACATGTCCACAAGAGTAGATTGTAGAGCGAAAATAGAGCAGCAGTAGTCAGCAGCGATGGCCTTCATTCATAGATTCGACCACGTTCGCCGATTCCAGAGGCCAGTAGAGGCAGGAGAGCCGGTAAGTACCACCAAACCTCCTCGTACTTTGACGCATTTAATTTTGTCATTAATGCATGCTAGATAGGGTCATAAATGCGCTTAGACTAGGGTCCAAAAAGTGTCAAAAATGTCCAGGCGCGTCTGCGTTGGTGTCAGGCGCGTCTATGTTTGCGAGGCGCGTCTGTGTCTGTGTCAGGCGCGTCTACGTTGGAACCCGCGTCTGTGTCAATTGCGGCCGCGTCTATGATGGTCAGTCGCGTCTATGCCAAGAAGGCACGTCTGTGCAACCCCGGCGCGTCTGTGCAGAGCATAGGCACGCCTGTGTCGATCAGGCGCGTCTGTGTTTTTCAGGCGCGTCTGTGCAGTCTGAAAGCGCGTTTATGTCAGGGAAGCGCGTTTGCATTTGAAAAAGTGTGAATTTGCATCTTCTAGGTCAAATCGGCAGTTCTGTGATGAACATACGCTGTCGATTGGATAAGCTGCTGAGAGGATACACTCAAGCAGGTCCTCTAGGAAGGCTAGGATAGATCAAGGCACTTTGTGATGAACAGTGAGTACTAAGATAGAGTACTTTGTGATGAACAAGGAGTACTAGAGTATGAGCAGCACTTTGTGATGAACAGGGAGTGCAAATGTGAGTAACACTTTGTGATGAACAGTGAGTGTCACACACGTAGTACTTTGTGATGAACAGGGAGTACCACTAGAATAAATAGCAACACTTTGTGATGAACAGTGAGTGTCACTAGGGTAGAAGCAACACTTTGTGATGAACAGTGAGTGTCACTAGGATAGATAGCCATATGCATTTAGATAACAAGTAGCATTTTGTGATAAACAGGGAATGCCACGATGACTGACATGATTGATTTGCTTGACTACAGGAGTATTTGCCGATGCTAGAGTCACGGGAGAGATTCCCGTCTACTCAGAGGTTGCTACCTGAGTTGTCTTTCAAGGACAGAGCTGCCATCGAGGAGATGGGTTTGAGACATGTGATATATGTGCCCGAGTTTCAGGCAAACATGGGTTTGCTGACTGCATTAGCTGAGAGATGGCACTCTGAGACGTGCACGTTCCATTTGTCGATGGGTGAGATGACAGTCACCCTGGAGGATGTATACAGGATACTGAGGATACCAATCGATGGGGAGCTGATCCCATACGATCGAGACGGAGACAGGGAGGCATTGAGACAGGTGTTCCAGGACCTGAGACAGGTGTTCCAGGACTGGAGATGAGGGCAGGACACGTGGCATGGGACACCATGACAGCCATAGGGTTAGCATTGTCGGCAGTGATAGGAGGAACTATCAGTGGGTTCCTGTTTCCAGATAGGGCGACATGGGGGTTGGCTGTGGGTTGGGGAGGAGCACTGGAGACACTGGTGACGCAGCACACCAGATATGCCTGGGGACCATGTGTGCTGGCCCATTTGTATTATGAGCTTCATCAGTTTGTCTACCATGAATCAGTAGGATTGGGTTGCGGAGTGACATTGCTGCAGGTATGGGCCTATGAGCATCTGTCGATTACCCGACCGATACACTTCAGGGGCAGGGGTCATGGACGCAGTTTTGTTCATTTATATGACATGATCACCTCGCAGCCACGGATTGGCAGGCTAGAGCATTGGCAGCGAGTGATAGATGATACTGATGTGGTCATATGGAGACCATACCTGGGCTGTGAGCAGTGGGAGGATGACGCAGTTGAGCTACCTTACACCTTCTGGAGCAGGTACCTGATTGGATGGATGCCCTATGTGCTAGAGAGACAGCTTGTGGACAGGGTTGGCCGACAATTTGGCCGGATTCAGAGGATGTCCTAGGGCTCAGGCATGTATGCCCGTACAGTTAGAGATCAGGCACAGTTTGGGCCCTTGCTGTCATATGATCAGGCAGTGACTCAGCTAGTGGAGATGATGCCCCTACCCTAGGATATGTGGCCAGAGATCGAGGACACCGGCATGGATGCCAAGTACACAGCTTACTGGGCAGAGCATCCCTTCCCACGCTTAACAGATCCGAGAGAGGCATTGGAGGGAGATGGGGGTGGAGACGATGATGATGGTGGAGGTGATGGGGGCCGAGGCTGACGGAGGAGGAGGGGAGTAGTTGGAGAGAGGCGGGTTGCACCTCGGAGGGAGGGTGGCGAGGAGAGGCAGGCTCAGGTGGTGAGGGGTCGCAGTGGATTGCCGCTACAGGTGCCAGCAGCACAGGGTCCCAGGTAGGTACAGATATAGGGATAGGGACAGAGATCGGTACCAGTACAGGCACCAGTACAGGTACAGGTATAGGTACAGGCACAGGGGCAAGCACAGGCACAGGCAGAGGCAGAGGGGGTTGACCCAATGGAGGAGGAGCTGCTAGATCTGAGGGAGATCTGCCAGGGCTAGGCAGATGAGATCCGGGAGCTGGAGAGGGAGAGGGATTGGCTTAGGACGAGGCTCAGAGATACTGAGCGAGAGTGGGATCAAGCTATCCAACGCTATACAGAGGTTGAGACAGCACTGAGGGCAGGGAGATAGGCCACGGAGGATACAGGGGCAGGATATGGTTATGTCCTGCGGGCAGGGGAGGAGATAGCCTACTAGAGAGACCTCTACTATGGTGTAGTGCCAGCAGATCAGCGGGCGAGGAGCTTCCATAGACCGTCGTGTACAGCGACAGCCACGGGAGGGAGCCGGAGGAGACAGGCATCGAGTGGTGGGGTTATGGGTCCTCCACCAGCACCAGATAGAGGGGACAGGCAGGATGATCCTGGGGCGGGTCCTTCAGGGGCTCAGATTCCACCAAGGCCAGGCGACTCCGAGGGAGGGAGTTCATCATAGCCATAGAGGGCTCCCTTTGTATCAGTACTGTACCATTTTTGTATTGTAAACACCTGCGGGTGCTTTTTGTAGCCATATGATTTTGACATCATTGTATCATGACACTTTTATATATATATGAGATGATTCATCTTTGCGGCAGCTATATGCATGTGTACCTATGTGATGAGATGTTTCATGATGTGATGTTTGTTTTATGCTATGGATGCAAATATGTATATGATGCAATGCAATATTTTTGTTCTTTTATGTTTTAACATGTTATGCCAATGCAATTGTAAATGTATGTAATGCAAATGAATATGACAATGCAAATGTAAAATGTTCTAACAGGTGTTGTGTGCAGGATGTGATGTAGTTGTGATATCTATATGTATGTATGAAATGCTTATATGTGGTAATGCAGGTGCAACTACATGAAATGCAAATGTTTTTGGTGTGTCATTATACTCAGTCATGTGATAGCAGGCTACACGGACTCGAGATGGACGATGGAAGTCAATCAAGAAAGGGGGATGGAAGACAGAAGATATGAAAGTGAAAGAGCTTCTTGTGCGTTATCATCATTGAGCTTTATTATGGCAAGATAGGTGTAGCATCCTAAAATTGCGACACTTGCAATTTCGACTGCATTTGGGTCTTCACGATGGCGATGCAACACGGAATCTGAATGGAGACCCCGAGACTTGTTCATGACATCATAAACTACATTTCTCAGCACCCTGGCCTGATCCTCCTTGCACCCTGCTGTCCCAGGAGGTGGGACCATGGCGCCCAGCACCCTGGTCCTTCAGGACTAGGGCACCCAGCGCCCTGGTCCCTGGCCCTATTTTGGGCCCGGTCTCTTATGGGGCTTCGGGTCTTTAAGTTTGCAAATTGGAAAATAATGTTTCCTGGTCGGCCTAAAGTCGGGAAAATCAGTTTATCAGCCCTAATTGACAAGTATATAAACTACTTTTCCTCTCCTAGAAAGAAAAAAAAGAAAGAGGAGGACATATGTGAGCAAGGCGCAAAAGCGATATTCAAACATTCAAGCATTCAAGCATTCCTTCAAGCAATTGAGCATTCTAAGTCTCCATTCAAGGCTAAGTGTTGCATTCAAGACAAGGATTCAACCATTAAAGAGGAGATCACTTACAACACATTACATACAACATACATTACACCTTCGCATGTAAGAATACAAACATTCTTACAACAAGGTATTAGTACTTGTTTACATTACAAACATTTACATTTACAGCATTCTCATTTCTTGGTTAATTCCAAAACCGGGGTTTGACCTAAAGGAAAACCCCTCATCCCTAACCCCCCAATCGTCCTCTTTTTTCTGTGTGTAGGTTGCAGGTACGCGGCTGTAATTGAAGATCTGGAATCCTTGTGCAGAGACGAACAGATCCCCCTTCATTTCGCGGATTTTTCGGAGGACCGTGTGCACGCCGGGCACCATCGTCCCGTCAACTTTCGCTCAAATTTGCAGAACAACACCGTCTCAACATTTTACTGCTAATTCCAGGTCCGCAGCTTCATCCTGTATCCCTATCTCTGTTTATAAGCGAATCTTTCCTATTTTACATGCATTCTTAGTTCAATCATCCTATCTACATTTCTTTACAAAAGAGGGTATCCTTGATGTCTTAACCCTTGAAACTCATTTAGAATCCAATCTTGCCTTGCGTGGGATTGGATCTTGTGGGTTTCAACCCCTCTTTTGAATGTAAAGTCTCCCCTAAGTGAAAACCATCAACCCTAGTGACTCTCCCTTCTCTCTCCTTGGAGTTGGGGAGGGGAGAACGACTAGGGTTCAATTTTTCCGCTTTACATTTTGGTGAACCTGACATGAACATCCTCATTCTGATTATTCATGGTTAGATCTGAAAAATTTGCTTCCTTAATTACATTTCCATGTTTGATCTTTTGCAAAATTTTAGAGGTTAATTGCATAAAAACCCTAAAATTTTCTTTTTAGTAATTAAGCTTGTGAAATATTTAATTGTTAATGCTTGTTTTAGATCTACCCTTCTATTGCAAATTGTCAATTCATATTTGTGCTTTAATTCTGAAAATTAAGTGGTTAAGTGTCAAAACCCTAATTTTTAAAATCTTCTTGATTCAACCTTTGACTGATAATTTGACTGATCAAAACACCTCCAAATCGGCTGTAACTTTGGATTCCGCAATAAAATCACAATATCTTTCATCCCTGAAAATTTGGAAAAAAGTTGCCAGGACCATGTGCACCCCGAGTGCCATCGTCCCCGACATTTTTTTCGAAATTTCGGGAGCTAGATCTTACTGTATTTTTCTGCTAAAATCCAGAATTTTGGTTGATTTTATCAATTTTAACACTTTCAAAATTAAAGTCAAAGTTGGTCTAGCGATTGCTTGGGTTGAGGCTTCTAATCATTCAAAAATTGTTGAAATTAAAATTCATATCAAAATTGTGTTTCTTACAGTCCTAAATCTGAAAAGTGTGTTAGCATTCATTCGAAATTTCAGTGTTTTATTCAAATTTTTGCAGTTTGTGACTTTTGAAATTAAGTGTTTAATTGCAACAACTTTGATTTCCACTTTCAAATTTGAATTTTGCATGAAATCGAGTCAACTTTTAAATTTCAAAACTTGCATTGCTTTCAGTATTCCTTCTAAAATCATAAAATTCAAAATTTCAGTTTCCCTCTCTTTTTCAAAATTCAAAATTTACATTTTTCAACAATCTTGGTAGGGTTCAATTTTGAGATTGCAACTTTAATTTGGCCTATCTACAGATCGTAAAATCACTCAATTTTTTCAGATTAGCTTTACAATCATCATAACTTTCATCCTTGAAAATTTCAAAATAAGTTGCGAGGACTGTGTGCACTCCGTTCGCCACGGTCCCAGACATTTTTTTCTGAAATTTTGGGAGATTGTCCTGATTGCATTTAACAGCTTAAATCTAGGAGATTGGCTGATTTTATTGAAATTTGCTACCTCTAAAATTCAAAATCTTCTCTCTTTCTTTAGTGCATGAGTTTTACAACAATAAGCCCTACTTACACTATTCCCGTTAGACGAAGCCTTAGAATTAAGTCTTTCCAAGGTGTAATTACCAAGGAGATGGAACCTAATTTGAATGGCCTTTTTAACGAGGACATGGGTAATTCCTCTAATCCTCTTAATGATGAAGAAGCTCTCCATGAGGTTTCCGTAGAACAACTTTCAAAATTGGATAACCAATTTGATGATTTTCGACAATGGATGTCTCAAGAATACCCCGATAGTCAAGCTCTTCCCTTAATTGAGGGTCTAAAACGTATGGTTCAAAGTGATAAGAATGGAATCGATATTTTGTGTGGTATTGCACACATTGTGGATTCGAATGTGATGCCTATGAAAAGTTGTGCCGAAACCTTAGGTTATACACAACCTCCTACTCAAGTTAATCATTCTATTCCTTTGACAACTCCTATTGCTAGTATACCTACTTTTACATCAAACATAATGACTACTTCAACACAAGACATTCCTCCTATGATCACTAGTCATGGGGGCAATCCCTCTTCTTCAATCAACCCTCTTTCTTCAATCAATCCAACTTCTTCATTCATTCCTTCAATGAGTGTTCCTATTATATCACCACAAATGAACATGACGCAAGGGGGCAATTCATTTAACCCTTCCATTCCTCCTTGTAGTGTTCCTCCTTTCCAATCATCTCCTATGACTAACTATCATAGTGTCCCACCACCTTACTCTCTACCTTCTTTCAATAACATAACACCTCCATCACAATCTAACACGTCTAATATGAACTCTTCGACTGAAGCGACCATTAACAATCTTGCACACATTGTCTCTTCTTTACAGCAACAAATTGCCTCTATGAATCAATCTAAGTTTAGTGTGCCCACATTTGATGTTGCGAGCCCACTTTCTCTTGACATTGTTCGAGCTATTCCCCCTAAACATGTTGAAATTCCGCATTTGGAGCTTTATAATGGTAAGGGTGATCCTCTAACACATGTTAAGAGCTTTCAAACAATATGTACCGATTTTGCTTATGACCAAAGGTTGCTTGCAAAACTGTTTACTAGAACATTAAGAGATAAAGCCCTACAATGGTATTGCTCGTTGCCTTCTTATTCTATTACTTCTTTCGAACAACTTGCAAATGCTTTTATTCAACAATTTCAAAACAATATAAGTCCTAAAGTTACTTTGATTGATTTAATGCATTGTAAACAAGGTGTTAAAGAAAAAGTAACTGATTTCATTGGTAGATATAAGCATTTGTATGCTCAGATTTCTTTTCCAGTACCTGACAATGATATTCAAAGAATCTTTATTTCTAATTTACAAAAAGATATTAGAGAAAAACTCCTGTTTTCTGAGTTTACTTCTTTCCAACAGTTGTGCGCAACTCTTCACAATTATCAACTGACTGTGAGTCAAATGGAACAAGCAAATCCTATGGCTCCGAGTGATAAGGGTGATAGTAGTCAACAACCATTTGGGAAGTTTAAACCGAACAGAGAGTCAATTAAATTCAATGAAAACATCATCAACAACAATGTGAATGCAGCATCAGGTGTGCCTCCTATTTCTAAGTTTTTCAAGAAAGAAAGAAAGTTTACTCCTTTGAATGAATCATTGCATAGTATTATGAATAAGTTATTGGAACAAAATGTGCTTACTCTTCCTCCTATAAGGCAAATAGATCCTGCAAATATTAATTCACCCTATTTTGATAACAAATCTTTTTGTCAATTTCATCGTCATCCTGGGCATGATACTGAAAAATGTTTTGCTTTAAAGGGTAAAATTCAAGATTTGATTGATAATAATACTATCTCTGTTTCTGGTGTGAATGATAAAGGCAACACATCTATAGCTCCTCCTAACCAAAATCTTCAGATTTTTACTGATCCATTGCCTTCTCATACCTCTAATGCGATCGATACTACTGATTCCTCTGTCTCACCTGATGATCTTGTGTCTATGACTCCTAATGTGATTAACTTTGTGGAGCAGCAGAAAATCCCTAAAGAACCTTCCATCACATTTGATTCCAGTGAAACTATCAGGGCACCTGATGGTCCTTTATATATAGTTGCAAAAGTCAAGAATACACCTTGCCGTGGAGTGCTTATTGATCCTTCTTGTATGATTAATGTCATTACTGAAGAATTTCTTTTTACTTTGCGATTGAATCAAGTGATCTATGACGAAACAAATGTGGTTGTGAAATTATTTGATGCAATTTCTTCTCCTGCAATTGGTTCTATTACATTACCTATTGAGGTCCATAACAAATCCCTTGATGTGGACTTTTCTATTATTCCATCGTCCGAACAATTTCATGTGAAGCTAGGCTATCCTTGGCTGTCTTCCATGAAAGCTATTGCTTCTCCTATTCATAAGTGCTTGAAATTTCCCCATAATGGTGAAGTTGTTACTGTCAATCATAGTCTCTTTAAACCAGCTGAAAGAACTTCTAGCGTTCCGATTGATTACTTTTGGCCTAAACAATTCCAATCTCTTCCTCCGCGAAGTGGTCATCTTTTCAAATCCTATCAAAAGTGGAAAAAAGATATGATCCTATCTCTAAGTGAACCTAGAACACCCAAACTTGACATCCCTATCGTTCTTGAGAAGGAAGTTCTTCCTTTGAAAGATAAAACTAATGTCTTTCCTCAAGAAGATTACCAGCCCATTCCTATGAATGTGATTATGCCTATATCTAATAAACTTCCTAAAAGTAGACCTATCCCTCCTTGTCATGATGGGCTTGGTCTCCTTCCTAAACCAAATATTCCTCCTTTGTATGGAGCAGTTCCTCCTCCTTCCTCTTATGGAGAGAAGAGACCTTCCTCTTCTCCTATTATTCAACCTAAGAGACCACAACCTAAACACCCAAGTGATAAGGATGAGAACATTCCTCATCCTCAATCTTCTCAACTTCCTACTAAGACTAGATGAAATCGTTCTGCACGTGAATGCCGACGAAAGCGTCGTCTTAGAGCTCAGGCAGCTGCTTCTCAAACTTTGCAATTCCCAAAAACACCTTCAGCCAGTATTATTCCATTTTCTCCTCAGCCGACGATTGAGCCAAAATCTCCTAAACATAAGATGCATGATGGTCTTGATCCTGTGTGAGTTAAAGATCCTATTTTTATAAATCTTGATGATGATATAGATGAAAATGTTATTCCTATTCATTCTGATAGTGAATATGAATATGTTGATGTTGATAACCATTTATCTAACAAATTTTCTAAAGTACTTATCCTAGCTCCTAGACAAGAACAACGTGGCTCGGAACATGAACATAGCCCTTGTTTGGATCTTGTGATAGCTCCATCTGCTGTGTTGGATGTTCCTCCTCTAGCATGTTTCCTGCCTTCCCGAAATATTGATCAGCAAGATCGGGGGGTAGATGACGTGCTAGACTAGTTTCATTAGCATAGTAGACTCTCTCCTCCTCTCTTGATCTCTTTTGTTACTTCTTCTATGTGTTATTCTTATTCTTCTATTTGTTGTCCTTAGTGTTGTCTACTTGAGGACGATGCAAAGCATTGAGATCTCTTTTGGTCTCTCTCATGTTGACTCAAAAGACACATGTGTTCCCTTCTTCTAGGTGACCTTCCTTGATTGGGGAATGAAGAACAATTATGCATACATACATATGATATACATGAATTATCATACAGCATACTGACCCCGAGGAATGTGAAGTCACCTTGTGCTTTGTGTTTTGTGTCTATTATCCTTGGGCTTATCTCACACTTGGGGGCTAAATCCTTGTGATAACGTGCTCCTTTCCTTTCTCAGTTCTTATATGTATCACTACCTTAAAGCAATCACCCCCGGTAAGGCGTGTGCAATCACTTTAACGTAGGGGGGCATACATCCCGTCTATATCTTTTCAAGATACTTGAAAATTTCTTGACAAATTTAGCTTTGCCTTGAAAATTTTTGATATCTTTCTTGCATGACTCATAGTGAGGGAACCTTACTACTGACAGTCATGGTTCTCCCTCATGATCTTCCCTTTTACTTTGTCAATCGAAGTCGTAAGATCCTTAGTCCACTGGGGGCTTGGTGTATCTTGCCTCCTTGACGTGGTGAAAGTTTCTCAATGTTGTTTCCTTGTACTTTACCAGAAGTATGAGCGTACGCTTATACTCTCGCTAAAGTGGGGGCTAAATGTAGCATCCTAAAATTGTGACACTTGCAATTTTGACTGCATTTGGGTCTTCACGATGGCGATGCAACATGGAACTTGAATGGAGACCCCGAGACTTGTTCATGACATCATAAACTGCATTTCTCAGCACCCTGGTCTGATCCTCCTTGCACCCTGTTGTCCTGGGAGGTGGGACCATGGCACCCAGCGCCCTGGTCCTTCAGGACTAGGGCGCCCAGCGCCCTGGTCCCCCAGGACCATGGCGCCTAGCGCCCTGGTCCCTGGCCCTATTTTGGGCCCGGTCTCTTATGGGGCTTCGGGTCTTTAAGTTTGCAAATTGGAAAATAATGTTTCCTGGTCGGCCTAAGGTCGGGAAAATTAGTCTATCAGCCCTAATTGACAAGTATATAAACTACTTTTCCTCTCCTAGAAAGAAAAAAAAGAAAGAGGAGGACATATGTGAGCAAGGCGCGAAAGCGATATTCAAACATTCAAGCATTCAAGCATTCCTTCAAGCAATTGAGCATTCTAAGTCTCCATTCAAGGCTAAGTGTTGCATTCAAGACAAGGATTCAACCATTGAAGAGGAGATCACTTACAACACATTACATACAACATACATTACACCTTCGCATGTAAGAATACAAACATTCTTACAACAAGGTATTAATACTTGTTTACATTACAAACATTTACATTTACAGCATTCTCATTTCTTGGTTAATTCCAAAACCGGGGTTTGACCTAAAGGCAAACCCCTCATCCCTAACCCCCCAATCGTCCTCTCTTTTTTGTGTGTAGGTTGTAGGTACGCGACTGTAATTGAAGATCTGGAATCCTTGTGCAGAGATGAACAGATCCCCCTTCATTTCACGGATTTTTCGGAGGACCGTGTGCACGCCCGACGCCATCATCCCGTCAACTTTCGCTCAAATTTGCAGAACAGCACCATCTCGACATTTTACTGCTAATTCTAGGTTCGTAGCTTCATCCTGTATCCCTATCTCTATTTATAAGTGAATCTTTCCTATTTTACATGCCTTCTTAGTTCAATCATCCTATCTACATTTCTTTACAAAAGAGGGTATCCTTGATGTCTTAACCCTTGAAACTCATTTAGAATCCAATCTTGCCTTGCGTGGGATTGGATCTTGTGGGTTTCAACCCCTCTTTTGAATGTAAAGTCTCCCCTAAGTGAAAACCATCAACCCTAGTGACTCTCCCTTCTCTCTCCTTGGAGTTGGGGAGGGGAGAACGACTAGGGTTCATTTTTCCGCTTTACAATAGGTTATGACAATCGAGGCATATGTTCGACCCAGAAAGTCATTGTACCCGTTTGCATGGAGATAAGACAGACACAAACAAGGAATGCCCCAGTTCACACTAGACTCTCAGTGTCTTCATATCCTTGGACAAGTCATAGCATTACTAAAAGACAATCCACAGACAACAAATACAAATAGGTGACGATACCCCATCCTCGCCTTTCTAGTCAAAGACATCCTGGAGATAGAATCTCTAGTCAAAGACATCCTAGAAAAGCTAAAAGACATGTCACCAAAAGATAAAATCAAAAGAAAACCAAGACTCGACACCTACATCCACTGTAGTCCTCAAGTTTAGTGTCTCTTGTCACTTGTATAAGTCTTATTTGGTTGTGGTCACAATGTTTACTTTCACAGAAAGGATAGATAGCACTGAACCATAATGTTGTCTGAGTCTATTGAAAGATTTGATTTGCTAAAGCCCATTGTTGCTGCTATGTCTCTTCTGAAACTGACTGAATCCATCAAACTGATACTTTATTGCAGAGAAGATGAAACTTTATTGTGGATCTGTGAAGCAAATGTTGCTTTATTGCGGATTGTGCGCGGATAGACTGAAGGAAGCTGGAAGAAACTGTACTCCTCGAAACATGTGATGCTCTTAGTTCCACACCCATCACTAGACATAGGATTTGCCTTAGGGCGCCACCGAAGTGGTTTTCACCATTGGACGAAATTATTTCTCTTTACTTTTTTCAATTTTTCAATGTTTTTTGTGTCACAAGGCGCCTGTTTGCCAGGTTTTCACCAAGTAACGATTTTTTATTTTTATGATTTTTTTGTATTTTTGAATTTTTTGATTTTTTTTGTGTTTTTGAATTAGGATACTCTGAAGAGCTATGTGTAGAACCTGCGAAGGTGCATGTTGTTGATAGGATCCTCCAAAGGTTCACCTTCTATAGTTGAGAGCTGATATGCACCAGATCCATATGCTGCTGTAATAATGTAGGGACCAAGCCAGTTTGGTTCGAACTTGCCCTTCTTCTCTCTGTCCTATTGATTTTTAGGATTTTCTCTGAGAACTAAGTCACCTACCTCAAATGTGCAAGGCTTGACTTTGTGATTGTAGCTGCGACTCATTCGTTGTTGGTAAGCCTTGAGATGATTAAAAGCAGTTTGTCTTCTTTCATCTAGTAGTTCCAACTCTTGCAAGCGAGAGACCCTATAGTCTTCGTCACTGATGATGTTTTGCAAAGAGAACCGTAAAGAGGGTAGCTTGAACTCAATAGGAAAGATAGCTTCAGCGCCATAGACAAGTGATTAGGGTGTAGCTCCTGTAGGTGTGCAGACACTTGTGCGATAGGCCCAAAGTGCAGGATTAAGTTGGATATGCCAATTACGACCAGCATCGTCGACTGTATTCTTTAGAATTTTAAGGATTGTTTTGTTAGACGCCTCAGCTTGGCCATTACCTTGGGGGTAATATGGTGTGGAGAAATGATGAGAGATATGGAAGCGATCACAAAGTTCATGAACATCCTGATTTTTGAAGGGACGCCCGTTATCAGTGATAATGGAAATAGGAATACCGTATCGGCAAATGATATAGTTAAGGATGAATGTAGCAATCTGTTTTCTAGTAGCTTGCATGAGAGGCACGGCTTCAATCCATTTTGTAAAATACTCTGTGGCAATGATAATGAATTTGTGACCATTGGAAGAAGGAGGGTGAATCTTGCCTATGAGATCGAGTCCCCACTGACAAAAGGGCCAAGGAGACGCCAGTGGTTGAAGTTCTTGTGCTAGCGCATGTATGAGATCTCCATGAATTTGACATTGCTTACATTTCTTGAAAAATTGATATGAGTCCTTTTCCATATTGGGCCAGTAATATCCAGTCCTGATGAGTTTCTTGGCCAAGGTAGGACCACTAGCATGCGGACCACATATCCCTTCATGCACTTCTCGTAACGCAATCTGAGCTTCGTTGCTTTCTAAACATCTAAGAAGAGTGCCATCTAGACCTTGCCGGTATAGGATATCAGCTAAAATGACATATCGAGAGGATTGGCGAATGAAAGTGCGACGTTGGTTATTTGATAGATCGAGAGGTAAAGTATTGTCACGTAGGTATGTGAAAATGGAACCATATAACTGGGATTCGGGACCAACAACACATAGCGTCTCAGTAGGCATGATCTCATATGAAGGGACCAAAAGATTATCCACCAAGAACTCATAGCGGGTTTTGTTTGGAGGTAGATCGATCAGTAAAGCAATTGTAGCCATGGCATCTGTGGCGCAATTCTGCTCTCTTGGTATCTGCTCAAAGTCTATCTTTGTGAAGTGTTGTTTTAGATCCTCCACCATTTGTTTATAAGGCGTTAACTTTTCATCTTTTGTTTGGCAATCATCAGTTGCTTGATGGATGACAAGTTGGGAGTCCCCAAAAACATGAAGCTCCTGGATCTTCCATTGAACTGCAATTCGTAATCCTGTTGTTAATGCCTCATATTCCGCTATATTGTTAGTGCAAGGAAATGATAAGCGGTATGATTTTGGTATAGAATCTCCTTGAGGAGTTATAAAAAGGATGCCATCTTCTGCCCCATGCTATGTGTATGAGCCGTCGAAGTACAGTTGCCATGGCTTTGCATGTGACATTGTCAAAATGGATTCATCTAGAAATTCTGAATTTAGAGGAACATCATCTATCATGGGAGCATCTGCTAATTGATCTGTGATGGCTTGTCCTTTTATTGCTTTTCTGTCCACATACTCGATGTCGAATTCACTCAGGATCATTACCCATTTGGCTAGTCGCCCAGTAAGTGTGGCTTTATTGAGAAGGTATTTCAATGGGTCTATCCTTGCAACTAACTTAGTCTTATGAGTGAGCATGTAATGTCATAATTTCTGCGAAGCAAACACCACGGCGAGACATGCATGCTCGATTGGTGTGTAGTTTAGCTCATATCCCACCAGTGTGTGACTGATATAGTATACTGCTTTTTCCTTGCCCTCGGCAATTTGTTGTGCTAAGAGTGCCCCCAGTGCTGTTGGAGTAGCTGATATGTATAGTAACAGTGGTTGATCTGGAACTGGTGGCATCAGAACTGGCGAATTTAGAAGATAATCTTTGAGCGTCTGGAAAGCCTATTGGCAGTTATCATCCCATTTGAATTTGATGTTTTTATGTAGCAGGTGCTGAAAAGGATTACACTTGTCTGCCAATTGTGCTATGAATCTTCAGATGGACTGGAGTCTACCTTGTAAGGATCGAAGTTGACTGATATTTCTTGGTGGTTGCATTTCCAAGATGGCCTTGACTTTTGCTGGATCAGCTTCAATTCCTCTTTTGGACACAATGAATCCTAGGAGCTTCCTGGAGGTTACTCCAAAGACACATTTCTTGGGGTTTAATCTTACTTTGTATTTTTCCAACCGATCAGAGACGACTGAATGTATGTCCAAGTGTGTATTTCTGTCTATTGATTTGCCCAAGAGGTCATCAACATAATCTTCCACAGTTACATGCATGAGATCATGAAAGATAGTAGTCATGGATCTTTGATATGTAGCACCTGCATTCTTTAGCCCGAAAGGCATGACATTCCAGCAGAAAGTTCCCCACGGACAAGTAAATGTTGTTTTATGTTGATCCTCGGGTGCGATCCTTATTTGATTATAACCAGAGAACCCATCCATCAGTGATAACATTTCATGACCTGCTGTGAGATCAACAATCAAGTCAATATTTGGTAATGGGAAGTCATCCTTTGGACAAGCTTTGTTGATGTCTCTGAAATCTGTGCAAATTCTGATGCTGCGATCCGGTTTACTAATAGGTACCAAGTTGGAGATCCATTCAGGATAATCAATTGGGCGTATGAATCCGACATCGAGTAATTTCTCAAGTTCTGCTTTGACTAGTAATGCCACTTGTGGATGCATTTTTCTTAGTTTCTGTTTTACTGGTTTTGCCCCCGGTTTGACTGTCAAATGATGCATTACCAAATCCGGATCTAATCCAGGCATATCAACGTATGACTAGGCGAAGTTGATTTGTCGTTCTTTGAAGAAACTTATGAATTTTGACCTTTCAGACTCTGTCAGTGATTGAGCTAGGAATATGTTGTGTGGAACCTTTTCTGTACCAATGTTTGTTTTGATAGTATCCTCTACCAACATGAATGACTTTTCCTCATATGATGTTGGGAGAATGTCGAGCCTTCCATCTTCGGGTGCCTCGGAGAGGTTTTCACCCTCAGATACGTCCTTTCTTTTTACTTTTTTGGGCTCAGATAGCGCCACAATGTGGTTTTCGCCATAAGACCCTTGATTTGTTCTTATTTTCACATTTTTGCGACTAGAAGGTCCGACACCCTCAAAATATGCCATGCTATTGAGTTCTATGGTGTATCCCGCTTTATGGTCTCCAGGGGGAAGATCATCTCTTATGCCCAGATAGTCAATAAAAGCTTCATCGTTTTGGAATGTATCAAACTGTGCAGGTCCTTCATGATCCCAGTCAATGAGTTGGTGGTGAACAAGGGGAAGGTTGTTAATGTCTTCGAAGTTAGCGGGGCTAAGAGTGAAGATGTGGTTATATTCAGGTATGTCAAGGTAATTATCGAGGTCATCGATGGCACTCTCCTCATCAGTCTCGATCGCAAGCGAATCCAAATTATCATCACTAGTAGCGCATTCTGGGACAGGTGTTCTCATCCTATGTGATTTCAACCTAGAACCTTGAGACAAGGACTGTGTGGAATCCTCATGGGTTGTTTCTTGACCAACTCTGAACTTGTTATAAAATTCCTCTTCTTCTGTGGGTTCATCTGGCTCTCTGAATGTCTCGGTGAGCTCGTAGTCACTGGAAGACTTATCGGAACCCCATTCCCATTCGTTGGAATCTGTGGAATAGTGATCCTCTTGTTGCATTTTGGCAGCTTTGATTTGTAAGGCTTCTTCTGTCCTTTTGGTGTGGACCTTGGAATTTAAGAAACCAAGTCCTTTCGAGCATTCCTTCTTGAGAGTCAATTCAAGTTGTAAAGGTTCAATGATACCTTCCTTTCATAACCCCAAAGGGCTTTTTCCATCATACCTGAATTTTTGTAGAATTTTGAAGCCTTTGCCATATTTCTCACATGGTAGATTGATGTGGTCTTGTGTTTCCTCTTCATGGTCCCTGAAAAGCATTTGGTATAAATCTTCCTCCTCTAGTTCACCCCATCTTTGAAAGGTAGTAGGGTCCCATTTGAGCATCATAATGGAGATTTGTTTGTTAGGATGTGGTCTCCCATATTCTTTTGGGGAACTCGTGACTTGTCTTAAGTACATGGTCTGATTGAAAGTATATTCCCCCATGCCTTTGTCCTGAAACTTGCCTTTAAGCTCACCTTGTTTTGATGTCGAAGGTTTTAATGACTCAGGATCAATGTATGCCGAAGAAAGAACAACCTCACGATTACTGGGAATGATGGTCTCAGTCTTTGATTTCAGGTTATTGTAGTATATGAATGGATTAGGATCACCGTTAACTGTAACTTTCATGCCATTATGAGGAAACTTAATGCATTGGTGATATGTAGATGGGACTGCCCTCATTTTATGAATCCAAGGACGTCCTAGCAATATGTTATAAGTGAGATTTAAATCTAGGACTTGACAAACCACATCCTTCGTAACTGGCCCAACTCTGAGAGGTAAGGTGTCTGTGCCCTTGGATGAACGCTCTTCGTCATCGTATGCTTTAATGGTGATTTTGTTTGTAGAATTCACAGCTTTATCAGAATATCCCAATTGTGTGATAGTGCTTAATGTGCAAATGTTTAGACCTGCTCCTCCATCTATCAGGACTCTTTTTATTCGATGTTTGTGTATGAAGGCTTCAATGTGTAATGGTGCATTATGTGGCTGACTTACGGAGGCATCATCGGCTTCTGTGAAAGTAAGGGAGTGTGGAACGGAAAGGTATCCCACCATGGCTTGAAACTGGTCCACGTTCAGATCAGTAGGAATGGCAGTATCTCTCAAGGTTTTGTCAAGAATGGCTTTATGAGCAGGGGATATGCGTAGGAGCTCAAGGATGGAGATGAGCGCGGGTGTCTTCCCTAACTGTTCTACAAGGTCATACTCAGGTTTGGTTGATGAAGAAGCGGTGTTTTTGGTTGGAGCACCTTGCAAAGTGATTTTACCCCAATGGGTTGTAACATGACATTTAGAGGTAGGTTCGGAAGAAGATCCAACACCTTTTAGGACAATCTTGGGTCTCTAAGCAAGATTCTCAGGGGTTTTGTCTTTGATGATAATAGTAGAGACATAATTGTCCATCGAGATGTGATTGATGGTTGAATCATAGTTTTAAGATGCTCTGGTATAATTGGTTTGGTCATCTGTGGCTTTAGCTCTTCCCTTGTCATGTTTTGGGAATGGTTCCTTAAACATTTCATGTTCTTGATTAGATGAATGTCCCTCAATCTCAATGTCACCTCTATCAATGAGATCTTGTATGATGTTCTTTAGTCGATGACAATTTCCTATCTTATGACCTTTGCTCTTATGAAATTCACAATACTCATCATCATTCCACCAATTTGGTTTGACCTTTGGTTCATATGGAGGAAAATTTGGAACTGTGATTACCTTGTTTGCCACTAGCTTCTTGAAGACTGACTCAAGTGGTTCTCCCAATGGAGTGTACTTCCTTCGTGATCTTGAAGTTGTTTGAGTATTCACTTGATTGTTTGTAGAACTTGATCCCAAAAAGATGACTTTGGGTCGCACTGTGTTGGCATCGACAACACCATCATTGACTATGTTATTGTTTTTATTCCAGAATCTTGGCTTGTCTTTTCCTTTATAATCATCTTTGTTTTCCTTAAATATCTTAATGACTCCTTGTTCAAGTAGGACCTTCTTTGTTGCTAAGCTTTTTCAAATAACATCCTTGAAGGTGGACAAACAAGCTTTCCTTAGATCATAGCCAATGTCTTTGTTAACATTCTGGGTGAACATTTCTACCATTTGTTTTTGTGGAATTTCACAAGAGCATCTGCTGGCTAAATTCCTCCATCTTTGTAAAAATGATGCAAAAGATTCTCCCTCTTTTTGCTTGGTGTTGCACAAAGTAGTGACTGATATGTCTACCTCTATGTTGTAGGAGAAATGTTGAATAAATGCCTCTGCTAAGTCACCCCATGACTTAATTCCAGGTGGAAGTTGGGAGAACCATTCCATAGCTTGATCACCTAAGCTTTGTGGGAATAATCTCATCAAATATGTCTCTTCTGCGGCTACCTCAATGCAAGCTGTGAAAATTTGTCTTATGTGTGCCTTAGGATCCCCTTTTCCTCTATACTTATCAAATTTAGGCGTCACAAAATGTGTAGGAAAAGGAGGCATTGGAATGCTTTTGTCAAATGGATAAGGACATATGTCTCTCATTGTGTATGTTGGCTTTGGTGTATTTATGTCCTCCATTTTCTTTTGTAAGTCCCTGATTTGTTGCTCCAAATTACTCTTAGGTGGAAATCGACTTCTTGGACCATATCCTATGTTTGAGGTACCCATTGGAGGAGGAGCATGTTGCATATATGGATGATATTTATCATACACATGTTCATATGGAGGAGGTCTGTAATGATGTTGTGTATATGGACCACTTGGTATAGATTCATGTTGAGGAACACCATATCTATTTTGTGCATGTATACCATACTCTATAGGCATGTCATGTTCTATTGTATTGCCCCCAAATTTGACACGGGGTTTCCTTGTGTCCAAATTTTGAGCATGCCTTTGAATATCCCATTGCTTTGGTGGTTGATCCTTAGCATTGATATGTGATTGAGCATATTTTTCTACATAAGATTTCCATAATGGTCTGCGAAGGTGAGTATCATATGCTTGACCATGTGTATGTGGGACCTCTGGTTTTTGAAGCAAAGCTGATGGTGATTCACGTACCATATATGGTCCTCTATTTCCTCCACTATTAGGTCTCCTTTGATCCATGTTGGAGTGAGGTTGTTGCAAAGGTTGATTTTCCATTATTTGAGACTTGTTAAAATCATAAGGTATCTTGGCTCTACTTTGTGCCATCATTTGTAAAAAGTATTGTCTATCCCTCCTCATTATTTCCTCAACCAATCGATTGAAATGGGGATTCATAATGGATTCTTCCACATCTGCTGAATGTACTGAAAAGTTGTCCATATTGTCATTATCTATAGCATTGTTGTTTATAGTGTCCATGTTCTCAACATTTGGAATATTTCTATAGGCATCCATGTCAGGTAATGTAGTATGATCAAAATTGAAAAAGATATCATTGTCATACTCATAAGAACTCATGTTTGCGGACTCTTGAGCCTCTTTCGTTTCTCTCCTAGATTTTTGAAGACGGGTTTCAACCATGAACTAGGTATTGACCAAGATGTGTGAGACTAGATGAAAAATGGAAAGCGTATGGAAGACCAAGAGTTGGATGAAATGTAAATGAATCTGAGGTGTACTTGCAATGTCCAAAGTGTAAAACCAAGTATGTATGTAGTAGAGTAGGTGTGACTTCCAAAGAGAGGATAGTTTCTCTTGATGAGGTAAGTTGACCTTGACTCTAAGTAAGACCAAATGAGACCCAAAGGTAAGAAACCTTGATGAGGGACCACTTAGCAAAGTGTTGTTGTATGTAGTGTGTTGACAAAGTATGATGAGGACAAGCAAGTGACCTTTTGACTCAAGTTTAGACAAGTGTGACTGTAAAGTGAGATGTGAAGCAATGATGGATTTTGTGAGACCCAAGGACAGGTTGAATGCTAGATGAAACCCTGGAGAAATGACCTAGGAAGCTCAAGAATTCTGAAACTGACTGTGTTTGTTTGCTGGACTGTAACAGTTTTTCAATTCTGGACACAGACACGCCTGTATACTTCACAGACACAGTTTCCCGACACAGATGCTGCTCTGTTTAACACAGACGCGCTTCTGAGATTTTTTTGCAAAGTGTAATGTTGATTTTCGTGGACACAGATGCGGCTAGACAACACAGACGCTATTATGTCCGACACAGACGCATTTCTGTAAAATTTGTGCAATTTTTTCCAATTTGTGAAGTTGTTTTGTTGTGACCAAATCTAACTGTTTGACTGTTTTTCGTGACAAGAGGACACAGTGTTGATGAGGACTCAATGTTTGCAAGTGTCTAGACTCAAAATGACTCCAAGAAAAGTGTGTTGTTTGATGTAAAAATGTTTTGCATACACTTAAAGACACAAAAGACACAATGTTTTGTTGTTTGGTCTTGAATGTTTTGAATGTTTAACATAAGTCAAGCACAATTCTTATGGCTGGCCAAGACAATAGTTGTTGATCCCACATGGGGTTTTACCCCTGAGGCTACGCTATTCAGAGCGGATACTTAGATGCTTGACCTCACTGGCTCCACCCTCGGCACTCACTTCTCGGGTCAGCCAAGCATCAGTCCCCACGAAAACTCCCCGTGGTGAACTTTGTATCTCTACTAAGAACCGTATGTGTGTGGGCCGCTACCAGAAGTCCAACCTCCTGCCCCAACAACTAGAAGGATTTGGGCTTCTAAAACAAAAAGGTGCTAGTAAGGGCATCCGCTCATGTGGCCATACATGCGGCACTTTCAGCTCTATAAATACAGAAGGCTCCCAGCCGGTAGGGGTTACGCCCTACAACTGATCAAATAAATTTGATCAAACGGGTTTATGGGGAGACATAGTGTTGGTATGAACTAATCAGCACACGTTATTCATAGTTTTCACCATGAATACATTTGTTTATAGTGGTTCGGAAGAGGTGGGTTTTCCTCACTACCACTTGGGTCGTTCTCTTCTCACTAGTAGTCCTAATGACCACACAGGAAGACAAGCCCTCTAAAGATTAAACAAAAAAGAGCCTATTGCTCAAGACATAAAAGACAATGATTCAATTTTAGTGCACCAATGGAAGTGTTTGCTAGTCTATGAAAACAAGGCACACAATAAAAATCCAAAAACCCTTGCCAAGGACCTGCAACAAAGAGTTGTTAGTAGTTTGGATTGTTTCAAATAATCATCCCTTCCTGCAAGCACACAAGTTAGGTAAATTTTAGATCCAAAAGACTTTGTGAAATAGGGGCCTTCAACCAAACGATTTTGCTTTCAAGACAAGCTGCACCAATTTTGTTAGCTAGATCTGAAAATGTTAGCTCAAAATAAACCAGATCTGAAACCCTAAATGCAAAATCCGAAAAACTGAAACAATGAAAACCAAAAATTTCGAAATTGATGAACAGAGACGCGGTTACCCTCAACACAGACGCAGTTCTATGAGACACAGACGCGGTTACAAAACACAGACGCGTCTCCTGGACACAGACACAGCTAAAACCAGCGAAGATGCGACTTTACAACACAGACGTGCTTTCCTGAAACTTGCAAAATAAAATATTGCCAATAACACAGATGTGATTCCAGAGGTCGCAGACGCGCCAGAAAATAAAAAACGCAATCCGAAAGTGCGCAGACGCGAAAATATCAAAATGTTGCCGAAAACGTCAGATTTGTAGCTTCAAAATACAAAATCTGCAACAAGATGTTAAATGCAAAAAGGGACAAGAGTCCCACCGGGCGTGCCAAAATGTATATGGTGAAAATGGATAACAACAATAACGATATTGAAAGGCTAAATGAATTCAACCACAAAACCCTAGCCTAACAACAACAAAGATCCACCATAACATATGAAGATTACCTAAGACAATGCAAATCACATGAAATCACAAAGATTATACCATCACATGTCCAATAGGGTTTGGATCTCCATTCTTCCTATCTCCATTGATCTTGCTTGATATATTTGCTCTCAGATTTTATGTGCACAAGAGCTCAACAAAGAATGGAATGTGGTTGCAAGTAGGATCCTAGTGTAGTCAATTGATCAAGTCATTAGCATGAATGATTAGGGTTTGATAATGAAGGAAGCATCTCCTTATATAGAAGACACTATATGAAATGGAGGGATAAGATTGAGAGGTGTAAAAGGAGGTCGGCTATGATTAGAGGGTAGGTAAAAGAAATAATAAAATAATGAAAGGGGTAGGTAGTGTATGAATTAAGAGATGAATGACATGTGTCATGGGTAGAAAAGGTTAATGAATTAATTAAATTAATAAAGATTTATTTAATTAATAGAAGAAGTGGGATCAATTAAATAAATAAGATGTTTATTTAATTTAGGGAAAGGATAATTTAAATAAATAAATGTATTTATTTAAATGAGAAATAAGGCTAGAAGAGGATAAATGAATTAATTAAATAAATAAAGATTTATTTAATTAATAGAAGAATTAAGCTTAGATAATTAAATAAATAAAATATTTATTTAATTAGACATGACAATTTTGGGTGTCTACAGTGTGCATGGTAATCCATAAATTGTGCCAAGCTAGTGCACTTGAATAATCGTTGCATGCGTGGAATAATGGGAATATAGCGAAGAACCTTGCGAGGAACCCTTTTTGTTATTTGATCTGTTCAATATCTACTGATATGACATTCAGGGCATTCAGTTTGAAATTCATGTTGTTTGTGATATATAATATGATCATTGGGACAAGCATCTATTACTTGATACTCCATTCCAATATCTTTCATAACGACAAATAATTCTCGGTATGAGCGAGGTAGAATATTTGATGGTGGTAACAAAAACTCACCTATCAATCCATAGCAACAAAATATAATTTGTTATAATAAAGAATATTAATGGTACAACATGATTCACAGTTTATTATGACATATATGACATGTCTTAACATACGTGACATTGGTATGTTGGATAAACCATTCATAACCTTCAAGTTCACCAACAACAATACAGTGGAGAGAAGAGTTGCCTGCGAGCCTTCATAAAGGGCCTCAGATGCCTTCTCAAGTAGAGGGACATCATGAACAACATCAAGGTCATCTTCATCATCATGATCAGCTGCGCGAGTACTAAATGAGTCATGGATCAATGTATTTGTGCCATCATCTTCAATTGTGTTTTCTGGCTCATGATCGTCATCTTCCATGGGATCATTATCTTCAGCTTCGATATTCACACCTCCATGTTCGTCCACTTCGAAAACCATATTCTCAGGGTTGTGTTGATCCATACCATGTGCTCCGGGGTGCTCGACCTATATAAAATTGATATACATAAATAAACCGTGATCATGATCTCATCATCACGTGATTTATTATGTATATAAATTGTCAAAATGATATAATGAAAAACTTACCAATGGATGATAATCATGTCCACCTTCAATGTGACCATGTAGCCTACAATGTTTCTTCATTGTTTTGATTAGAAGTCTTCTAGTCTTTAACCCCTTACAAATTTTGCACGAACAATAACATTTTCCATCACCTTTTCTTTTCAAGTTAGACCACAATCTGGCAATTGTCTCCTTATTTTGTTGTTCGTTGATATTGTCTAACATGGTCTTTCTTCACAGGCAAGAAAATAGAAATTATTGTCTGACATGGTCTTTCCCTCGGGAGCTGGCAAATCCTGCTTCCATACTTTAATTCTATTTTCTCAAAGGACAATCCTAAAAATCCATGCATTGCAAACAACTTTTTACACCTTTGTTGGTTGTGGTGGCGTCACAAAGAGTTTACATCAATAGATGAAGAACATGCCAATGCTTTTAATGCAGCGGTAGAAGTCTATCTCTTATTCAATATCTCTAGTGAAACCCCCATGATCTTTTGTTGGAGTAGAATTTGTTATATTCTAGAAAGGGTCTTGTCCTTTGTTGATGGGATATTCATCTACCTCAAGAAATAATTGTTCTTATCTCCAACAAGAAGTGGAACTAAATGAAGATCTAGCACCATGAAATTAATCCTTAAAAGGATTACTATAGTTAGTTTTGGTAGATAATGATCTGGGTAAAATACTAATGTGGCTTTACGAAACATTATGTACTAGCTTAGCATACTCTAACAACTTTGGTGCAACATGCTACATCCAATTAAGTCTCCATCAGTATCTCTATTGTGTTTATGGATTGGGATTCAATGTACTCTTTTTATACACAGATTTTACTTTCAACTGAGGAGATTTGTATGTACTTACTTGTCTTTCGATTGTATCCCTATTTCAAGAATTTCTTCTATCAACAAATCATTTGTTGTAAGTTGTACAAGTGGAAGCTTGAACATGCCTTCCATGCTAGCCTTGTTGATACGTTCAACACCATCTTGTGCAACAAATCTTTAGAACTCCATTTTTCCGAATTGAAGAGTGAGTAGTAGGGACAATCTAGGACAGTTACAAAGGTTTTGCAAGAGAGATGAATAGACCTAAATATTATGGCTTCATAATGATCAATAGGTAAATAGATAAGAAACTCTCAATATCAAAATGACTTTCTCAATTGTCTTTATTAGAAATGGATAGATCTGCTAATAATGGCTTTATGACTGTATGTCAACTTTAGACTCAATCCAAGAAGAGCTATAACTAATATGTGATATCTAGATTTATGATCTCTATAATATAACAATCCCATAATTATGTTTCCACGCATCTATACCACAACACAAACATCATGCTAGTGTTCAGCCATAGCAATTGATATCCTAATTATAGAATGTGAAATATGCACATAACTATGAATAAAGATTAAGAAAAACAAAAAAAGATGCTTATTGCAAACATAAATGACTAATGGACAAGAATTGAATTCATTGTAGATAGTTTTGAATATCAAATTCACTTATTTGTGTGCATTTAGTAACTCATGTACTTGTGGCCAACCATTTATCTCTTTCATAAATTAAACACTTATTAATAACATTAAATGGCTAAGTAATTATGTTTTAGTTGAAATTGAAAATAAAATATTTTATTTCAGGACAACTCACACTATTCCCTATCATATTTTTGACTCTCAGTTTTGTTAGTAGTGGTTTGATGTCTTTGGAGCTGATCATTGCATTTCTTTAGTTACATTTGCCAGCCTACTCCCAGCCTATGCCAAAATGGGAGCTTTGGAACAGGGTATGGACATCCATCAAAGCATAAAAGATAGAGGAATTTTGTCAGATGTAGTTGCAACTGCACAAAATGGATTTGTTGAGAAGGCTTTAGAAACTTTCAAGCAAATGCAATCAGCAGGTGTAAAGCCAAATTCCACGACCATTGCTACTATCCTCCTTGCCTATGCCAAAATGGGAGATTTGGAACAGGGTATGGACATTCATCGAAGCATAAAGGATAGAGAAATTTTGTCAGATGTTGTAGTCGTAACTACCTTGGTAGACATGTATGCAAAATGTGGAAGCATAGACAAGGCATGTGAACTATTTGATAGAATGCCTGAAAGAAATGTTGTCTCGTGGACTGCAACGATTGCTGGATATGCACAAAATGGATTTGTCGAAAAGGCTTTAGACACTTTCAAGAAAATGAAATTGGAAGGCATAAAGCCAAATTCCACAACCTTTGCCAGCATCCTCCCTGCCTGTGCAAAAATGGGAGCTTTGGAACAGGGTATGGACATCCATCAAAGCATAATGAATAGAGGAATTTTGTTAGGTTTTGTACTTGCAAATGCCCTACTTGACATGAATGCAAAATGTTGAAACATGGACAAGGCTCGTGAATTATTTGATATGATGCCGCAAAGAGATGTGATCTCATGTGAACAATCAACACTCACGTATACGGGAGGAAGGGATTGCTGATACAAAATTGAATGCTCACTCCTCAATCACAGTTTTATGGTTTTACGAGATTAAACTAGGACAATTAACCACCACATGTATATTTTTTGCAACATGAAATTAAAAACTAGGGCAATTTGAATCTATCTCCTGCGTGGGATTGCCTTCGACGTGGGTTTGATGTTCTTGGGGGTTGAAGTCGCCACGGACGCCTACGCGGGATCACAATTCACAAATGAATTCCCCGCCTCTTTTTTTATTTTGTAATGGTCGTTGTCATAGGAATTACGACGAACTCGAGCACTTTTTTGATAAAAAGAAAATTCTCATTGCTAATGCCTTCTTCGTCGAAACCAAATGGGTAATTTTCGTCGGAATTACGACAAATGCGGGCATTTTTTCAAAAAAAATCAAATTTGGCCACAATATACCTTCTCCGTCGGAAACCTCAATCGAAAATCTAGTTCAAATGTATTAGTGTCGAAGGTCGCATGTTCTCATTTCTAATGAAAAATGAGCATTGTTCCTGCAGTATGATATATATTGAGCGATTATTTTGACTAGTAACAATCTATAGTTGGGATTAAAAATGAAGTAGCTATGGCACCGATGTTGGTTTATGGAATCTTTGAAGAGTTTTATTATTTCATGTTGCTTGCGCATGTGATGGCTGTGTACTAGTTTGCATACATCTGGACTTGGAATTTCCATTGATCAATTGAATGCTAGAAATAAGAGCACTATGGTTACTTGGGGAAATTATCGTTAGGAGTGATCATTTGGCTTTGAATTGAGAGATTGCCACTCTTAGATGAGGCTATTAATTACTACAAAACTGTTGAAAATGTTTGTCAAGGCCTATGTCCTATTTAAGAGACAAAATATTTCTAATTTTGAAGCTTGGAGAACTTGTATTTCTTATTCTTTCATTTCCATATTTTTTTAAGTAACAACAAAACCTTGTGGCCCCAAAATCTTTGTAATCAATCAAGGGTGAATTCTTTACTCTATAGGAGCAAGGTGAATTACTTAAATAATAACTTATAAGCTAATACCTTAATCACTTATGAAACACATATCATGAGCTAGGTTGTTCACATATATCTCTTTGAACAATGGCTTAGTATTGTCACTAAACATTTACCAGATCTACCATGCACCTTCTATTTTGATTGTGGCATATATCTTGAATGACATTTGTTTTTATACACTATCCTATGCATTGCTTTCTCTTGTTTTTTTTGGATTGCATTATGACTTGCCTGGTATTTGACAATCTCTATCTATTTGACAAACATATTCATCATGTATGAAGGGTTTTGTGAGTGTCTATCCCTTTGTGATGCTCTTCACTATCTAGGATGCTATCAAGAAGTGTTTGAGTGGTGTCCTTCGATTTGTTTTGACTTCTCAAGAAGGGTTCAAGAACTCTGACCTTTTCTTGTTGAAGCTCTATATGTTGTTCTTAAGAATCCTATTATAACTGTAGACGTATAAATATGACCACCTTCTTAATTTATGCAAGTTGCATCTATTTTAGTTGGAATAAAATATTTTATTTTAATTAAAATTTTATTTCTCCCACTTTCCCTTTCCTACATTTCCCATTTGCCTCCTAATCATTCTTCTATAACCCGTCTAATCCTAATCAATTAGCCTTAATTCATCCAATCATGTCATTTCCCTAAGTTTGAGGAGGTCACTTCTCAAGTTTGGAAGAAAGTCTTCTAAATGCAATAAAGACTTTATTTATTCAACAAGTTAACTTGTTGAGTTCCCCAAATTTGGAAGGACTCTTACAAATTTATCCCCCAAAGTTCTATTAACCATTAATGGTTAATCCAACCCTCCCTCATGGTTAGAAACTTTCCCTCTAACTTAACCCTCATCTAACTCAAGGGTCTCATCAAGCACTCATGGCCTTGACCCTAGTTGTCCTATTTAACCCTTGCACAAGAGTTTACCCCTTGGGTAAAAGCTTTATCCAATGGATGACCCTAGCCTAACCTTCACCCAGCCTCCTAAGGTGACCTTCATGTCTTCTCAAGCAGTTAATGCCTCTTGCATGTCCTCTCAAGCCACCTCTTGTTGACAATTGTCACCATTTCATTGGTGAAAATTGTAAACATGGATTGAGTAACTTTCAATCCTAGCCATTGTTAAGATTATTGAATCTTAACCATTCATTGCCCTATTTTCTCTATAAATAGAGTTCACATTCTTCATTCTTGATAGATATCCAAGTTTCATGCATCTACATTATAGTCTAATTGTATCAAGCATATTAGCCTATCTTTGTTAGAATAGCATTTAAGCATTTCATATCATAACTTATATCCATGCTAGTATATCATGTTAGGATAGTTTTTCAATATCTTTGTCATGTTATTATCTTCATTTTAGCTTAATATCATGAATTTGAACATATCATATAGATCTTAGAATGCATTCATGCATATAGATCACAATATAACTCGTTCTTGGAGTTGTCATTCCTAAGTCATTTGCTCAATGATCTGAGAGAAAAACATTGGCTTTAGAGATCCTATGAGATAGAGAACAATGAGACACACCTTGGGAAGTTGAACTAGTTTAAATTAGTTCATACTTGCACTCAAAAGTCTTGTTGGTATGTTGGCCATTTTTTATCTCAATCTTGATATTTTGATCACCACAAATCCTGCATACAATAACCTTGGAGGGAAAAGGCTATAACAGCCAACATGGCCTTTCTTCCAATACAGATTAAACTTTGTCAACATTTTGCAAAAGAACACACCTACATATATCATGCTTTGTTACTCTTTACATACAAACCTTTAACCTTTTCTTCTAAAGACTCCACTTCTTGATGTTCCCCTCTTTCTCTTAGATTGGATTTTATTCATCTACCTCTTTCACCAAAAAAAAAAACATTTTGCACTAATACTAATATTATAATGTATATAAAGAAAAAGAAAATAACATTAAAGTACATATATAAAACTATGTTACTCTCCTCAGCCCCCTAGAAAAACCTTGGCTATCGGCTTTTCGTTGCACATTATTAGTTCCTGCCCATGGCAAGTATACTTATGCATCCGCCATGTTCTTAAATGGTTATTAGTTATTGTCCTTGACAACCAATGAGTGTTTCAAAATTTTCAAACTAAATTTTTTTTTTTTTTTTCAAAAGTTGGCATGCACAATTTTTAACAAGATTTATTTAAAAACATAATTTATTTCTCATCTCATTGGTCTACATTAATTTTAGTAAGCATAAAATTTAATTTTTATCAACAAAATATAAGAATTTTCCTATCAAATATCAAATCACATTAAATATATAAATATAATTTATTCTCATGTATTCTATCTGTATTTCTAGATGCTCTTCCCAAGCAAGGCTTGAAATGACAGTCGAGAATACAATACAATATATACAGTGTGTATATGCCTTTTTAAAAACAAAATCAAGAGCCTTCCATTCGCTCCAAAGAACGGCTTAGATTGATGTCAAATCATATATTTAATTACTATGACATTATAGCGACATCATATTAAATGTCCATCATTTCACTATTTTAAACTACAGATTTTTCCCACTGTTTTTCTACTGCGTTTTACTTTTACCAAAAATTTTAGAAAAATAATATTAAATCGCTTTGCATCATTTAAAGCTATTAATAAAGGGTTTTAAAAAATATTCCTTAAACCATGTACTGGGAGTCTTTTTTATTAATTTAATTTTTCTTTTTATTTACTATTCAATACTTGCTGAAGAAAACTTAGGAACTAGAATCATATTATAATTAAGGTTTAATTTTTACATTTTTATTTTATATTTTATATAATTAGAATTAATTAATTAATTATTATTAAAAAATAAAATGAAATAAATTAGAATTACATTTTTTATTGTAATTATTTTTAATTGAAATAATAAATTAAATCATAAGTTTAACATCATATTCCCCTCTTTATTGTGGCAAGTGGGTTATGTCATTGAGTTTGTACGCTCATACATTTAATATTTTTTAAAAATTTAAAATGATTTTAGTTTATTTTAAAAATTTAAGTCTTTTTTTTATTGATGAAATTATAATTTATAATTTGTAATTTTAACTATTATATTGAAAGATACAAATAAAATCAAATTAAAAAAAAAATGAAAAAATAAAATCTATTGAAAAGTAAAAAGTCAATTTGTAATTCACTGACTTATTTGATTTCACCCCCTCTCTCTATAAATTAATAATAATTAGATTTATAAAAAATATTATTATTTATAATTCAAATAATTTTTTTAGTATTTATTGTAATGGTGATAATTTTGTTTGTAAAGTGTCTGGTTCATTTAAAACACATCAGCCTTAAGAAAAATGTTAATAGAAAAATCTCATGGTTTTAGGTTTTGCACCTTCTAACTTTTTTATCCATTAAGGAATAATCTAATATATATAGTGACATCATGACTCAATCCACGTAATATATATATTTTGTAATAATTTTTCAGTTTTCATTGAATTGTGTATTATTATATAAATTTTGTAATAAATTTTAAAATTTCATTGAATGTAATAAATTTTTTATTTTCATTGAATTGTGTATTATATAAATTTTGTAATGAATTTTTAATTTTAGTTGAAATATGGATAAAAATTTAAGACATTCAAAATTATTTGTAATTGCTAATCTTAAACTAATATTCATTAACAACAATATTTATATAATCTAGTAACACTCATTTTAAACAATTAAAATTAAATCTTTTCAACTACAAGAGTATTTTAATTAAAATTTTCTAATATTCATTTTCAAATATTAAAATTCCACTTCTCTCCTCTCCCTTCTTCTCCCTCTTTACCTATCTCTCTTTAGCTCTCCCTCTCTCTCCCTCTCCTTCTATCCCTTTCTCTCTATCCTTTTATCATATTTCCACATATACCTCTATTTCCCCCTCTCCCTCTCCCTCTCCCTTGTACCTATCTATCTCTTCCTCTCTCTCTCCTTATCTATCTCTCTCTTTTTATTTTTATCTTTAAAAAACTTTAACATTGTTTTGATTTTAACTTTTTCCAAACAATCTTAAAAAATGAAACACAAACATTAATTGGACGACCAAAAAAATGCACACGCGCGTAGCCAAATTATATGAATTGATATTAATAGTGGAATAAAATCACTAAGGGTTTCAATGGTAAAACTGATGCACAATTGCCCACTCACAGACTTTTGGGGGCAATGTTTTTTAACGAACAGAAAACAACAGGGATCCCAATGATTGGTACCAGAAACGCACAGATTTTCTCTTCCTATTGCTCTGTCATGAAATTTGGTATTATTTCTATAAAATTCAGGAACCTGATCAACAATCAAAACCTCTGTTATTGCTTTTGAAGGCTGCTCACATTTACAATGAAACCCCCCTGCTTCTGAGTCCTCTACGGCTGACGTTACACAATTCTCCATTCCTGGATTCCTGCTTTCTAACCTGTAATTACATTCCATCTCTGCGGAGCTATCTCTTGGTTTTGACAAGGGATTGGATCTCACCACAATCCAGTGGTCACTTGAGGGGCTTGCACACCAATCAGGCCTCTTACTGCCAGCGGCCAATGTCGCCAATCTGCCCTTGGCTGAAAATGAAGGTCTCTGGACAGATTCCTTTTCCTCCTCTGCTTCAGCTTTCGCACAAGTCATTGCAATGGGCCGAGACAAAATTGGTACACTAGAAGAAGAGGCAGAAGAATCCCAATCAGGGCTCCCAAAATTCAGAGTGCTGGTAGGAGACAGAGGAGCCCCTTTGACCTCTGTCTCAGAACAGCAGTCGATCTGAGAGAGAAAAGGATGTTCCAACAGCTGTGCAGCGCTCCACCTCTGCTTGGGATCTCTACGGAAGCACTTTTCTAGAAAATCCCGACCTTGATGCGAAAGACAGGCGGGCAACTCGGGTAATTCGTCTGAGCAACCGATGAGATAGAGGGCTGCAAGGGGATTCGAAGCGTTGGTCCAAGGGGGTCTCCCAGTGGCCATTTCCACAACAGTGCAGCCGAGGGACCAAATATCTGAAGGCGGCCCCTGCTCTAACTGATTCACCACTTCTGGAGCCATCCACAAGGGGGTGCCCCTTAAAACAGTTATTTGCCCCTTTTCCTCTGTCCTCCTGGCAGATCCAAAGTCACCAAGCTTGACAACGCCACCGCTTCCCACAAGCACATTCTTTCCCTTGATATCACAGTGCACAATCCCCTGCCTGTGGAGGTAATCTAATCCACGGAGGATGCGACGACTGTAGTTCCTGATCACTGATTCGTCCAACTGTCCGCCAAACTTACTCAGCAGATCTCCCAAGCTGCCGCCTGGCATATACTCCATCATCAAATTACACATCTCTACACCATTTTCATTGCTATACTCCATCCCCAGGCAGCGCACGATGTATGGAGAATCCAAAGACTTGAGAATGTTGTATTCACTTTCTAAACAAGAAATGGAATCCGCTGCCATGGATTTTACTGCGAAGAGCTCGCCATTAGAGTTGTTGATGGCGAGGCTAACTGTGCCAAACGCTCCAGCTCCAATAGTGCTGCCCCTTAACCATCTGCATGTGTTGCTTTTGGTTCCCATTGTCGATCTCTTTTGAATTCTGTTATAGAAGAAGAAGACAGTTAGGAGTTGCTTATAAAGGCTTGTTGAATGAATGGGACATAAGGAAGCACGAAACGTACGCCATCTAATTTGCATCGAAATGTCATGAGCAAACGGATGAGATTCACAACGTGCGACTTTGGTAAGATTCATGAACGACTGCGTTATATTAGTCGAAAGAGATGACGTCGGCGGAGATACAGTGAACTGAACGTGCCTTGTTGCTGTACTATCTTTTAATCGTTTCTTTTCGTTCCATTCGCATGAGAAAAGTTGTGCTTCGCCATTGGTCTTTTTGTTTGACACATGGTCGGTAACGGTGAGCAAAAATCAAGAAGAGAGATTGTTGGGGCTGCCCAATTTCTTGACCATTCAATGTATGGTCATATGCTGCTTCTTCTTTTTGGGGCTGCCCAATTTCTTGACCATTCAATGTATTTTGTGACGGATTTGTTTTTGAAGTCTTATTCTAGATGACTACGACTTTTCTTTTGTTAAAAATTTGGCACGAGTCAACTTCCCCCTTTAGAACTTGATGCTTGGCCGTCAAAATTAACAATTATATTATCACAAAATACATGTGGCAACAGCAGACCAACCCAGGCCAGCACTAAATGTAGGCAACGAACGAATTTGGTGTGCATTACAGTCGTCATGTGTTACTCTTCCATGAAAAGTCGATCTTCCACACTTGTCCACAAAATGAGGATTCGAGAGATTTAGCTTCAAGAAGATATTTTTTATTGGAAGACCTAACGAAAAAGATAAAGTCCACGTTACATCAAGGTCGATAACACTATGGATTACCACATTATTAATCAATATATATGTTCCATGCACCCCTTTTAGTCTGCTCTTCTTTTTATACATTTCCCAAACATGTCAAACAAGTTGTGCTCTCTTGTATTTTTACAAAAGTATTTTTTAATGGTGTTCAATTTTATATATGTTTCAATTAAAAATTATTGCATAATCTATAAGAGAGGCAAAATCAAAATGTAATGTCTGTTGTATTTATTATGTAATGCGAAAACACTCACTATTAATAGACAACAATAATAATATGAGATG
The DNA here is from genome assembly GCF_030272615.1 of Cryptomeria japonica. Lineage (NCBI taxonomy): Eukaryota > Viridiplantae > Streptophyta > Pinopsida > Cupressales > Cupressaceae > Cryptomeria > Cryptomeria japonica. The sequence goes on along the minus strand of NC_081405.1, from coordinate 688,219,775 downwards.
CAAAGCGTCAAGTTCCTATCAACAAGTGTAAAGAGCATAAGATATTTAAATTTAGTTCATCAATAGAACAATTTTACTTTTTATGTTGAACACAAGAAAATAATGCACAGGTGAATATCAATGTAAATAAAAAACACATAATGGAACTATAAGTAGGTATAGATAATATAGTAGATTATAGTATTGTAAGTTCATTATAAGTTTGCTTCAAAATTGTCATTGTTCAAAATATAATCGTCTAAGTGCTTTTATCATTGTCAATTGTAAATATAAAATAGGTAAACGCCAAACAAATAGGAAATGAGTATCACACTACTCATGGCCAATATTTTAAAATGGGAAGTCTTTTTCACAAGGATGAGTAGTGCAATAAGTATAATCATTTGAAGTATGACTATCGACAATCCCATTTGGATCATTTGCTCATACTCATTGGACATGTCAACACTTTTTTTGCAACGTAATTTGGTCATCTTGATGTATTGATTTGCTCCAAAACGTATACTACAAAATGTCATCAATTTAAGCATGCAATTGTAAATACTTAACTTAACAGGAACTTAGTAATTGTCACACATTGTATTTGTTGTTGGTGTAATTAGAATATAATTACACTTAACATGAACATAGAGGTAGCAAACTTTTAGTAACAATCTTATCGCATGTTATATGGAAGTCAATAAAGAGAAGTCGATTTGGCATGAAGATAATGCCACTATGAATTGGAAACTACTAGCCAAGGAAACGGTATTGTGACTCATAGAAAGTTATGAGTTAACAAGGATTTGATAATAATATCTACAATGCAACAAACAAACTTCAGTGTTTGAAATAATCACAGACTCTCCAAGGAATAAAGCACAACGTGGAGTTTAGTTTAACTTAAACACTCTGCATGTAATACACCGCTATGTGTGAGGAGGTACGTGGAAATTTTGGTTGAAATAATCCCCTCGTGGCTAAGTTGACTGTTAGAGATGTTGCGAGGTGGCGTAAGAAACCTTAACAAAGTAGCTTGTCAGCCAAAAAGATAAGAGACAAAATAGCTCGAGTTTAGCATAAATAAGAGTGTGAATTTTGTAAAACACACACAGCGACAAACTTGGAAACAGAGAAAGAAGAATATTGGGAAATTTAGGAAGAAGGCAAAGGAAAGTAAGACAGTCAAAAGATAGAGAAAGGAGAATTAGCATCGATCATCACAGATTGGGCTTCGAAATTCACAGGTAGGCACTTATTCGAGAAAGCTTTTATGGTATTAATCTGAAAGAATAAAGTTTGAATTGCTTTAAGAATAGTTTGATTTAGAATGATAAGGTAGAAAAGAATTAAAGTTATAGGTTAGATTTCTGCATATAAAAATCATGAATCAGAATGCAATTTTGGGAAATCATATAAACGTAGATGCATTACGAAGATATTTCTATTGTGCAACTCATTGTGGAAAACATAGAAACTAGATAATCAAAAAACGTAAACCATAGAAAATGAAGTGTTAGTTATTGAATAATTATACTATTTAAATTTTATTAGAAATAAATAGAAGAATATGTACTCATATTCTATTCATTTATATGTAAAAATACATACATGTGTTACACCTTCTTATTTTAATACTTGTCTTTGATTTACTTTTCAAAATAGAAGTGAAAGATTGTCTCTTTTCAGATATATATTTGTTTATCCATGAAAGATTGCTTTCATGTTAGATATAATTGGTTGTAACGAAAGATTGATTTCTTCTATTTCTATTCAACGAAAGATTGTCTTCTATATATATATATATATATATATATATATATATATTCTAGATTCATATGAACAAAGATAGATAGGCTTGTGTTTGTGGAAAGTTACCTTCCGAGATGGGTGCCGAATGTGGGTTATAGAGAGAGAGTTTGCTTTTTTTTCCAAACTATATTTTATTGCTATGCATGACATTATACTCAGTCAAGTAACCAATTGACCATTGAAATAGATGGATTTATTTATTTATCCACTCTACTATATCCTTGATTGATCTTGCTTGTTTCTTTATTGAATTAGAAAATTGAAAATGCATGTATCATTCTAAGCATGCACCAAATTCCATCTTGTCTATCGAATTCTTTTTGCTAAGCAATTCGTGCAGGGTCGGGTATTCTTGATTGACCAAGAATTCTGGGGAAGTGTAAACTTCAAGGTTGGGTGGAAAAAGCACCTGAATCTTGTTCTTATCTTCATTATAAAGATTATATTGAAGATAGCTTGGATTGCAGATCCAAGGACGCATCTCATCCTTTTCTTTATGTTGTGTTATTTAAACTTAAGGCATTAGAAAAGCCTAAGGATTGTATGAAGATAGGATTAAGATACTTCTACAATTTTCCTATTGTATGAAAAATCTTTATCTATTTATATAAATCCCGTGTTTATTATGATATCATTGGAATCATCAATTAGAGCTTATGATGGAAAAGTGTAAGATATAGACTTATTAGAGGAATTATAAGTTTATTTAAGAATAAAGAGTACTTTGTTACATAATTGAATTATAATAAACTATGTCTTTATATTTTGGTATCGGAGCTTTAGGTTGTATAATACTAGGGCCTATGAGCCACTTCGCAAATTAAACCTTGAGGGTACCAACCTTTTTGTTGAACCTTACAAAAATGGTGCGGACAAAGCAAACAACTCGTAAATCCGTAGCAGGATATGCACAATATCTGAGAGTAAAAAAGGGTCCCATATCTTTTTCTAAACCTGATAATGGTAACCACTTGAGAGGAGGAGGATGGTTAACTAAAGAAGAAATTTTCCCTTCTATTGAGAAACAAGTTCATGACCTTCCTGATGAAGGGAAAAAGGAATCAACTCTTGAACAAAAGGGGAAATAAATACCTAATCATGTTGAGCTAGGAAAAGGAATTTTACCTACTGAATCTCTTGGAAATAAGACTAGTATGCCTATCCCTATCAAGGAGATGAAAGAAAACAAAGAACGTCAGTTTGAGTATCTTCCTATTGAGTCGATTGTAATTAGTTCTGATGAGTCAGAAGGATATACCCCACTTAGTTTTGATGATTCAAAAGGATATACACCCTTGACTCCATGTGTAGAGTGATCTAGGTATGTAATGTCACTTATTACAATCAATAAATAAAGTTGTTATTTTATAATCAGTTTGGTTGTCATAATAAGTGGAGTTTAGCACTTTTAAGTATGTTTCTTATGATGAATAATTGTAGTTTAGACCTTAGTTTATATAACAATGATAGTTATCATAAGAACCTAGACACAATGGATGTTTGATTTATTTAACTATGTCCTTTACTAGTATTATAATGTCTTGTTCCTTGTGATAAATATAGATATTATTCTATTATACTCTATGACCGTAGTTTATAAGGTAGATTTTATAGGAAATTTTGTTTGGTTAGAGACTATGGATATTGTAGCCCTTGTCGACATATTTCGTTAAAGAAACATTCCTTGGTGCAGGAAACCCTCTCTCTCTCTCTCTCTCTCTCTCTCTCTCTCTCTCTCTCTCTCTCTCTCTCTCTCTCTCTCTCTCTCTCTCTCTCTCTCTCTCTCTCTCTCTCTCTCTCTCTCTCTACACCGACTTTCCTCCCTCTCTCTCTTTCTCACTCTCTCCCTCTCTTCACCTCTCTCTGTTGTCTCTTACTCTCTTTCCATCCCTTCCTCCCTCTCACTCTGTCTTTCTCTCTTTTCCCTCCCCTCTCTCTCTCTCTCTCTCAAATCCTCCCTTCTTCCCTCTCTCAGGTATCTCTCCCTCTCTTTCCCCCTAGGGGTTTGCCTCTCTTTTCCCCCCTCTCAGATATCTCTCCCTTTCTCAAGTATCTCTCTCCCCCACTCTTTCACTCCCTCCCTCTCTCTCTCTCTCTCTCTCTCTCTCTCTCTCTCTCTCTCTCTCTCTCTCTCTCTCTCTCTCTCTCTCTCTCTCTCTCTCTCTCTCTTCACATGCTTCCCCTTAATTGTCTCTCTCCCTCTCTTTGCATACTTTCATTTAACTCTCTTTGGACCTCTCTCTCTTTCCCACCTCCCTCACCTACTCTCTCTCTTTAGTTTATCCCTATTTCCCTCCTCCATATCTCTCTATCTCTCTTCCCTGTACCTCTCTCTCCCTCTCTACCTCTCTCCTTCCCTCAGGTCTCTCTCTCTCTCTCTCTCTCTCTCTCTCTCTCTCTCTCTCTCTCTCTCTCTCTACCCACCTCTCAGGTCTCTCTATATCTCCCGCTCTCCCTCTCTCTCCAATTATTTCTCTCTCAGGTCACTCTCTTACATTCCACTCTTTATCTTCACATTCTTCCCCTTAACTCTATATCTCTCTCTCTTCACATAATTCCATTTAACTCTTTTTGGACCCCTCTCTTTTCCTCCCCCATATCTCTCTCCCTCTCTAAGGTATCTCTCTCTTTCCCCCTAGGTCTCCCATATCTCTTTTCCTCCCCCATATCTCTTTTCCTCCCTCATATCTCTCTTTTCCTCCCCCATATCTCTCTCCCTCTCTAAGGTATCTCCAATCTCTATGTCTCCCATTCTTTCTCTCCATACCTTTGCCCCTCTCTCTCTTAGGTATATCTCTCTTTCCCCCTAGGTGTATACCTCTCTTTTCCTCCCTCTCTCAGGTATCTCTCCCTCTCTCTTGTGTGTCTCTCTCCCCCCTCTCTCATGTCTCTCTCTCTCTCATGTCTCTCCCTCCCTCTCCTCCTCCCTTTCTATTTCTCTCTCAATTATCTCTTTCTTTCCATTTAACTCTCTTTCCCTATCTCCCTCTCGCTCCCTTTCTCTTTCTCTCTCAAGTCTCTCTCAAGTCAAATCTGTGATCTGCATCCAGAGCATTTTTTGGATATGACTCAAATATAATTTTTTGTTGTTTCTAGAGATGTATCCTCAAATTAAAATTTGTCAAAGATTTTTTGAAATGGTAATACATTTTATGTCAAAATAAATCATATCCGCACAATTTCTTTTTGTAGAGTACATATTGAATTTTCTAATCGTTATATGTTTATTGACATATATGTGTAGATTTGCATACTAACAATATTTTGCAGAAATGTAGCATAAAGGCTCCACCTGGATCTTCAAGGGGTTTCATATCTAGACCATTTTATGTGAAAGAGTTGATGCTCAACAATTTTACAATAAAGTATGCTTAGATGGCACATATGTTCATTGTGGTGGCTTGCAAAATTTTCCAATATGTGAATATATGGAGAGTACACATGTTAAATTAGGAATGAACTAGTGGAATTTGGCAAATATAAGTTATGTTAGGGAATCCTTAAAGAAGAGATGATTAGATTTGTTTAGGGTTTATTTCTATCTTTCTATCATTATTACATTAAAAGTTATGTATTATTAACACGACAAATTTTGTGTCTTTAAAGGTTGGTGTTTATAAGCATGTTTTATTTCTAAAAAATGATATAAATAAATATTATTAATTTAATTAGATGAAGAAAATTACAAGTATAGTTCAAACAAGGAACACATATGCATATATTAGATAAAGACCACAAAATAGTATTGATGGTAAGAAAAGATACTACACATCAAGCAAAAACTAGAAAGAGAATATAACATATAAAGAAATTATAATGATCAAAACAATGACTAGAGAGTAGATACATCATATAAAATTAACTAATAAAGAACAAAAATAATCTAGTCACAAACTAGTTACAAAGGAGAATGAAATTCAAAATGAATATTGGAGGAACAACTAAGTATTATTTATATGAGTAGGAATGATACTAGTAGGCCACTCACTAGTATTGAAATTTTCAACCTTAGGAGATTATCCAACACCTTGAATTTGGCATTATACACATCTCTTTTAGCAAGGCTACAACCAACAACACTAGAATAACTAAGAAAATATAGAAGTCTCACATCAATAGAGTTGTCCTTGATTGAAGAAATAGGTAGATACTTAATATAGATCGATAGTAGAAATGGTCCACCCCTCACAATCATAAAGCATATCTAGGTTACACTATCCCCAATGAAAGCTAAGAGGAGCTAGTATGACAAGATATTTTGTCTTGTATTATATAGGAAGCATAAAACATATGATAATGGCTATAAGAATTTGAGCATTGGTACCCCTCATAAAAAATCCTACAATTGGTAAAATTATCTTGAATGATATAGTTAAAATGTATTAAAGACATAAAAGAGCCAAATTTATCTATAAAAAACTCACAAGGGATTGTGAAAATTTCTCTTTTAGAGTTGTACAAGTTAGTTATGAGTGGTATTAATTAGTTCGACATTAACTCTCAACTTGTTTGAAGTGTAGAGGAGATGTTAGACATGTGAAGAGTAAAATTAGAGCATGTCATCTTGATTTAGGGTAGAAAGCATTGGAGAAAAGTGACAAGCAGTGAAAGTTCCACAAAAGATTGAAAATTGCATGCTTGTACATGTGGGTGATAATATTGTCAAAGGTGGAGTCCATCCTAGGAGACAAGATTATTGTGTCCAAATGTGAGAGAAAATAGTACAATAAGGGAAAAGAAGAGGGAGAGCTAGAGATTTCTAGCACACAAGTAATATCAAAAGGCATGTTTAATAGATTCTAGTTTACTACATAATGGACATGCTGGAGAGGGGTGAAAGAAAGAGATGTGAGAACCAATAAGAAGTTTAACACATGTGAAGGAATTTCCAAGCTATTAACCATTAATTTCTAGATTTGGTGGTAATTATTATTGTATGTAAACTAGCTATACTTGTATATCTAGAGTGAATTGAGGTGAGAAAAAACGGTGATAGAAAGGATAATATAAATATATATCCTTTTAACTAAAAATAATTGTATATTATGAGTGCAGTACCATCTACAATATTTGCAAAATTTGATGTGTGGCTATGTATAGATAATAAGTTATAAAGCTTAGGATGAATAAGTTGCTAGATATCAAGAATCATATATTTGTGACATGAAGGCAAATTATACTAATTTTTAAGATGTTGCTAAGGTTTCTATTTAAAGTTGGTAGGATCCCAAATATTCTTGAAGTTTTGAATTCCCTTTTTATAAATGTGCTTATGATCTTGAGCTACTGGATGAGATCTAGAGTTTTACCATATAATTGGAATGATGTATTCTAAGTCAACTAAGAGATGAAGCAAAACTATATGATAAATAAGAGATTGATCATACCAAATAAATGTTTTAGAAGTAATTTTCTAGGCCTTCCAAGTGGAGTTAAAGGGAGTATAGATATGAGTTTGAAAGAAGGGAGCAATATGAAGTTTATCCTTACCAATTAACTAAAGTTGAAGGGTATCATATTGGAGCAAAAAGGAGGTGGTGCATTTTACTAGAGTAGAAAGGAGGTGACATCATAAAAGATGTTTCTAAGGTGACTCTCCCTTAAGATATGTAACTAACCATTCGGTAATGAGGCAAATAACTTGAATGAATATATCAATAATTCCCAAACCATATTTATCCTTTTGGTGGATATAATGAGGCCAAGATCTAGAAGGAAGATATTTTCTTTTGCCCTACTTGGCTCATATAAGGTTCCTAATCAATCAAGGGCTAATTGATTATAATAAATTTTAATAGGAAGCCAACATGATCACATATTTAAGCATGACTAACAAGAAGAGTTCTATTGTCTACTTCAAAGTATCAAGTCATAGAAAGAAATTGATCACATTCTAACTATCAATACATCAATTACATTGTCTACTAGAAATTGATGTAGATGAATTACATCATAACACAAATGATCACATTCTAACTATGAATAATTCATTGTCCTTCAATATATGTTGAAAAAAGAATGCCCAATTGTATCAAAAACCTTTCTCTTACATTTAAGCCATAAGGATTATATGGTCGTCCAAATTCTATTCAAAAAAGGCATTACTCAATTCCAGTCAAGACTATTACATCAAAATTTAAATATTCAACCAGAATCTTTCCTTGCAATCACTATCCAGATGTTTGTAATTTTAAAAACAAAACTAATTAAAAAGATATTTTTACTTTATAAGAATATTACTATTAGTTTTTATTAAAACACCATGCATGATATTAAAGCACATATAATCTTTAGCCTATTAATATCGAAAGCTTCTCCATAGGCTACTTTAAGTTCTTAATAATAATATTACTTCTTTGTTCTTAATAATTATATTACATCTATGTGAAGTTTATAATAGTTTACTAAAAACCCTTTTTTTAAGTCTCTTCTCTTTTTAAATTTACTTTTCTTTCTAATAAATCAAACTAATTAATAATTTGTTTTTATATGAATATTTTCTTACAAGTCTATATATATATATTAAAATTTATAATATTTAATTCAAAATTAAAATATATGAATCTAATCAAAATTTAAATATTTAATATAAATATATAATGTATGTATATAGATTTTTTTTACATTATTATTATTTTTTTAATAAAAATAATTAAATTCCTTCCCTGTCTTCTTCTCATGACATTTTTAATAATAAAAACTACTTTTAAGACAGTAATAAATATTTACCTCTTTGTGCACACCCTTTCCTCTCAAAGATTTATTGTCATCCACATTCTCATTGTCTTTTTTTGTATCCATATTTTCCTACAAATCCATCAAATAAACATTAATATATGTTCATATGAAATTACATAGAGGTCATTTTTAAATTACAAACTAATAGGTTTAAACTTTAAACTAAATTGTATAAAGTCAAACTTAAAAAATTGAAAAAAAGCTTTAAAGGTTTGATTTTGCATTGTATATGGCTAATATCATCCCCTAAAATTATTAAAGCCTCTAATTATTATTTTACCCATTCATATTTGTGCCACTCAAATTGTGTCAATAGTTTGCTATCTTAGTTCCAGAGGTAATTAAATGGTTTGGTGTTCATGATCAAATATAAATAATGTTTAAATGTCCATTATACATATCAACCTAGTTTTTACTATGCACCTTTATTGAGTTCACATTTTCCTAAAATCTTTTGATTTCTTTTTAAATATAAAAATAAATGGTTTTGGTAGATTTTTTTTTTAAATCTATTTTTAAAATAAAAGATAAATTAAATATTAAAATTATTAAAATGTTCTGATTCAATTTTCAAACTTTGTAAACAATTAATGTTTTTTAAAAAGTATATAATTATTTTTCTATTATTCAATATTTTGAATTTCATTAATTAATTATATATGCATGTTTCTTTCTCTTGTAAGAGAAGTTTATCAATATTATGAGTTAGAACCTTGTTCAATTACTTAAGCAATATTAGCTCTTCTGAATTGATTTTTTAATGAAATTATACTTATCTATTTATTTATTCTCAATCTAATATTTCATTAAATTTACTTATATGCATATTATTTATGTAAGATAAAATTTCCTAATAAACTTAAATTATTCAAATATATATTTATATAAATAGGCTTGTTACATGCAATCTTTAAATATTCTACCCTAGAAATTGCAAGTTTTGTTCTTTGTTTCTTATATCTTGTAACATAAGTTAAGCGGTGTTAGTCAATTACAACAATGTCCAATATGACAAACAATTGTGTTTCTTGAAAAAAAAAATATTTTTAAATATTTATTTTATTTATATATTTAGTTTATACACTTCCTTTTGTTTACAGCTAAAAATTTCATATTTTGAAAACTAAGGAAAGAAATATTTGTAGAAACAGAAAAAAGAAAAAGACATGATAATTATAAACATATATTGAACAGAGGAAATGTAGTGTAAAATGAACTTAGCATTGTAGAGATAATGTAGTTCCATAGACATATAAATATAATTATTCACATTACCAAAAGATCTTCACACATTGTGAGTGCAGTTTACAAAATGCTTGATGTTTAAATTTTGTACAAGATAATTTCTTTGTTACATGAGTACAAATAAGTGGCTTTGTGCATACATATGATTGTTTAACATGTTATTTAATGGTATACATGTCTAAAATACTCAACTTGCATTGATTTTACTCAAACAGGTGTTGTGAGTTGACTTGTATCTGACAACAACTACACTAAGCCGTATAATTCAAGTATGTAGCATATTTAATTTTTGGGCACTCATTTTCCTAGACATGGTTAATATTAACTTTTTGAAATACATAACACTAGAATACATTTTTTTTAGCTACATTTCAGAATGTACACGATAAAATCAAATTCTAGCTACACTTGTATTTCAAAAGTTAACTTAGCATACAAACTAAAATTGTACTTAAACTAGGGAATCCAAAAGAAAATGGATAGATTGCTAGTGCAGTTAGGTTCTCAAGAGTTTGGAGAAGAAAAACAACAAACTCAGCTTCCAAAATTGAAATTGAATAAATTTAACTATCGCAGAAAGAAAAATAGATACATGGGTGTTAGGAAACGTCCATGGGATCGATATGCTGCAGAAATTAGAGACCCTAAATCTAAGAGACGCCGATGGCTTGACACATTTGATACAGCTAAAGAAGCAACTAATTCTTATGACATAACAACTACATCAATGAAATCGAGTTCCAAACTAGACAAATTGTTGACTCAAGCTACAAACATAATGCAAGATCCATTCTCTAATTATGACAGGACAAATTCAGGAGATGTATTAGAGGACAGTGACCATGTGGACAAAGGTACGGGCACATATTAACAGGGAGTTATTTTCAAGGCAACAAGCAAAAGCAAAAACAAAAGTGGATATCAAAGCACAAGTACCTATCAGAAACAATATTTAGAAAATTCAAATATGGAGAGTAATTTAACATCTTCATCTGCTTCCAAGTATCTTTATTCTCAAGACTCTTATCAGAATACTAGTTTGAACAATTCCATTTCAAGTTGTCATCCCTCATCTAATATTAATCGTTCTAGTTTTTCTATGTCCACCAAAGTTGATGACATTATTCAATATATGGATCCTTCAAAAAGAACTTTGCCTAATCACAATGTGAGTGATTGGATTGCTCAATTGTTAGATGATCCTTCTTGCATGGTGTCAACTTCTATTTCTGATCTAGTTGCATCGGAGGCATTTATACCCAAGGTGAAAAAAGGTTTTACAGAGGATACTTATCCAGGTACAGGTTTATTGTATTAAATTGTCCAAGAATACTTCCCACTTTCAGATTTTAGTTATCCTAATGAAGAAAGTAAAAAGAACAATGCAACTCATATTAGCTCTCAGTGCATGTTGAATGCATTTACTTCATCGCATGATGCTAATATTAGTGCATCTAAACTTCCAAGTGCAGTTATAGAAAAGTTGGCAGATATACAATCTAATTTCCTTTCAATGAACAAAATCACTAGTACAAACTTTAAAATTATCTCATGTTTGCATATCTTATCTATACCAAGTAACTATAATAAGACTACAAATCAATAGCTTCTGTCATGGAAAATTTAGATTTCATTGGCTTTGTTAGAAAAATGATCAATCCACTAATAAGTTTCTTTGGTAATGTATTGTAGCCAATGGAAAACCTATTGACATGTCTGTTCACCATCCTCTTCTGTGCTCTAAAGATAACATGTTCAACACAGTGGATTTTGATTCAAAGATGAAGCACATGTCTTACAGTGCCCATGTGGACACTAAAGATTCCACTAAAAGTGCCTCTACTGTCTCTAATTTTTTCACTGGGAAAGCAGCTAGTGGGTCTATCATAGAATAACCACATTGTCAAATTTGTTCACATATTGTAGCTGAGGTGCAAAAATTAAAGGCTGGACTTAAAAAATAGAACAAAGTATATAACTTGCAATGAAGTCCAATGGAAAATTATGCACAAGCTTACACCACTCTGTTGAGCCATTAGGTCGTTAAGCTAAAGAGATATGTGAAGAGCACTGGTAATCTATTAAACTTTGTGAACATGTATAAGATGCTCTTTAATAGCTCTATTATTTGCATGATGCTTACGGAGTTACATTGACAACTAAAATATTTTTGAATGTTTACTTCTATTTCATGAATCTTTTCTATACCTCTACTTTGACTCATTTTTTCATTTACAGTTTTCAATGATTCAATCTAGAGCTTATACAACTTCTTTTTCTCCTATTCTATAAACTCATAAACATTATCAAGGCAATGGATTTTAGTGGCCAATAAGTCAGACAATACTGTAATATTTTGGCAAGATCAAGGGCAGAATGAAAAGCACACAAAAGAGAGACAATAGTTGGACAAGAACAAATTGTATTCTCATCAATATGCAAAAGTGATCAACTGGATTAACCAATACAATGAATATGGGGCTACTTATATAGGTGTAGCGTCCTAAAATTGTGACACTTGCAATTTCGACCACATTTGGGTCTTCACGATGGCGACGCAACACTAAACCTGAATGGAGACCCCGAAACTTGCTCACGACACCAAAAACTGCATTTTCTTGCACCCTGGCCTGAACCTCCTTTGCACCCTGCTGTCCCGGGAGGTGGGACCAGAGCGCCCAGCGCCCTGGTCCCTGGCCCTATTTTGGGCCCAGTCTCCTATGGGGTCTCGGGTCTTTTTGTTTGCAAATTGGAAAATTAACTTTCTTGGTCGGCCTAAGGTCGGGAAAATCAGTCTATTAACCCTAATTGGCAAGTATATAAACTACATTTTCCTCTCTCATTTGGGAGATAGATACATGACAAAAAAAAAAGCGTGGAAACTACACTCAAGCATTCAAGCATTCAAGCATTCAAGCATTCCCTCTAAGTCTCCATTCAAGGCTAAGTGTTGCATTCAAGACAAGGATTCAACCATTGAAGAGGAGATCACTTACTACATATTACAACATACAACAAACAACAACATCTATACCTTCGCACATAAGGATACAAACATCCTTACAACAAGGTATTAGTACTTGTTTTACATTACAGACATTTACATTTTACAGCAATTTCTCATTTCTTGGTTAATTCCAAAACCGGGGTTTGACCTAAAGGCAGACCCCTAATCCCTAACCCCCCAATCGTCTTCGCTTTTCTGTGTGTAGGTTGCAGGTACGCGGCTGAAATTGAAGATCTGGAATCCTTGTGCAGAGACGAACAGATCCCCCTTCGTTTCGCGGATTTTTCGAAGGACCGTGGCGCCGGGCGCCATCGTCCCGTCAACTTTTGCTCAAATTTACAGGACAGCGTCGTATCGACATTTTACAGCTAATTCCAGGTCCGCAACTTCATCCTATATCCCGAACTCAGTTTATAAGCGAATCTTTGTCACTTTCTATGCATTCCTAGCTTAATTCTTTCTATCTACATTCTTTACAAAAGAGGGTTGTCTTGCTGTCTTAACCCTTGAAACTCATTTAGCATCCAATCTTGCATTGTCTGGGATTGGATCTTGCGGGTTTCAACCCCTCTTTTGAATGTAAAGTCTCCCAAGTGAAAACCATCAACCCTAGTGACTCTCCCTTCTCTCTCCTCGGAGTTGGGGAGGGGAGAACGACTAGGGTTCGATCATTTTTCCGCTTTACATTTTGGTGAACCCGACGTGAACATCCTTTCTGATTATTCATAGTTAGATCTGAAAATTGGATTCCTTGTTTACATTTCCATGTTTGATCCTTTGCAAAATTTTAGAGGTTAATTGCATAAAAATCCTAAATTTTCTTTTTAAGTAATTAAACTTGTGAAATGTTTAATGGTTAATGCTTGTTTCAGATCTGCCCTTCTATTACAAATTATCAATTCATATTTGTGCTTTAATTTTGAAAATTAAGTGGTTAAGTGTCAAAACCCTAATTTTTGAAACCCTCTTGATTCAACCTTTGTCCGACAATTTCACTGATCAAAACATTTCCAAATCAGCTGTAACTTTGGATTCCGCAATAAAATCACAATATCTTTCATCCCTGAAAATTTGGAAAAAATTTGCGAGGACCGTGTGCACCCCGAGCGCCATTGTCCCCGACATTTTTTCCGAAATTTCGGGAGCTAGATCTTACTGTATTTTTCTGCTAAAATCCAGAATTTTGGCTGATTTTATCAATATTAACACCTTCAAAATTACAGTCAAAGTTGGTCTAGCGATTGCTTGGATTGAGGCTTCTAATCATTCAAAAATTGTTGAAATTGAAATTTGTGTCAAAATTGTGTTTCTTACAGTCCTAAATCTGAAAAGTGTGGTATCATTCATTCGAAATTTCAGTGCTTTATTCAAATTTTTGCAATTTGTGACTTTTGAAATTAAGTGCTTAATTACAACAACTTTGATTTCCGCTTTCAAAATTGAATTTTGCGTGAAATTGAGTCAACTATTCAAATTCCAACACTTGCATTGCTGTTGGTATTCCCTCTAAAATCATAAAATTCAAAATTTCAGTTTCCCTCTCTTTTTCAAAATTCAAATTTTGCATTTTTCGACAATCTTGGTAGGGTTCAATTTTGAGATTGCAACTTTAATTTGGCCTATCCACAGATCGTAAAATCAATCAATTTTTTCAGGTTAGCTATAAAATCATCATAACTTTCATCCCTGCAAATTTCGAAAAAAGTTGCGAGGACCGTGTGCACTCCGAGCGCCACGGTCCCGGACATTTTTTCCGAAATTTCGGGAGATTGTCCTGATTGTATTTAACAGCTTAAATCTAGAAGATTGGCTGGTTTTACTGAAATTTGCTACCTCTAAAATTCAAAATCTTCTCTCTTTCTTTAGTGCATGAGTTTTACAACAATAAGCCCTACCTACACTATTCCCGTTAGACGAAGCCTTAGAATTAAGTCCTTCCAAGGTTTAATTACTGAGGAGATGGAACCTAATTTGAATGGCCTTTTTAACGAGGACATGGGTAATTCCTCTAATCCTCTTAATGATGAAGAAGCTCTCCATGAGGTTTCTGTAGAACAACTTTCAAAATTGAATAACCAATTTGACGATTTTCGACAGTAGATGTCTCAAGAATACCTTGATAGTCAAGCTCTTCCTTTCATTGAGGGTCTAAAACGTATGCTTCAAAGTGATAAGAATGGAATTGATATTTTGCGTGGTATTGCACACATTGTGGATTCAAATGTGATGCCTATGAAAAGTTGTGTCGAAACCTTAGGTTATACACAACCTCCTACTCAAGTCAATCATTCTATTCCTTTGACAACTCCTATTGCTAGTATACCTACTTTTACATCAAACATAATGACTACTTCAACACAAGACATTCCTCCTATGATCACCAGTCATGGGGGCAATCCTTCTTCTTCAATCAACCCTCTTCCTTCATTCAATCCAACTTCTTCATTCATTCCTTCAATGAGTGTTCCTATTATATCTCCACAAATGAACATGACGCAAGGGGGCAATTCATTTAACCCTTCCATTCCTCCTTGTAGTGTTCCTCCTTTCCAATCATCTCCTATGACTAACTATCATAGTGTCCCACCACCTTACTCTTTACCTTCTTTCAATAACATAACACCTCCATCACAATCTAACACGTCTAATATGAATTCTTCGACTGAAGCAACCATTAACAATCTTGCACAAACTGTCTCTTCTTTACAGCAACAAATTGCCTCTATGAATCAGTCTAAGTTTAGTGTGCCCACATTTGATGTTGCGAGTCCACTTTCTCTTGATATTGTTCGAGCTATCCCCCCTAAACATGTTGAAATTCCGCATTTGGAGCTTTATAATGGTAAGGGTGATCCTCTAACACATGTTAAGACCTTTCAAACAATATGTACTGATTTTGCTTATGACCAAAGGTTGCTTGCAAAACTGTTTACTAGAACATTAAGAGACAAAGCCCTACAATGGTATTGCTCGTTGCCTTCCTATTCTATTACTTCTTTCGAACAACTTGCAAATGCTTTCATTCAACAATTTCAAAACAATATAAGTCCTAAAGTTACTTTGATTGATTTAATGCATTGTAAACAAGGTGTTAAAGAAAAAGTGACTGATTTCATTGGTAGATATAAGCATTTGTATGCTCAAATTACCTTTCCAGTGCCTGACAATGATATTCAAAGAATCTTTATTTCTAATTTACAAAAAGACATTAGAGAAAAACTCTTGTTTTCTGAGTTTACTTCTTTCCAACAGTTGTGCGCAACTCTTCACAATTATCAACTGACTGTGAGTCAAATGGAACAATCACATCCTATGGCTCCGAGTGATAAGGATGATAGTAGTCAACAACCATTTGGGAAGTTTAAACCGAACAGAGAGTCCATTAAATTCAATGAAAACATCATCAACAACAATGTGAATGCAGCATCAGGTGTGTCTCCTATTTCTAAGTTTTTCAAAAGAGAAAGAAAGTTTACTCCTTTGAATGAATCATTGCATAGTATTATGAATAAGTTATTGGAACAAAATGTGCTTACTCTTCCTCCTATAAGGCAAATTGATCCTGCAAAGATTAATTCACCTTATTTTGATAACAAATCTTTTTGTCAATTTCATCGTCAACCTGGGCATGATACTGAAAAATGTTTTGCTTTAAAGGGTAAAATTCAAGATTTGATTGATAATAATACTATCTCTGTTTCTGGAGTGAATGATAAAGGCAACACATCTGTAGCTCTTCCTAACCAAAATCTTCAGATTTTTACTGATCCATTGCCTTCTCATACCTCTAATGCGATTGATACTACTGATTCCTCTGTCTCACCTGATGATCTTGTGTCTATGACTCCGAATGTGATTAACTTTGTGGAGCAACAAAAAATCCCTAAAGAACCTTCCATCACATTTGATTCCAGTGAAAATATCAGGGCACCTGATGGTCCGTTATATATAGTTGCAAAAGTCAAGAACACACCTTGCCGTGGAGTGCTTATTGATCCTTCTTGTATGGTTAATGTCATTACTGAAGAATTTCTTTTTACTTTGCAATTGAATCAAGTGATCTATGATGAAACAAATGTGGTTGTGAAACTATTTGATGCATTTTCTTCTCCTGCAATTGGTTCTATTACATTACCTATTGAGGTCCATAACAAATCCCTCGATGTAGACTTTGCTATTATTCCATCATCTGAACAATTTCGTGTGAAGCTAGGCTATCCTTGGCTATCTTCCATGAAAGCTATTGCTTCTCCTATTCACAAGTGCTTGAAATGTCCCCATAATGGTGAAGTTGTTACTGTCAATCATAGTCTCTTTAAACCAGCTGAAAGAACTTCTAGCGTTCCTATTGATTATTTTTGGCCTAAACAATTCCAATCTCTTCCTCCGCGAAGTGATCATCTTTTCAAATCTTATCAAAAGTGGAAAACAGATATGATCCTATCTCTAAGTGAACCTAGAACACCCAAACTTGACATTCCTATCATTCTTGAGAAGGAAGTTCTTCCTTTGAAAGATAAAACTAATGTCTTTCCTCAAGAAGATTCCCAACCTATTCTGATGGATGTGACTATGCCTATGATTAATAAACTTCCTAAAAGTAGACCTATACCTCCTTGTCATGATGGGCTTGGTCTCCTTCCTAAACCAAATATTCCTCCTTTGTATGGAGCAGTTCCTCCTCCTTCCTCTTATGGAGAGAAGAGACCTTCCTCTTCTCCTATTGTTCAACCTAAGAGACCACAACCTAAACACCCAAGTGATAAGGATGAGAACATTCCTCCTCCTCACTCTTCTCAACTTCCTACTAAGACTAGACGAAATCGTTCTGCACGTGAACGCCGACGAAAGCGTCGTCTTAGAGCTCAGGCAGCTGCTTCTCAAACTTTGCAATCCCCAAAAACACCTTCAACAAGCATTATTCCATTTTCTCCTCAGCCGACGATTGAGCCAAAATCTCCTAAACATAAGATGCATGATGGTCTTGATCCTATGCGAGTTAAAGATCCTATTTTTATAAATCTTGATGATGATATAGATGAAAATGTTATTCATGATGAAAATGCTACTTCTCCTGTTCATTCTGATAGTGAATATGAACTTGTTGATATTGATAACCATTTATCTAACGAATTTTCTAAAGCACTTATCCTAGCTCCTAGACAAGAACACCGCGGCTTGGGATATGAACATAGCCCTTGTTTGGATCTTGTGATAGCTCCATCTGCTATGTTGGATGTTCCTCCTCTAGCGTGTTCCCTACCTTCCCGAAACATTGATCAGCAAGATCGGGGGGTAGATGACATGCTAGACTAGTTTCATTAGCATAGCAGATTCTCTCCCCCTCTCTTTTGTTACTTCCTCTATGTGTTATTCTCATTCTTCTATTTGTTGTCCTTAGTGTTGTCTACTTGAGGACGATGCAAAGCATTGAGATCTCTCGATCTCTCTCATGTTGACTCAAAAGACACATGTGTTCCCTTCTTCTAGGTGACCTTCCTTGATTGGGGAATGAAGAACAATTATGCATACATACATATGATATACATGAATTATCATACAGCATACTGACCCCGAGGAAAGCGAAGTCACCTTGTGCTTTGTGTTTTGTGTCTATTATCCTTGGGCTTATCTCACACTTGGGGGCTAAATCCTTGCGATAACGTGCTCCTTTCTCATTTCTTATATGTATCACTACCTTAAAGAAATCACCCCCGGTGAGGCGTGTGCAATCACTTTAACGTAGGGGGGCATACATCCCGTTCATATCTTTTCAAGATACTTGAAAATTTCTTGACAAATCTAGCTTTGCCTTGAAAATTTTTGATATCTTTCTTGCATGACTCATAGTGAGGGAACCTTACTACTGACAGTCATGGTTCTCCCTCGTGATCTTCCCTTTTACTTTGTCAATCGAAGTCGTAAGATCCTTAGTTCACTGGGGGCTTGGTGTATCTTGCCTCCTTGACGTGGTGAAAGTTTTTCAATGTTGTTTCCTTGTACTTTACCGGAAGTATGAGCGTACGCTTATACTCCCGCTAAAGTGGGGGCTAAATGTAGCGTCCTAAAATTGTGACACTTGCAATTTCGACCGCATTTGGGTCTTCACGATGGCGACGCAACACTAAACTTGAATGGAGACCCCGAAACTTGCTCACGACACCAAAAACTGCATTTTCTTGCACCCTGGCCTGAACCTCCTTTGCACCCTGCTGTCCCGGGAGGTGGGACCAGAGCGCCCAGCGCCCTGGTCCCCGGCCCTATTTTGGGCCCGGTCTCCTATGGGGTCTCGGGTCTTTTTGTTTGCAATCTGGAAAATTAACTTTCCTAGTCGGCCTAAGGTCGGGAAAATCAGTCTATTAACCCTAATTGGCAAGTATATAAACTACATTTTCCTCTCTCATTTGGGAGATAGATACATGACAAAAAAAAAAGCGTGGAAACTACACTCAAGCATTCAAGCATTCAAGCATTCCCTCTAAGTCTCCATTCAAGGCTAAGTGTTGCATTCAAGACAAGGATTCAACCATTGAAGAGGAGATCACTTACTACATATTACAACATACAACAAACAACAACATGTATACCTTCGCACATAAGGATACAAACATCCTTACAACAAGGTATTAGTACTTGTTTTACATTACAGACATTTACATTTTACAGCAATTTCTCATTTCTTGGTTAATTCCAAAACCGGGGTTTGACCTAAAGGCAAACCCCTAATCCCTAACCCCCCAATCGTCTTCGCTTTTCTGTGTGTAGGTTGTAGGTACGCGGCTGAAATTGAAGATCTGGAATCCTTGTGCAGAGACGAACAGATCCCCCTTCGTTTCGTGGATTTTTCGGAGGATCGTGGCGTCGGGCGCCATCGTCCCTTCAACTTTTGCTCAAATTTACAGGACAACACCGTATCAACATTTTACTGCTAATTCCAGGTCCGCAACTTCATCCTATATCCCGAACTCAGTTTATAAGCGAATCTTTGTCACTTTCTATGCATTCCTAGCTTAATTCTTTCTATCTACATTCTTTACAAAAGAGGGTTGTCTTGCTGTCTTAACCCTTGAAACTCATTTAGCATCCAATCTTGCATTGTGTGGGATTGGATCTTGCGGGTTTCAACCCCTCTTTTGAATGTAAAGTCTCCCAAGTGAAAACCATCAACCCTAGTGACTCTCCCTTCTCTCTCCTCGGAGTTGGGGAGGGGAGAACGACTAGGGTTCGATCATTTTTCCACTTTACAATAGGCAAGGCCAAATGGATATGTGAGCGCACAATCATGACATGTGGCTCAATGAAAAATAAGGGTAGGTAAGAAAAACTAGGGGTACATAGGAGAAATAATATAATATTCCATAAGAGGTGTATCACCCACCGAATGTGGAATGTAACAGCAAGATAAGACCACAAAAGGTGGAATTTATCCTACAAGCATCATCCCTATATGCACACTTCCCTAAGTGTCTCATATCCAAACTACGATGAGATGCATTATCCTATGTATAGACCTGTGACCATACCTTTAGTACTAAGTTGTTGAAGATAGCGGTAGTTGAGGTGACCAAACTACTCATGTCATAGCTTACTTTCTGAATTTGAATGAGTAAGCAAGCCCCAAGAAGGAGAACATGGCACAAAGTGGGAGAATGAATAAAGCCTTGAATTGTCATTGACTTGTCCCACTTCTACCAAGGCATCATTATCAAGTTCTTTTACCACAACTGAATTAGGTGTAAACTCAACCTTTTTCCCATTCCCAATAGTGAGTGATTTGGTAGATAGAGAGAAGATTGGTAGACAAGTTAGGAACATAAAGAAAATTCTCAAATGTTCCATCATCCAGGGCAACCAAACCTTTCCCTTCAACCTCAACTTGTGTATCATCACCTATGTAAATGTGAGGTACCTTTCATGGCTCCAATGAAGAAAACTGGTCCTTTGTAGAACTCATGTGATAAGAGGCACCCGAGTCAAGTATCCACTGTTGTGAAGAACATATTGTATCCACAAATGCTTTCCCTTTTCCCTTAGACTGTGAGGAAGTGGAAGGAGATGATTCCTTCTTGTTGTAGGCAGATGGCAAATTGATGTTGTTCTTCTTAAGAAGATTTGTCAACTCATCAACTTTCTTGGTGTGGCATTGATGCTCATTGTGACCATACTTCTTGCAATAAGAACAAGTTGGTTTTTCCTTCTTAGGTGGATTCCCCTTCTTGGAAGAGGATGAAAAATCAACTTGTGATGGAGAGGATGATTGTCCATTTTCCTGTTGTGGCTTTGACTTAGATTTCTTCTTCTTCTTATTGAAATATTTGCCTTGACTCCCTTGACTCCCTCGACTCCCTTGATTAGCCACCAAATCCTTGGACTTTGAAGACTTGAGAATCCCCATGTTCAACAACTTAGATTGTTCCAACATCAACATTTCTATGAAATCATCAAATGAAGGCATAGTGTAGGAACTCCCCACAATCAAGCGATGGGTTTGGAAGCTAGAAACAAATGCTACATATTCGGGTGAAATCTTGTCCAACAAGTTGAATATCAATTGAGCATCCTTTTTGTTAATTCCACAATCCTTAAGCTTTTCTCTTAGCTCATTTGCTTTGGTGACATAATCTTGGATTGTATCAAAACTCTTGGGATCCAAGTTGGTGAGCTCATTGTCAATCTTGTAGCCTCTGATTTCATCAACTTGACCATACAATTTCTGAAAGATATCCCAAGCCTCTTTGATCGTAGTACACTTCTCAATGTGAAAAATGAGGTCATTTGATACATACTTACGCAAAGTTCCAAGAGCCATGCAATTTTTAGTGAGCCATTCTAATTGAGCATTAGGATCAACCTTAGGATCTGCTAGTGTTGCTATTGATCCATCTATGCAATGCGTGAGTCCTTTTTCCATTAGTTTGCTCCATGCTTTTATTTTCCAAGATGCATAGTTATGTGGAGTTAAAGGTGAAAAATTATGAGGACTCATAGCAAAAAAAATGAAAGAGCACAAGGAAAGAGAGGCACAATCACACAAGACACCCCCAAGTTCAGTCAATCAAAGAACCCCCCCCCCCCACCCAAAAAAAATAAAAAAAAATAAAAATGATGATTTGGCACTTTATACTTAGTGCATGTACAATGGGCCACTTGCAAAAAATGGCAAAGTGGACTTCTGATTTCAAATGCTACAACTACCTCAAAGAGGCCAAAGGAGACTCAAATTGATAATGCAACAGATCTAAACTAAGATCCAAGCAAATTACAAGTACCAAGTAAGCCAAAAAAGACCAATTTATGAAAGTACAATATCCACTCAAAATGTCTACAAATTGATGATAGATTATGGAAGTAGACAAAAAAATATGCACTTTAAAAAAAAACGGCACCTGAAAAGGAGGTTGTATGAGCCCAAACGAAGCCTTTGAAGTTACCAAATTGAGGATGGGACAGGTACAGTTGAGAGAATCTGAAAATTCTGAAAAAACATGTTCACCAAAATCAAAAACTAACCACACCACTATGGAGAGCACGAAAAATTAGCCAAAATAAAAAAACATTGCACCCAAAAATGAGCAAAATTGAGCAAGTTATGGGCCTTCAAAGTTGACCCAAAAAATCAAACTGCTCAATGGTGAGGGGTCTAATTTTTTCAAAAAGGTGCTGACATAAGATGATGTCAGCACTTCACTATGTTAAATTTGATGGCCATATGACTGTAAAAAAATCGTCGCACCTCCTTGCTAACTGTACGAAAAGTTGACGTGGCAGGATGACTGTAAAGGTTGTATTGTATGGTCCAGTTGGTGTGGGTGTTGAGGTGTTTAGCCCATGGGCCAGTGGCCACCTGCTACGTGGTGGACGTGGGTCCCGTCAGAGGTTGGAAGAGCCAACAACGAAGGTGTTGGAGTCGGGAAGTAGGCAGGGTGGAGGCCGTCGGGGCTGGCAAGAGGTCGCCGGAGCCGACAGGAGGAAGCCCAGATGACGGGAGGTCATTACGGAGATGGCAGGAGCTGAGACAATGTCGGGAACCAGAGGGAGGAGATTGCTGCCGGTGGGAGGTCGCGGCATGTCCTGCAGACTGTGACAGACGAGGTATGGTGGTGGGTCTTGCAGATTGTGCAGGGTACAAGTGGGGTCGAAAACACATTAGGATGCCTCCAAAACGTGCAATACCTTAGATCCTAAATTAGAAGCCTTCCAAGATGTATCCCAAAACCAATCAATGTAGCTCCAATGGCTCTAATACCATGTGAGATTTTGCCAAGATCAAGGGCACAATGAAAAGCACACAAAAGATAAACAATAGTTTGACAAGAACAAATTGTGTTCTCATCAATAAACAAAAGTGATCAACTAGATTAACCAATACAATGAATATGGACTTGCTTATATAGGCAAAGGCCAAATGAATATGTGAGCACACAATCATGACATGTGGTTCAATGAGAAACAAGGGTAGGTGTAAAGACGTGGTTTATTATAATTCAATTATGAAATAAAATACTCTTTATTCTTAAATAAACTCATAATTCCTCTAATAAGTCTATTTCTTACACTTTTCCATCCTAAGCTCTAGTTGATGATTCCAATGATATCATAATAAACACGAGATTTCTATAAATAGATAAAGAATTTTCATACAATAGGAAAATTGTAGAAGTATCTTAATCCTATCTTCATACAATACTTAGGCTATTCTAATGCCTTAAGTTTAAATAACAAAACATAAAGAAAAGGATGAGATGCGTCCTTTGATTTGCAATCCAAGCTATCTTCAATATAATTTTTATAATGAAGATGAGAACAAGATTCAGGTGCCTTTTCCACCCAACCTTGAAGTTTACACTTCCCCGAAATTCTTGATCAATCAAGAATACCCGACCCTGTACGAATTGCTTAGCAAAAAGAATTTGATAGACAAGATGGAATCTAGTGCATGCCTAGAATGATACATGCAATTTTAATTTTTTAATTCAATAAAGAAACAAGCAAGATCAATCAAGGATATGGTAGAGTGGATAAATAAATAAATCAATCTATTTCAAGGGTCAATCGGTTACTCGACCGAGTATAATGCCATGCATAGAAATAAAATATAGTTTGGAAAAAAAGCAAACTCTCTCTCTGTAACCCACATTCGGCACCCATCTTGGAAGGTAACTTTCCACAAACGCAAGCCTATCTAGCTTTATTCATATGAATCTAGAATATATATAGAAGACAATCTTTCATTTTTTAATTCTAGATTCCTATTTCTCGTATGATAAAATTACAATGTTAAAGAAGACAATCTTTTGTTGAATAGAAATAGAAGGAATCAATCTTTCGTTACAACCAATTATATCTGGCAGGAAAGCAATCTTTCATGGATAAACAAATATATATCTGAAAAAGAGACAATCTTTCACTTCTATTTTGAAAAGTAAATCAAAGACAAGTATTAAAATAAGAAGGTGTAACACATGTATGTATTTTTACATATAAACAAATAGAATATGAGTACACATTCTTCTATTTATTTCTAATAAAATTCAGTAGTATAATTATTCAATAACTAACACTTCATTTTCTATGGTTTAAGTTTTTTTTATTATCTCGTTACTATGTTTTCCACAAAGAGTTGCACAATAGAAATATCTTCGTAATGCATCTATGTTTATATGATTTTTATATTTCTATGTTTTTCACAATGAGTTGCACAATAGAAATATCTTCATAATGCATTTTGATTCAAACAATCATGATTTTTATATGCAGAAATCTAACCTATAACTTTAATTCATTTCTACTTTATCATTCTAAATCAAACTATTCTCAAAGCAATTCAAACTTTATTCTTTCAGATTGATACCGTAAAAGCTTTCTCGAATAAGTGCTTACCTATGAATTTCGGAGCCCAATCTGTAGTGATCGATGCTAATTCTCCTTTCTCTATCTTCTGACTATGTTACTTTCCTTTGCCTTCTTCCTAACTTTCACAATATTCTTCTTTCTCTATGTTTCCAAGTCTATCGCTGTGTGTGTGTATTACAAAATTCATAATCTTATTTATGCTAAACTCAAGCTATTTTGTCTCCTATCTTTTTGGCTGACAAACTATATTGTTAAGGTTTCTTACGCCACCTCGCAGCATCTCTAACAGTCAACTTAGCCACAAGGGGCTTATTTCAACCAAAATTTCCACCTACCTCCTCACACAACTATGTATTACATGCAAAGTGTTTAAGTTAAACTAAACTCCATATTGTGCTTTATTCCTTGGAGAGTTTGTGATTATTTCAAACACTACAAGTCTGTTTGTTGCATGGTAAATATTATTATTGACTCCTTGTTAACTCATATCTTTCTATGAGTCACAATACCGTTTCCTTAGCAAGTAGTTTCCAATTCATAGTGGCATTAACTTCATGCCAAATCGACTTCTCTTTATCGATTTCCATATAAAATACAATAAGATTGTTACTAAAAGTATGCTACCTCTCTCTCTCTCTCTCTCTCTCTCTCTCTCTCTCTCTCTCTCTCTCTCTCTCTCTCTCTCTCTCTCTATATATATATATATATATATATACTATTATCGTAACACAAGAGTGAATAAATAAGTAGGATATTTCATCCATTTACATGCATCTGCATACAAAGAACGTATAAATCTATGATTAATATCCATAGTTAATCTTCTTTTAACAACTAATATTTCTTTAAAAATAAAGCATATCATTTGCAAGCACTCATGCAATTTGAATTTTAAATCAATCACAAGATCAAATCATACAACCATCATATATATATTTATATGTTCTAATAGTGTTGTGTGAGTTGTCATCTATTCTAGCGAAGTCAATGAGCTAAGACAACTCTAACTAAACCATGTTCTCGCCTTCATCCATGTTCTCCTATTCCAACATTCACTTGCACTCGATTGTTCATTAGCAATGATGATCCCAATTTCACAATAAGAATAATAGTGATCACTTAATTGTATGTAAATCATTTCATTGCATTCAATCTCCTATCTTTTTCAATAACAATTCCATTTCTATTTCAATTTTATTAAAAAAAATGACAAAGTAACATTATTTTCCCAATAAAATAATTATTGGTAAATATGGTTCGTGACATCCTTCCCCACTTGAAAGAGACATCTACCTGGTGTCTTATTATCTATCAATAAGCACATAGTATCTCAACATCATAAAATATTAACCATAAATCATAGTCTCAAATCAAAATATAAACAATAACAATAGTATACATGTTATCCAAGGTCACAACATGTAAATCAAAATCATTGTATCCAGGTATCTCATGTAATAAGAAAATATTGTTCTAAGAAAGCAAATGAGGAAAATGACGGTCAATCATCTTAGCATCCTCGCATGTAGCACTATCCTGAGAATATTGGTCCCATGAGACCTTATACTGAGTGAAATCCCTGCTACGTAGCTTCACGCTACATTGATCTAGGATTCAGATGGGCTCCACTAGCACCACCCCTGCATCATGTACCTGTAAAGATCACCAATCAATAATATGAGATGCATCAAAATGATAAGGTTTCAACAAAGAAACATGAAACACATTATGGATTCGAGCTAGAGAAGGTGGTAAAGCTAATCTATAAACAACTGGATTAATAACTTCCAGCACATCAAAGGGTCCCACATATCTTGGTTCCAACTTTGATGATTTCCCAAATGAGATAGACCTCTTATGAGGTTTGACCCTCAAAAAGACTTTATCTCCTACAACAAATTGTCCGAAAGTCCTGTTTTTATCAACATAGCTCTGTTGTCTATCAGCTGCCTACTTCAACCTACTCTTGATCAACATCATTTTCTCATCCATTTCCTTGAGTGAATTAGGACCAATGATGATCCTATCTTCCATTCTATCCCAACTAATGGGTGTGCGATACTTTCGTCCATAGAGTGCCTCAAAAGGTGTCATCCCTAAAGATGCATGAAAAGAGTTGATATATGCAAACTCAACCATAGGCAAATACTCCTCCCACTTGTACTGCTGATCCATGTAATACATTCGTAGAAGATGTTCCACAACCTGATTAACCCTTTCCATTTGGCCATCAGTCTGAGGATGATATGTTGAACTAAAGTTTAGTATGGTTCCCAAAGCTGCATTCAATGTTGTCCAAAACCTAGATGTCATCTTGGTATCCCTATTTGAAATAATGGTTTCTGGTACACCATGCAATCGGAATATTTCTTGCACAAATTTCTTTGTAAGAACAAATGATCCATCCTTGAGATTTATAGGTATGAAATGTGCAACTTTTTGTCAACTTATCCACAACTACTAAGATGGTATCATGCTTGTTTTTGCTCATATGTAATCCTTGGATAAAATCCATATTGATTACTTGCCACTTATACTCTGGTATAACATGTTGAAACAAAAGTCCCACCGGAAGAACATGCTCAGCTTTCACTTGCTGACATTCCAAACATTGTGCCACATACTCAATCACCTCTTTCCTAAGTTTAGGCCAAAAATACAAAGATCTCAAATCAACTAGCATCTTTGTTACTCCAGGATGTCCTGAATAAGGTGTATTGTGCACCTCATGCAATATTAATTTCCTTAATTCTCCACCTTCAGGAATGTACATCCTTCCTTGGTACCTCAAAATACCATTAGGTTCCAACTCATATCCATCAAATCGGTGATCTGAAGGATCTACTTCCAAGGCTTGCTTAACCCTTAGGTAATGCTCATCTTCAGAAAGATTCTGCAACATTTGATGCTTCAAGTTTGACCTTGTAGTAACCATAGTAGATATATGTCTTCTTCTGCTAAGAGCATCTGCTACCCTATTTTCCTTTCCTTTGATATATTCAATTCCAAAATCACTCACTTAGGAATTCAAGCCACCTTCTCTATCTTGCATTTAGGTTAGGTTGTGTAAAGATATATTTCAGTCCTAAGTGGTCTATCTTCAGATCAAATGTCTTCCCTAAAAGGTAATGCCTCCATATTTGTAATGCATGAACAATAGCTAAGAGCTCCAAGTCATGTGGTGCATAATTTAATTCATATTGCTTTAATTTCCTAGATTCAAAAGCGACCACCTTTCCTTCTCGCATTAACACTACTCCTACACCTTCACTTGAGGCATCTGTAATCACTATGAAGTGTCTATTAGGATCTGGTATATTCAAGACTAGCATTGTTGTCAATTTATGCTTCAAGAGTTGAAACGACTCTTCACACTTCTCAGTCCACTCAAATTTCTTTTCCTTCTTCTGAAGTGAAGTAATAGGTGTTGCTATATTTGAAAAGCCTTCCACATACTTCCTATAATATCCTGCAAGACCCATAAAACTTCTGACCTCTGAAACACTCTGAGGTGTTGGCCAATCAACAATTGCCTCTATCTATGCAAGATCAACTGAAATTCCTTCAACAGATATAACATGACCTAAGTAGTGCACCTTTTCCTGAAAGAAAACACACTTTGAAAACTTTCCAAAAAGCTTTTGATCTCTTAATTGTTGCAAGACTATCCTTAAGTGCTTCTTGTGTTCCTCTTCATTCTTAGAATAGATCAACATATCATCAATGAATATAAGCACAAAATCATCCATGTACTCTCTAAAAATGTTGTTCAATAAGTTCATGAATGTTGCTGGAGCATTGGTTAAACCAAAAGGTATGACTGTGAATTCATAGTGTCTATACCGAGTTCAAAAAGTTGTCTTAGGAATATCCTCATCCTTAATCCTCAGCCGGTGGTAACCTGATCGAAGATCAATCTTAGAGAACATTGTTGCACCTTTCATTTGGTCAAAAAGTTCATCTATCCTTTGCAAAGGATATCCATTCTTAATGGTTACCTTGTTTAACATGTTGTAGTCGATACATAACCTCAAAGTACCATCCTTTTTCTTCACGACGATCACTGGTGCACCCCACAAGGATACACTAGGTCTTATAAAACCTTTCCCAAGTAATTTCTGCTATTGAGCCTTAAGCTCATACAATTTCGTGGTTGACATTCTATATGGAGCCTTAGAGTGTGGCTCAGTTCCAGGTAAGAGTTCTATAGAGAAATCAAATTCCCTTTTAGGTGATAATTTTGTAAGGTCTTCTGGAAAAACATCCAAGAACTCTCTAAGAACTGGATAATCATTAGAGCTCTTCTTGGCATTATCCAAGTCACTTATAATGACAGCAAAGATGGAACATCCTTTCCTTTAGGCTTTCTTGAGTTGCATTGCTGAGATGTGTCTCAATTCAAGAGGCTTTTGAGATCCAAGAATCTCAACTGGATTCCCAAAACCATTTATACAACTAACAACCTTATCCTCACCGTTTACTACAAATTTGTGCTCAGTTAACCAATTGATACCTAATATCACATCATACGATCCTAGTGGTGCCACATATAGATTAACTTGAGTTTGGAAACTAGGAAGCTCTAGATCACTGCAAAATAGACATGAATCTACCCTCTTCTCTGCTCGATTTCCATATTGAACCATCTATGCATTTGACATATAACTAGGGCTAATAGATAATATAGAAACTACTTTCAGATCAATAAAGCATTCGGTAGCTCTTGTATCTATCAAAATAGAAATTGATTGACCAAAAAGCGTACCCATCATCTGGATAGGTGAAGCCCAAAAATCAGCCTGGCGGTTGTCAACCGCTGCATGAATCAGATGTTGTGAAGCTCCTTGTTGTTTTCATCCTCTTTGTGCAGTGGTACGATGTGAACAATTTGAAGCATAATGATTTCCCCCACAATTGTAACATCCATCTTTAGGTCCTAGGTGTCCACCTGATCTATTCCTGTCAAAGTTCTGCCTAGTATTGAGATTAGTGAAATTGGTGTTACTAAATTCACTTTCTTGTTTCCATCCTGGTTCACTTTTCCTTTCTCTTGAGTGTTAGGTCCTCTTTTATATTCCTCGTATGTCAGTTTCCCTTTTGATGATAATTATTTTGAAAATTCCTATTTCGAAAACCCGATTTGGTATTCACATTCTTTCAAAAATTTGCCAACTACTGCAACTTATGTTCTTGTTTAGTTGCTTTCTCAAATAATTCTTTCATAGTCAATGGATTATGAATATCCACTTCTGATCCAATGTGAGTCCTCAAACTCAAGATGAACTTCTGGATGCGGAATTGTTCATCCATCTGGTATTGTGGAACATGCTTTAGGAGATTGGTGAACTTCTCCCAGTATTGAGTAGCTGCCATACTACCCTGCATCAGATTCTGGAATTCAGTCATCTTCTTATCGAAGAATAACCGAGGAAGCCACCTCTTCCTAAATGATTGCAGAAATAGTTCCCAAGTAATATCACCAGGCTGTAACTTCTTCTCAGATTTCTCATTGTCCCACCATGTCGCAGCTTCTCCAGTAAGCTGATAAGCAGCCCATACGGCTTTAGTTTTAATGGACATGTTACGAAGCTCAAAATACTTCTTCATCTCAATTACCCAAGCTTCAGCACTATCACCAATGGTCTACCATCGAACTTAGGTGGGGCTATCCTCTTTAAATATTTGACTGACCCCCCTTCAATCCTAGCTCGATAATCAGGTTGTTCCTCAACTCCCCTCCAATCCTAGCTCGATAATCAGGTTGTTCCTCAGCTTGACATGTTACGAAGCTCAAAATACTCTAAAAACTAGAATCCACATTATAAATCCTAGAGATTTGAAACCACTCTCAAACATCCTGTCAATATATACATAAAATATAAGTTAAAGTATAAGTTTTTTATACTTAAATATTATATTTCATGTAGATATTGCATTATCGATTAGAGAGAGAGAGAGGGATTGAAAATTTTCCAATGGAATACATTTTGTGTGCACATAAGGCACACGCCAAATGCAAAATTTACATTTTTAAAAATTTGGCGCATGCCATATTTGGCACGTGGAATATTTGGCACACACCATATTTGGCATGCACCAAATTAACTACCTTGGGAAAACCCAAGCCTGTTTGCCTTGGGCATCCAACCCAAAGGCTTGGACATCCTTCTTAGGGCTAAGATGTGTTTTTTAGCAAACATGCAAAATTTTCTCAATTTTTTGTTCATGCTCTCCATTAGGTTTGCATGTGTTTCGATGCAAACAAAAATAAACACCTTGACATTGTCAAGTTCTCTCTTAACTATCCAGCCATATAATTATTTTCTCATTTTGATTATGTTGAGGTCTTCATCTCTAATTTCTTTTGTTAGTATGTCCATTTTATTTCAAAAACCAACATGTTATATATTTTGGGCATAGATTTTTACTCGTTCATAGAAATTTGAAACAAATTACATTTTTAGAAACTAGACTCCATTCTACACAAAAAAATTAAAAAATAAGAATTGATTTTTGATTAGTTATCACAAATTTTAGGGGGGAGCATTGCTCAAATTTCCATCTTTTAGGATGTGTCCACTTTGAAAATTAGTAAAATAATCACATATTCATTAAAAAATTAGCTGAAAATCTGGCATAAACTACATGGTGTTAGCTAATTTCTCACTGGAGGGAGCACACCAAGTGCTATGTTATGTTTTTCTGAAAAAAATAGGACCACTTTGTATGCTTCCTCTTTTTAAAACCCTTAATCTCCACCATTAGCTTGCGTTTAGATTTTACTTAAAATCTCTCGATTAATTCCCATCTTAAAAAAAAAATTAGCATTGTTTTGATTTTAAATTTTTGCCCAACAATCTTCAAAAATGAAACACAAACATTAATTGGACCACCTAAAATAATAAAATGCACACGCGTGTAGCCAAATAATATGAATTGATATTAACTGTGAAATAAAATCACGAGGGGTTTCAGTAATAAAACTGAAGCACAATTGCCCACTTACAGACTTTTGGGGGCAATGTTTATTAACAAACAGAAAACAACAGTGACCCCAATGATTTGTACCGGAAGGGCACAGATGTTCTCTTCCTATTGCCCTGTCATGAAATTTGGTATTATTTCTATACAATTCAGGAACCTGATCAACAATCAAAACCTCTGTTATGGCTTTTGAAGGCTGCTCAAATTTACAATGAAACTCCCTTGCTTCCGAGTCCTCTACAGCTGATGTTACACAACTCTCCATTCCCTGATTCCTGCTTTCTAACCTGTAATTGCATTCCATCTCTGCGGAGCTATTTCTTGTTTTTGACAAGGAGGAGTTGGATCTCACCACAATCCACTGCTCACTTGAGGGGCTTGCACACCAATCAGGCCTCTCACCGCTAGCGGCTAATGCCGCCAATCTGTTCTTGGCTGAAAATGAAGGTCTCTTGACGGATTCCTTTTCCTCCTCTGCCTCAGCTTTCGCACAAGGCCTTGCAACGGGCAGAGACAAAATTGGTACACTAGAAGAAGAGGCAGAATCCCAATCAGGGCTCCCAAAATCCAAAGTACTGGTAGGAGACAGAGGAGCCCCTTTCGCCTCTGTCTCAGAACAGCTGTCGATCTGAGAGAGAAAAGGATGTTCCAACAGCTGTGCAGCGGTC
This sequence comes from Cryptomeria japonica, assembly GCF_030272615.1. Taxonomy (NCBI): domain Eukaryota; kingdom Viridiplantae; phylum Streptophyta; class Pinopsida; order Cupressales; family Cupressaceae; genus Cryptomeria; species Cryptomeria japonica. The sequence continues at coordinate 688,187,489 of NC_081405.1, read as the reverse complement.
CACCTCTGCTTGGGATCCCTACGGAAGCACTTGTCTAGAAAATCCTGACCTTGAGGCGAAAGACGGGCGGGTAACTCTGGCAATTCGTCTGTGCAACCTATTCGATAGAGCGCTGCAAGGGGATTCGAAGCGTTGGTCCAAGGCGGCCTCCCAGTGGCCATCTCCACCACAGTGCAGCCCAAAGACCAAATATCTGAAGGCGGCCCCTGCTCTACCTGATTCACCACTTCTGGTGCCATCCACAATGGGGTGCCCCTTAAAACACTTATTTGCCCCTTTTCCTCTTTCCTCCTGGCAGAGCCAAAGTCACCAAGCTTGACAACGCCAGCGCTTCCCACAAGCACATTCTTTCCCTTGATATCACAGTGCACAATCCCCTGCCTGTGGAGGTAATCTAATCCATGGAGGATGCCAGAAGTGTATCTTCTGATCACTGATTCGTCCAACTGTCCGCCAAATTTACTCAGCAGGTCTCCCAAGCTGCCGCCTGGCATGTACTCCATCATCAAATTACACATCTCCACACCATTCTCATTGCTATACTCCATTCCCAGGCAGCGCACGGTGTATGGAGAGTCCAAAGAATTGAGAATGTCGAATTCATGTTCTAAACAAGAAACAGAGCTCGCTGCCATGGACTTCACTGCGAAGAGCTCGGCATTAGAGTTGTTAATGGCGAGGCTAACTGTGCCAAAAGCTCCAGCTCCAATAGTGCTGCCCCTTAACCATCTGCATGCGTTGCTTTTGGTTCCCATGGTCGATCTCTTTTGAATTCTGTTATAGAAGAAGGCAGTTGGGAATTGCTTATAAAGCTTGTTGAATGAATGGGACATGGAAGGCAGGAAACGTACGCCATCTAATTTCCATTGAAATGTCGTGAGGAAATGGATGAAATTAGATTAGATTTAGAACGTGCGACTTTGGAAAGATTCATGAACGACGGCATTCTATGAATGGAAAGAGATGACGCCGGCGGAGATAAAGGGTGGGTCGTGAAGGCGACTCGTGAGTTGAACGTGCCTGCTCGCTGTAGAATCTTTTAATAGTTTGTTTTTGTTCCATTCGCATGAGAAAAGTTGTGCACTTAACGGGCGTTTCTCCATTGGTCTTTTTGTTTGACATATGGTCAGCAACGGTGAGCAAAAAATCAAAAGATGAGACTGTAGGGGACCCCCAATCTCTTGACCATTCATTGTAAGGTGAAATGCATCAAGTCGATCTACTTGCTTTTTTTCATTTTTTCAAAGTCGATCTACTTGTTTATTTGCTCGCAATTTCTGCACGTGAATTGACTTCCCCGCGCATGTGTTAGAATAGGATTTTGAAGCAACTTGTTATATAACAAGTTGCCCCCGATTCAGTGGATAGTTGGATGGAACAAATATTTGGTTTCAATTTATGTCACCGTGATTTGGCTATGATAGTTACCTTAATTACTTGTCTTTTCTTTCAATCAGAAATAGGCTGTAGAAAGAATTTTAATATTCCAACACATGAACAATTCTTTCGTGAAAAGCAGCACATGCTTCAATAGCCCCTAATTTTGTTTGAACACTATTTTTCCTATTTTAGAAATAAATTTCATTTACTTGAAATGCTTAGTTTCCATCTAAAAAACCTATGCCTAAGACGTTAGGGTAAAGTCAACCCTGCAGCAATGGTAAAGTTTCCGTTGTTTATCAAATCCAATGTGAAAAGGTCGCCATTAGCAAATTCAATCTTGCGTTGACCATTTCGTAGAATGTAAGAAAACATAAGAGGCGTAGGCGCTTGTACTTCTTTCCACCTTCCCCGAAAGTTACGAGGCGGTCAGAGAAGGGAAGTCGTTGATGCCTCACATTAAATTTCCTAGAATTACCTGCACCGGAAAAGTTGGAATTACCTGCCAGCAGAAAACCTCATTTTGACGTAGAATTGCCACGTAGGAAATGACGTTTTCAACGCATGCACATTACGCGCGCATGGCTACGGTCGTTGCCTTCCATTGCTTCTTCTTCTCCTCCTTGCCGTCAATTTTACGCAGTTGCGGTGTTCTAAATTCTATTGTTTTCTTTTCCCAACGTGTTTTTATGTTTCCCTTTGAATTTGGAGGCTTGTAAACTTAAGCAGATTAGAAAAAGCGTGTTAAATTACTAGCTATACTAGTCCTCACATCACAATGGACTAAGGACTTATCTTTAAAGAAACTCATAAAAGTTTTGGCAACAGTCAAGCTTGCCCCTCTAGAACTTGATGCTTGGATTTGGCTGTCAAAATTAACAGGGTTATTATCACAAGAGAGGTCAAATACAGGTGGCAACACCAGATCAATCCAGGCCAGCACTAAATGTAGGCAATTAACGACTCCGATGTGGATTACAGCCGTCATGTGTTACGCTTGATGACGCTTCCATCTTCTGCACGTGTCTACAAATTTGAGGATTTCGGAGTTTTTGTTTCGAGAAGATATTTTTTCATTGGAATACAGAATTCATAAATACTTAATATTGTACCGCCGTCTCCTAACTATTCGGAGTTTTTCCTTCCGAAGATTATTTTATTGAAAGAGTTTTTAATAGGTGATTAATTACTTCAATTTCAACTGATTATAATTCAATTTTAATTTGAATGAAAAATTAGGAAATGTTTTAATTGTGAAGTTTTATACTTTTTGTTTCAAATATTAGTAAAATAATTTAATTTGGTTTTATAGAGTAGATTTTGATTTGTAGGGTTCAAAACATTATGTATTAACATAATTTGCATTAAAAAAAAAATTGTTATTTTCTTTTTTGTGGCTTGAAGCGAAAAATAGATGAAATCTAGCAAGATTGTCCTCAAAAGGAAAAATTCTTAAGTACAAGGAAAATTTATAAACATTCAAGATGTAGCACAAACAAAATTCATCTGATTCTTCTAAATGTTTCACCAAGCCATTATTTAAAGCTGATTGGTTGGATTAACTAAAATCTTAATCATCTAATAAAAATAGTTTAGCTCTAGCTAAATACTAGGTCATAATTTGAAGATCTACTTATGAGTTCTATTATTGAGTGTGTCTAGAAACAAAACACGCATTCTAAGATGACATTAGCATTAAAAAGTAACATCATTCCTCAGAAATATGAAGTTATTCTTTTTTACTCTATTAAATCAATCGCAATGATCTAATAGAAAAGAAAGCACATATATAGGAATGAAATGAAGTATTCTTTGATAGATTATTTTTTTTAGATTAGATTCAAAAAAGGGGAAAACTTTCTTATGAAGATAAACCACTTCCAACTCCATGGATACAAGATTTTTCATATACACTAAGGCATAGAAGTTATCATGAGGCAATCACACTGCTTCATCTAAATTCATCTAGGATTCATAACTAGATTCCTCAACTTTGTTAGCACCCTCCCTATGTGTACTGACAAATGGGAACTTTGAAATAGGTGGATTAGCTGGAGTATACTAGATAGAGAAATATATTTTTATGTTATTGCAACTATCATCCTCGCTATATATGCAAGAAAATAGAAGCCCATAAAAAATTATGAACTTCTTGATATTACACCTCAAGGAATCCAATTTTATGAAATATGATGTCTATAAAATACACACAAGCTAAATTGATGAACAAACTTTACAAACTCTTCACTAGTGCCACCAAAAAGTTTACTACCTGATTAGTTGCATTCTTTAGCATACTCCCTAATCCTGATCATCCATCTATAGATAGCAACACATTAGTTTGAAAAAATTTATATAGTTGTAGCTTCCTTGGTAAAAAATTTATTAAATTGTGCAAGCCCAGACAAGGCAAGTGAATTTTTTGACATGATGTCTTAAGAGTAAAAAAATGAATATATAGATAAAAAAAAGATCCACACAATAAGCATTTCTAAAAGTGATGGCAAACAATCCATATTTTTTTAAATTGTAGCGCAAAAATGGAATTAAGCATGGAACCATTGCCAAATAGCTTAGAATTCCCTTTGGCATTGGATTTCCCCTTAGAGACATGTGGAGTTGGTTCATGAATAAATATTTTTAAAATCCCAGATTGGACCAATTGATTTATTTTTATAGCTTGATGCTTTGAAGTGGCCTACAAAATCCTTCTCGCCAGCCATGTTTATATGTGATCATGTTGGCTTTCTACTAAAATTTCCTTAATTAATTAACTCAACTAATTAAGAACCTTATATGAGCCAAGTAGGGCAACGAAAGTGGCCTTCCTTCCACATCTTGTATTCACTATATCAAACCAAAAGATAAGCATGGTTTGGGAATTATTGATCTATCCATTCAAGGTATTTTCCTCACTAGACTAAATGGTTAGTTACAACTCATAAGGGAGACTCAACTAATAAACATTTTGTTATGAACTGCCTTCTTTATACTTTAGTAAAATATACCACCTCCTTTCTTCTTCAATATGATATCCTTGGGCTTTAGTTAATTGGAGAGATAAACATCTTTTTGCTTCATTATTTCAAACTCATGGCTCTATTCCCTTTAACTCCATTTGGAAGGCCTAACAAATCACTTCTAGGAGATTTATCTGGTATGATCAATCTATTAGTCTAATCGTATAGTTTTTATTCCTCTCCAATTTCGTAGAATATTAATCTAATTGGATGGTAAAACTCTAGGTCTCATCCAATAGCTTGATGGTAAGCACATTTATAAAAAGTGACTTGAAAACATCAAAAATATTTCGGATCCTACAAAATTCAACTATAAACCTTAGCAACATCTTAAAAATTAATATAATTTATCTTCATCCGACAAACATACGATTCTTAATATCTAGCAACTTGTTCATCCTAAGCTTTGTAACTTATTATCTATACATAGCCACACGACTTCTACAAGTATTGAAAATGTTCCAACACTCATAATCTATTGTTCTTTCCACTTAAAAGGAGGCACAATTAGCTTATCATTTCTATCACCATTTTGTCTCACCTCAATTCACTCTAGAATTGCAAAAATAACTACTTTACATAGAATAGGATTTACTACTGGAAATCTACAAATCCATTGTTGATGCAAGATCCTAATTCATAGCTTAGAAAATCCTTCATTTTAAACATCTCATTGGTGCTCACATCTCTTTCTTCCACTTCTTTCTAACATGTCCATTTTGTAGTAAACTAGAATCCCTTAAACATGTCTTTTGATATTGCTTGAACAAGCATGCTAGAAATCTTTGGGTACCCCTCTTCTTTGCCCTTCTTAAGTTATTTTCCCTCACATTTGTACATGGAAATATTCTTAGGATCCCCCAACATTTGGAATCTTATCACCCACACCTACAAGCATGTGATTCTCAAACTTTTATAGAAGTTTCACTACTTGGCAATTTTCTCCAATACTTTCTAGACCCTAGTCAAATTTGAATTTAGTTGATATGCTCTAATTTTACTCTTCACATGGATAACATCTCCCCTACACTTTAAACCTAATCAAGATTTAATGTCAAACTAATGAATAGTACTCATAGCTACCTCTTACAACTCTATAGCATTAAGGACGCCCATGATACCACCCACAAATATATCTTAACAAGACATTTTTGCAATCTCTCATGAGGTCATCTATTTAGACATGTTTTGTTTCTTTTATAAGCGCTTAATACATTTTATGCATATGATGAATGAGCTAGGTAAAATCACAAACTTGTGTCACACTTCAATTCAGCTAATTTATTTCTATCAAAATATTTTTTGCCAAAAAGGTTTCAATGAAAAGGGTCTTGCCTAAAACCATGTGGCCTGTATATGGCCCACAAGGTTTTGAGTGAAAGGGTTTCAACCAAAACTCAAATTCAATTTTTTTTCATTTCAAAATATTGGGTTGATGCAAAATTTACTTGTATAGTTTTGAGCAAAAGATTTTCAAGCGAAACAGTTTCTCCTAAAACCCTTTTGCCTAAACTATCTATGTGGTTGCCTATTTGGCAGTCACCTCATCATTTTTCAAAATATTCTAAAACTTTCCACTTTAACTAAATATTTATTCAATCAAAATGGATTTATAAATAAATAAAAACACCCTATTGACTATCCTACTAGTATCAATCCTACGCATATAGTTAATACCTTTGGTTGTTCCTTAAATAGTGATCCTGGAGTAAATTCTCTTTTGTAACTAGTTTGTGACTAGATTGTTGTGCTCTTTGTTAGTTGATTATTTATGATGTATTTAAATACTCTCCAATCATTGTCATTATGATTGTAGAAGTTTAGATATATGTTATAATTTCTATTTAGTTTTTTTTAATGTGTAGAATCTTTTGTTGGCATGATGACTATTTTGTGATCTATTTCAATATGATCTTTATCTAAGATACATATGTGTTGCTCATTTAAACTATACTTGATCATCTAATTAAAAAATAATAAAAATAAATTATATACAATAATGTTTACTTTTTAAACAACAACATTCTTATACAACTAGGCTCTCCCATTGAGCTTTAGGCGGCCTTCTGTTAGATTTTTGTCTACTTTTCAAAGAAGTGAAGCGTCTTCTCTCTCATGGCATCATTCCTCTAGCAAGGTTATGTCTACCTACTTTGATTCTTAATGGAAAGGGAGGCCCTGCGACTTGGTTGTGGTAGCTAGGGCTGATTCAAATCAGGGAGGGTTTTGAATATGAGGACTCACTACAATTCCTTCATTCAATGGAGGCATATCTTTGAATATGCAACATGGGTGGAAAGAGTGGGATAATGGGTGAATGGAATAAGGAGAGGTGAAGTAGAGGAACGTGTAACTTGTCAAGGGTAGAAAGAATGAGGGCAACAAATTAAAGGAACCAATGTTTGTCAAGCCCATGGTATGCTTTGATGACTTGATATATGAAAAGATTTTTGAATCTTTGTGTTTGATAGGAACTTTCAAAGGTCTTTGTCGATGCTTAGGAGTACTCAATTAATGAAATGTTGAGTTCTAGTGCTCTATTCTAGAAGGAAATGTTCAAATTTTTCTTGGGGTTTAGGGATTTTTTGTAGTAGTTTTTGATAATTTTTTAGGATTGGAATAATATTCTATGTGAATATCAATGGAGTTGGGACGATAAGCATTTGTTATAAATTTGAAACCATGACATCCAAATTTTAATCCTGTTTCAAAATCCTTCAACGAGATTCCTATTTGGGTAAGACTTAAAAATCTTATTTTGCAATATTGGTTTGAATCTTGTTTTGAGGCTATAGGAGATACATTGGGAAAATTTTAGGGGGTAGATGAGGGCTCTTTGGGTTTTCTTCATACCACATATTCTTGGATTCTAGTTGATGTGTTGGGAAATAGGTGTTCTACACCTTTCATAATAATGTATAAATATAATTATAATATTTATTTATTATGCAATGTTTCACATAAGGTAAGTGCACAAAGATGGGGGACCAAAAACGGGTCTTAAGATGCGACATTTTTTTTCTTTTTCTGAAATCAGCAAAGTTTGAACTTCAAAGAGAAATTGAAGATAGGTGCACTCAAAATTTGAAGATGCAACAAGAACAAAAATTGAAGTGCTTTGAATCTATTTTCTCAACTACTAATTTGTTTTGAAAATAGTGGAGATTAAGGGTTTCAAAAAGGGGCACCACATTTATTGGTCCTATTTTTTCAGAAAAACATAACATAGCACGAAATGTGGTGCCCCTAAAACATCAAATTTTTTAAATAAACACATAGATTTAATAACCAATTAAATTTATTTAATCATAAAAAATATAACTCCATTAATTAATAAAGCTTTTTATTTAATACTAATATTAATTATTTATTTAAAACCTTAATATTTATTTATTAATTAATTAACCAAGTATTATTATTACTATAATACCCTTATACATATATATACATATTCATTAATTATTTATTACTCATAAGTAGCTTAATAATAAATCGATAATTAAATTTCAACACATAAAATAATAACCCAAACTTAACACCTAAATAGACACATACACCATACCAAAGCATCAGGTAATTGCCCAAGTGGTGTTCTGATTAGGTTGACAAATGGCAACAAACTATGCTCTAAAATCGAGAAAGGCTAAGGGTAATGTTGATGGGCCTTATGACTATCTCCACAACTTCCATCAGGATAATGTAGGCATGCTCAGACCTGTGAAGCCAAGTGGAGTCGATGCCTTATACCTATAGTCCTGCATCACCGAGAAAACATACATACATATATCCAACATTTGTAGGCACACTAGTGGAGGAGAGTTGTGACATTCCATGTCCCTCCGAAGTGAGTGATGAAAGATCCTCCCCTCACACCCTATATAGAATCATACACATACATGAAAATGAACACATGATATATCTCATACAGAAAGTAAATATTTCAGTCCATGGTCGGTACATAAACATAAAATCTAACATCTAAACATCCATAAAGATATAATGCATAACCAACATTTATTAAATCCAAAACATCATAGCATAGTATCATGATAAAAGTCATCACAACATAGAGTATCATCTAGCTACATAAACAACAAAAAGAGTCAACCAAAGTCAAACTATATTAAATAGAGTCTGATCAAGGGAGGGGCATTACATGCACATTCTAAGATGACATTAGCATTAACAAGTAACACAATTCTTCTAAAATATGAAGTTATTCTTTTTTTACTTTATCAAATCAATCTCAATGATCTAGCAAAATATATAGGAATGAAATGAAGTATTCTTTGATAGATTATTTTTTTAAGATTAGATTCAAAAAAGGGGAAAATTTTCTTATGAAGATAAATCACTTCTAGTCATGGATAAAAGATTTTGCATATACACTAAGGCATAGATGTTCTCATGTGGCAATCACATTGCTTCATCCAAATTCGTCTACGATTTATAACTAGATTCCTCAACTTTGTTAGCACCCTCCCTATGTGTACTGACAAATGGGAACTTTGAAATAGGGGGATTAGTTGGATTATAGTGGATAGAAAAATGTATTTTTATGCTATTGCAACTACCATCCTAGATATATATGCAAGAAAATAGAAGCCCCCCCAAAATTATGAACTTGATATCATACCTCAAGGATTCTAATTTTATGGAATATGATTCCTATAAAATAAACATAAGTTGAATTGATGAACAAACTTTATAAACTCTTAAATAGTGCCATCAAAAAGTTTATAATGATTAGTTGCATTCTCTAGCATACTCCCTACTCCTGATCGAATGAGAGCTTTTAGTAAGGTATGGATGTTCACCTAAAAATAGAAACATAATAGTTTAAGAAATTTTATATAGTTGTAGGTTCCTTGGTAAATAATTTATTAAATTGTGGAAACCCAAACAAATCAAGTGAATTGTTTGACATAATGCCTTAAGAGTAAAAAAATAAATGTATAGATTAAAAAAGAACCACACAATAGGCATCCCTAAAAGTGATGGCAAACAACCCATTTTTTTCTAAATTACAATTTAAAAATGGAATTAAATATGGAACAATCACCTAATAACTTAGAATTCTCTTTGACTTTGGATTTCTCCTCAGAGACATGTGGAGCTAGTTCATGAATAATTTTTTTTTAAATCCTAGATTGGACCAATTGATTTTTTGTATGGGTTGACACTTTGAAGTGTCCTACAAATTCCTTCTTGCTAGCCATGTTTATATTTACTCATGTACGAACTAATGCAAAGCAATGCAACTCACCAATGAGGTCTCTCTAAACAAAGAAAAGGATAAAAACACATGGGAAAAATCCCCTCTCCAAAAATGAGAGATGCAATGAAATAAAAAAGGTACTACAAGTGATTAAGATGAAGGACTCCAAGTGGCCCTCTAAGTACTGAATCAGTCACATAAGGACAATAAATATTCCCCCATAAGAGAGAGAAGGAGAGACAATGTATCCCTCCATAATGAAGAAGCTCCAATGTTGAAGATGAAGGCTTGAGGATGTATGTTGATGGAAATCTAAGAGCGACAAAACATGTTCCTCCCCTTAGGAAGAAGCAAGTCAAGCAACCAAAGCTGAAACAATTCCATGAAAAGAGATGGAAGTAATAGTCTTTGGATGTGTGCCATGGAAGACTACTCAACTATCCAATTGTCTGAATTAAGATATGACAAATCAACTAAAGAAAATCCAAACAACTATGAAGATGCCTAATGAACAATCTCTGAAGGCACTGAAAATGGGATGATAAGAATGCTCAAACTACCATCAAAGAGGAATGCAATATCTTCAATCATGTCCCCAATCTCTAGAGTGTGTGATGTATCAAACAATGTTGCAATATCTGGCAAGTACTCATCCCACTCGGTTGAAACTAAAAGGGAACAATCAACCTATTGAACTGAACTGATCTTTAAAGAAGTAGGGGTGGTGGAGGATCAAAAAACATCTCAAGAACCACTACAAATGACTAAAACACACATAGGTTCAGGTGACCAAATCTCTCCTCAAATTTTTGATCTACTCTCGATGCATGAGAGATAGGACTACTCAATGAAACTGCATGCTCAATGGGAGCAAAATGAGAGAACTCATACAACCATGTTGCATTATCAACATTGGCAACTGCAACAAGCTCTATACTATGCAAATCTTTGATGAGCATTGAATCAAGGGTGAACTCAACTATCTTGCCTATCCCATTATGAGTAATCTGGTAGATGGAAAGAAGATTGGACGACAATGTAGGGACACAAAGAACATTAAAATATTCCACCATCAACCTCAGTAGAAGCACTCCCATTAACAATTATGTAAGTGTTATTATCCATCAAAATTTGTGGAAATGCATGATTCTCAAAAGAAGAGAACATACCTTCTGATGATGCCATATGATGTGAAGCTCCTAAATCAAGAAGCCACTTAGAGGACTGTGAATGTGTTGATGCAAATAGAGCATGGCCCTTCATCTTATCTTTGCCATGAGTCATAGAAGAAGACCCAGTATGTCCAGATTCTAAAGTGGTAGAAGAAGATGTACTAGATGAAGATGGTTGAATATTGTGCTTTTGTAGATGATGTGTTAGCTCATCAATCTTCTTTGCATAACATCGATGCTCATCATGTCTTGGCTTAGTGTAATATGCACACTTCGGCTTATCCTTCTTTTATAATGACCCCTTGGAAGAGGAAGAAGAATCTGAAGAATCATGTGATTGTGTGTCCTTAGGCTACTCATGTGACTTGGAATCCCTATGCAAATCTATTCCTTTCCTTTTCCATGTGAAGCCTTCTGATTTGTGGAACTCTAGAAAGCAACAAGAGCCTATGATTTGGAAGACTTCAATCTCCTCATATGAACCAACTTGGTTTTCTCTCGCATGAGTTGAGAAGCAAAATCATCAAGTGAAGGCATGGTTTAACTAGTACCAAGAGCATCTCTAGTGGCATAAAATGTAGAAATAAAAACCGAATAATCAGGACCAAGCTTGGCAAGGATAGAGAGAATCAATTGATAGTCCTTCTCAATTTTGAACTGCTTCAACTATAATCTAGGAGACTTGAGTTTGGTGAAGAATTATTGGATTTTATCAAAATCATTAGGATTGAAACCAATTTAAGCTCATTCTCCAACTAAAAAACCCTCAATGCATCTTGCTTTCCAAATAGGGACTTCAATGTAGTCTAGATCTCATTGGGTGTTATGCAAGAGTCAACATGAAAGGGAAGATATGGAGAGATAGACATGCATAATGTTCCGAAAGCCTCATCACACCCATTAAACCATTTTCTCTTTTTATCAACACATGTAGGCTCAACTTCTATACCCATGGTCACTCTATATAACCCTTGGTGTTTTACGTGAATCTCCATTTGTTGTTTCCAACTATGATAGTTAAATGGAGTAGGGGGTGCAATATGATTTGGATCCATGAAAAATTAAAATAGAGTATAAAAATGGACTAATACAACAATATATATCCTCCCAATGCCAAAAAATCAACTTGAATCACAGAAAGAAAGAAAAAAAAAAATTTACATATTTTCCAAGAAAGAACCTGAAAAGGACAAGATTGAGATCTTTGAGTACCTAGTGAAAATTCTACAGAAAAGGACCTGGGATCTTAATAGAGGACTCTGAGAGCTTTTCAATAATGTATGGAAGTCAAAAAAAGGAGTCTAGATGTGTAAGATATGGGGCCCCAGAAGTGCAAAACTGAAGGATGATTTTGGAGGCCTAGTATGAAAGATTGGTGTAGAATCTGATCAAACATCTTGTATAAAAGTACTTTACTGTGTTATAATTTTGTACCCACAATGTGAAAGCACTTAGACTTTAAAAAAAAACTGCTCAGATTTTGATGAAACAACTATCAATCTTGGGGTTTTCCAACATTGTGGACATGATGGTAACCTTTGTTTGAGCTCATAGAGCATATAGAATTCACCTTAGATTGGATCCCTCAAGCATGCAGATAGGAACTTGACAAAAAAGCTAGATAATACCATGTAGAAGTTAATGATCAACTATAGAAGCCAAGAATCATCTACAAGCAAAATACTTATCACACAAAATAGATAAAGAAAAGATTGTATGCTCTATAACAACTAGAGAATTCTATATTATTGCACAAAATAATAATAAAATCAATATTGAAGGTTAAATTGCAATGGATGAATGACTTGCTTTATAGAAATAAGAGATGCCATATAATCCTAAAATTAGAAGAACTATAACAATGTAAAGTAGGAGCTAAATTAAGCTCAACTACAAGCTAAAAAAGCTAACTAGAAGTGCCTCTAAGTGGAATTAGACTAAAAAAGCATAACACCTAGATAAAATAAAGCACCTAAGTTTAGCTTAAGTGAAAAAGAAATCAAAGGACCTAATTAATAAATAAATAGATAATTGTCCTAAAATTACTCCAACACTCCCTCATGATGATTCCATGAGGGAAGTATAGGGTGTTGCTGAGTGGAATGATCGCTGACAAGTAGTGAAGGTAAAGAGATATAAGAAGTTAAAGAAGCAGGGGTCTTGCAAAATGCTTCATCGATCACATTTTAAAGGTGAAGCAAAACTGAACATGTTGTAAGTTTGATTTGTTTACGTGTCTTGTTATTTGTTGCTTTTCTTTTTAGGGAGGTGGCTCCCTTTTTGTAGCCTCGCCTGGTTCGATCCAAGCTAAAAATCTCGATCTTAATAAATTGAATACCAACTATTATTGATAAAAAATAAATATTAGCATGCTTATAAAACTCCAACATTTAAAAGAAAATTTGTTGTGCTAGTAACAACTTTTAATATAATAATGATAAAGAAACCCTAACCATTTCTAATCATGACTTTTTAAGGATGTCCCAACCTAACTTCCCTTTTGTTGTTACTATCCTTTCTCCTCTCTTTTCTATTTTCTTGTATCTTCATTGGTTCCATTTTTGTAGGTAAAATCCAAGTTGTAGCCAAAAGAACTAGGCGTTGGGGGGAGAGGGGAAAAAATTGGAGGGTAAAGAGTAGAACACCTAGAAAGGGGTGGAGTTCAACCCCATTTTGGGGCTATGAATTCCACCATTATGGTTGCAAAAGCCCAATGTGGATTTGCGGCCTCTTATTTGGGTATGTAGCCTATAATGGTTGTACCTTGTTTTTATAATTCTCATATTTTGTTTGAGTTTTGTAAACAAACAATTAAATTTATATATATAGGGGTTTCAAAACATATAGGGATGTAGACATACATATATTAATTTTTTTAAGTAACAAGCCATACCAAATTTAATTCCATGTAATTGTAGTTAGCATAAATATATATTTATACAATTTTAATAAGATTGAATTTAATTTTAAGTTTTGATATTAGTTTTGTAATAGTTCAATTTAATATATCTATGTAAGATAATCCACTTATTTTTATTTTTCTCATATTTCTTTCTTGTCTATTTACCTTATTTTTTCTCATATCTCTCTCTACTCAACACCTCCAATAATACTTCTTGACATCAACTTATTATAAATGTATAAAATTAATCGATTATTTATATAATATTTTTTTTATCTTAGTTATCATATCATCATGTTTATTTAAGAAACTCAATTTATTAGATAAATATAACATAGATTCATTCATAAGAATTCACAATATTATAAAATTTATCTATACATTCTCATAATAATTATCTATACATTATCATAATAATAATCATCAAAATACTAATAAAACTATAATAATATACCAAAAATAACTTTAAACAAATAAATAAAACACAATATGTAACACTAAAAGAATGTTAAAATACACCTTCTACAAAATTACCATTAAAATTTGCTCCTTAATAGGGGAAAGGACCCAGTAGTTGTGCACCCTAACTTCGCGCTTCTCAAAATCTTACGTGAAAATTTCAAAACACTCCGATTTTTTTACAGCAACTTACTTGGCAAGTCCCCTGCTTATAACTAAGGTTTCAAGGCCACATCATCAAATATGATGCCACATCAGCATGCTTTTTGCCAAGGTGTCCAAAACAGCCCCCCAAAAAAGTGAGACCAATAGGTGTGCAAAAGGGCCCCAATACTTGTGCAGCGGATGTGGCGTCACATGATTGGTTACTTTTCACAACAAAAAGTATATTTCATTCACTTATTGGTACTTATCATACTACTGCTGGTGCAATGTGTACAAAAGTTGGACATCAAATCAGCAAGTATGGGGTATTAAATTAACGACTTCTATCACAAGAATTGAAACGCTCTCAACTACTAGGTCCTTTCCCCTACACCACTTCTATAATAAAAATGCTCTTCATGATCATATATCATCACTATTATCAATTATGCATTATGACAAAAAAATTTCAATCAAGAAAATTGTTTCGCATTATTTTATTTATTTTTATTCATTGCCTCTTCACCACTCGAGGCTAGGGATATTAACCTTTTTCTTAATCATATAAGATGTGCTTTTCATAGCCTACTATGGTGTTTATGCACTTATACTTTCTTGAAAAGAGTGTCGAGCCCAAATGGAATAATGGGGTTGGTGATTGGTCTTTGTTTAGTTGGGAATGATTCAACTGATTCCATTGCTCTTTAGTTAGGAATGATTCAACTAATTGCATTGGTCTTTAGTTGAGAATGCATTAATTTCATTGGTCTTTAGTTGAGAATGATTCAAATGCACGTTTGTGTATGTGTCACATTCAAGAGGGAATAATTTGGTTGAAGTTTTATCTCGGTACCTAACATATATCTAACAATCAATATTCATCTAATCATATTTTTTGATTAGTTAGAATTGAAAATATAAAAAATATCCGTTTTATCCAGATAGACAATACATCTTATAACTACCTACTGCTGAACTTCATTAAGCCTGCAATGTAATGGTTAAAAATAGGGCCATGTTTCTTTACGGGCTTCTTAAGAAAATATTTATTTTAATTATAAATTACCTTGCTTTTAGATTTTAGTTAGGATCTCCCGATTAATTTCCGTCTTTGAAATTTTTTTAGTGTTGTTTTGATTTTTAAGCTTTGCCAAAAAAAATCCCCAAAAATGAAACAGAGACATTGCAACTGAATTCGTAGACCAAAAAATGCACAGGCGTGTAGCCAAATCATATGAATTGCTATTAATTGTTGTGAAATAATATCATGAGGGATCTCAGTAGTAAAGCTGATGCATGATTGCCCACTTACAGATATTTTGGGGCAAACTTTATTAAAAAACACTAAACAACAGGGACCACAATGATTGGTACCAGAAGTGCACATATTTTCTCTTCCTATTGCTCTGTCATGAAATTTAGTATAATTTCTATACAATTCATGAGCCTGATCAACAATCCAAATCCCTGTTATTGCCTTTGAAGGCTGCTCACATTTACAATAAACCCCTGCTTCCGAGTCCTCCACGGCTGACGTTACACAGTTTTCCATTTCCCAATTCCTGCGTTCTAACCTGTAATTGCATTCCATCTCTACGAAGCTATTTCCAGTTTTTGACAAAGGGGAGTTGGATCTCACCATAATCCAGTCCCCACTTTGGGGGCTTGCACACCAATCAGGCCGCTCACCTCTAGCGGCCAATACCGCCAATCTGTTCTTGGCTGAAATTGAAGGCCTCTTGACAAATTCCTTCTCCTCCTCTGCTTCAGCTTCCGCAGAAGGCCTCGCAATGGGCAGAGACAAAATTGGTACACTAGAAGAAGAGGCAGAAGAATCCCAATCAGGACTCCCAAAATTCAAAGTACTGGTGGGAGACAGAGGAGCCCTTTTCGCCCCTGTCCCAGAGCAGCAGTCGATCTGAGAGAGAAAAGGATGTTCCAACAGTTGTGCAGCGGTCCACCGCTGTTTCGGATCTCTCCGGAAGCACTTGTCCAGAAAATCCCGACCTTCAGGCGAAAGACAGGCAGGCAATTCGGGCAATTCGTCTGTGCAACCGATGAGATAGAAGGCTGCAAGGGGGTTCGATGCGTTGGTCCAAGGCGGCCTCCCAGTGGCCATTTCCACCACGGTGCAGCCGAGGGACCAAATATCTGAAGGCGGCCCCTGCTCTACCTGATTCACCACTTCTGGAGCCATCCACAATGGGGTGCCCCTTAAAACACTTATTTGCCCCTTTTCCTCTGTCCTCCTCGCAGATCCAAAGTCACCAAGCTTGACAACTCCACCGCTTCCCACAAGCACATTCTTTCCCTTGATATCACAGTGCACAATCCCCTGCCTGTGGAGGTAATCTAACCCACGGAGGATGTCGCGAGTGTAGCTTCTGATCACTGATTCGTCCAACTGTCCGCCAAACTTAGTCAGCAGATCTCCCACGCTGCCGCCTGGCATGTACTTCATCATCAAATTACACAACTCCACACCATTTTCGTTGCTGTACTCCATCCCCAGGCAGCGCACGATGTATGGAGATTCCAAAGAATTGAGAATGTTGAATTCATGTTGTAAACAAGAAACAGAGCTCGCTGCCATGGACTTTACTGCGAAGAGCTCGCCATTAGAGTTGTCAATGGCAAGGCTAACTGTGCCAAACGCTCCAGCTCCAATAGTATTGCCCCTTAACCATCTGCCAGTGTTGCTTTTGGTTCCCATGGCCGATCTTTTCTGAATCCTGTGATGGGGTAACAAGGCAGTTGGGAGTTGCTTATAAAGGCTTTGTTGAATGGATGGGACATGGAAAGCATGAAACGCAGAGCAACTAATTTCCGTTCAAAAGTCATGTGGAAAAGCATCATATTAGATTTAACACGTGCGACTTTGCAAAGATTCGTTTGGATTTCGGCGGAGGAGATACAGTCTGGGTCGCGAAGGCGACTCGTGAGCTGAACGTGCCTGCTCGCTGTAAAATCTTTCAATAGTTTTATTTTGTTCCACTCGCATCACAAAAGTTGCGCAGTTAAAAGGGGTGTCTCTCCCTTTGACACAAGGTCAGTAATGTTGAGCAAAAACCAAAAGATGCGATTGTAAGGGCCGCCGAATTTGTGGACCATTCATTGTATGATGATATTCATCAAGTCGATTTAGTTGTTAACTTGCTCGCGACTGCTGCACATGAATTGACTTGGCTTCCCCGTGCAAATGTTGGAAAAGGATTTTGAAGCAACTTGTAATTGGCATGTTGCAATCATTCCCCGATTCAGAGGATGGATGAATGGAACAACTATTTTTTTTAAAGTAACGTCATCGTGATTTGGTTGTGACAGTTACGATGGTAACTTGTGTTGTCATTGAACTAGAAATAGGTAAGTCGTAGAAAGAATTTTAATATTTCAACACATGAGGTTGAAGAGGCACATACATGCTTCAATAGACGCCGCATAAGTCACGCTCGCCTTCCCTTGCTCGTTCTTCTTAAGCTTAATTTTGTTTTTAGGTAGATTATTTTTCCTATCTGATAATCTCAATTACTTTTTTCGAATCCAATTCAACTCTCACGAAAATTATGATGGATTCTTTTTTAAATTTTTAATAAATTGTCAAAAGACATTGTGTGTAATGATAAAATTTATAGTATGAGCATTTAGATATTGTTGAGCTCAAATCTTATAAAATATAACCAAAAAAAAAACATTTTTGTTATAAATCTAATCTAATTTGATTGATGTCAAATCTATCGAGATTATAATTGATTTATAGAAACAAATGGATTCTACTTATATACACTTTATTTTTCAAGTGAATGATTTCATTAGTTATATCAAAATAGTGTTAATATATTTTAATAATTTTAATGTTATAGTAAATAGATTAGTATATAAATATTACATTGATTTTAATTACATTTATGTGTCAAATTTGTCAGACCCAAATCATTTAAGTGTCTTGGGTCCTTTGTTGCCTCCACACTCTTAAAGACTACCTAATGAACTAAGCCATCACCAATCTACTACTTCCCATCAACGATATCAACTAAGGACCACCACCTAGTCCATTTTGTGTTTAAAGGGGGTATTTCTTCTTTTTGCACAACTTTTTGCCACAATGTTAGTTTTTTACAAATACATAAGCAATGGAAAGTTGGTGATGTGTATTTTCTAGCCATCGTATTTTTAATCAAAAACTTTGTCAACATTTTCTAGATATTACAAATTGAAGCTAGACAGTGTTACTTCAATATTTGACTGGTCACATCTTAGACTCTAGATCTCTATTGTTTACAAACAACTAGGTGTTTAAAATCTATTGCAGAGCTAAACATAGCTATACATATTTATTTTTTAAAATTATATTAAGTCCATTTGTTACTTTTTTACCATTTTTAAGCCCTAAAAATATTGTTATCTGGTACAAGTTTTTATAACTATACATAGAGTATATCAAAGAGGGTGGCTTTGGTGCCTTCTTTCTTACACTTCTATGTCTTCTTTTTCTACACAGAAAAGAATATATCTTTTATGTACTAATAGATCAATTAACAATTCTTGTAATCACATGTTATAATTATTTTGATTATAATTCCAAAATAATTACATATATTTAAAGAAAAAATTCTAAATTGCATAATAAGTATGATGAAATATTGAGAATCTTATTGACCACCTTTGAAAGATACACAATTAATTTTAAGTAATATCTCTAAAATTGGTCTAAACAATTTACTTTTTTGTTTATACACTTCATTCTAGTATTTAAGTTCCTTAAGATGCACCTAAAAAATATCAATGATTGTACTAAAGAACTCACAATGGAGTAGGATAATTTGGTTCAAATGAGTGCTATAAAACATCCTAAGTCTCGTAGCTTGATTACAAATTATGACACTAAATATCAAAAAAGTTTTGATGAAAAAAATTTAAAAACAAAAGAACCAAAAAGAGAAGAAACAAGATCATAAGTTAATAGCCTTCAATTCAACTTCTAAATCCTCTTCCTCAAAATATGACAAGTCTAAGAAGGAAAATGTTAAATTGTGCCTTTTAATAGAAATTTGGTCATGATGAGAATAATTGCCTAAAAAGAAAATAGCTCATCTCACACATATTCTTGAAAAGAATAGCATTAAGGTACCAAATTTTGCATTAAGTGAATTCATCTCAGGCTAGGGAAGTCTAACAAAATCTTAATGAAACTGTATGATTCATAAATGATTGAATGTTGCCAACTCAAAGTTAGTGTCAACAATCTACCACCACTAAGGAAATGTTCATCTACGACCCAATTGAGCCCACCTCCACCATTTATTTCAATTTTTAATTTTGATTTAATTTTAAAAATTATTTTAATTATTAATATTTTTATGAATTTGCAAATAATAATTAAAATTTATTAAAATTAATCTAACAATAATTATTTATCTTGTTGAAATTTTAATTATTTTAACATAATTATATTTTGAATTTGTATTTTAATTTATGTAATATTATGAATATTTAAATTCTAATAAATTAAAAGAATATTTACTTTATAATTTAATCATTTATCAGCGTAATAAATTTATTATTTATTCTTAATTTTATTATTATTGTTGTTAATATTCAGAATTTGATATTTTGACTTTATATTAGTTTATTTTATTTTAATTTTTAATTTAAGTTTAAATTTATTTTAATTATTTTAACTATATATTTTGATTTTATATTTAATTTATATATATTGAATTTGTGTTTAATTTATATAAGATTATTAATATTTAAAATCTTATAGAAAAATATGTATTTATTGACTTAATAAGTTTATTATTTATTATTATTCTAGACACCTAAAAATATCTCATTGATCATGTGCTAATTATTCGTCTAATTGATTAAATAATTCTTTAATTAAGTTAATTAATCTTATTCTTCTAATTTCATATTTCCTCATCATCTTACTAATTATTTCTATTTCAATTCTATCATTATTTAATCATTTAAACCATTTTCTAATTATTAATTAAATATTTATTATTTAATTAATTATGTTTTAATCCCTCAGTTTAAATAATCTTTATTATTTAAATAAATTCATTTTCAATTTCTATCTCTAATCATTTAATCATTTTTTTTTTATCAGCAAGTGCTATCGAGATGGGGATAGCACCCTATATTAATCCAAAGGAGACATACATAGAAAGATTTTCTCAAAACCACCACATACTTCAAAATAGATACAGAAGCTTGTTATAAAAGCTATTTACATAAGCCTAAGGACGGTGGCCACCTGCATGCCTATGATCGCCACCTTGTCAACACTCCCTTCTGACAGCCAACCATCTTCCTGCAACATCATCCTTCTGAAAGGTCCCATGTCTTCTTAACTCCCACTTTGAAGACCTCTCAAGCCTCCGCCATGAATTCTTCCTTCCTCATTCTGATTGCTTCAGCAGCAAGCCGTATTTTGTCCTACGGATCCAAACACTTCTTATCAGAAAGAAAAACCAGGGGATTGAAATATGGCCCAAGAATACTGGCCCATTCCTCCTCCACTTCCAACACTACACCCCCAACGGCTTCTATATCTTCTTCCCTAACGAAGCCCACCAGTTTTTCCACACAAGCTTCCCTTTACGATAAAACATCCACCAATAGGCACAGGATAATCTCATATAAAAAACCGTCGCACTAGTGTCGGTCCTCACTGAATGCATCATCGAGGATTCCCTGAATAGCGATCTGGCCTTCAAAGTCTATATCAAATAAGCTTTAGCACTGTACTTCCAACGTCTCCTTGTGGCAAAGGCAACTCAAACCAAACTTGTGAACCATCTTGCTTATGCAAAATGCTTCATTCCGGACTAACTTCTCTTACTTATAATGATCAGCTGGAACTAGAACCCTCTCGGCCTTTCTAAATTCACGAGCTATGAAATGTTGGATGTAATGTCGAGGGTCTGCCATTCCATGTGACCCGTCAGATAAGAGTGTATGTTCTCTTATCCTTAGAGCAATTCTACCTTCCGATTAACCAATGCCCGACTTTGGGATGTGGGCAATGTCCTCTAGTAATCTCTGATGAAGATCTCTATTAACTGTGATTGCAGGCGACAAGACGGCTGGCAGAGAATTATCGATCCCGTGATTAGCAAGGAGGTCTGCAACTTGGTTGCCTTCATGGAATGTATGTTGAACATGACAGTCTTTGAATTTTTGAAGATAACCGTAAATTCTTGGGATCCAAATATCCAACCGCCAGTTCATAAAGCGCTTGCTGGTGATGCCATTGAGAACCACTTTTGAGTCCCCTTCAATCACCACCTTTGATACTCCGTTAGCAAATGCCCATTTAAGTCCCTCCTCTAGAGCCGTGATCTCTGCTATATTGTTAGAGACAAAGCACACTTGGCCACAAACCGCCCCTATAAGGTTACCCTTCTCATCTCTAATAACCGCTCCGTAGCCCGATAAACCTAGATTTCCTTTGCTAGCACCATCGAAGTTCATCTTTTTCCATCCACTAGGGGGAGGCTTCCATTTTACCTTTTTTCGAGCTATTGACTTGACACCTTGGGTGTGATTGCTGCTCTATTTAAACTTCCACACCTGCTTCATTTCCATATCCCACTTTGAGTAATATTTATATTTGCTACCGAATATCTTGTCATTAATTGATTCTTCTATGGCCCCTTGAATTTTATTGATTAGAATATTGACCTCTAGCTCTTCTTCCCTAAAAATCCTTCTATTTCTCTCCTTCCACACGTGCCACACTACCAAAGAAGGACTTGAAATCCACAAACTTCACCATTTTGAAGATCTGCCCCCTATCGGCCAAGCAAGAATGAAATCTTTGAAGGATCCGTTATAAACCATATAGTTCTGAAGCTGCATCTGCAACCAATCCCAACACTTCCTATAAAAAGGACAATTGTACAACAAATGATTTGTTGATTCTTTCTCATTTTTGCAAAGACAACATTTGTTGGGCCCTTGAATACCTATTAACTTCAATCTATCACTAGTAAGGATTTTTCCGTGCAAAGCAATCCAAAGAAATGCCCCCGCCTTAGGTAACATCCATTTGTCCCAACATAAAGTAGTCGGCCAATCACCATCTTTTTGCCTCCTTCTTTGTAGCTCATAACCCAAGTTAACCTTATAACTCCCTGATTTAGATGCATTCCAAATGAGAATGTCTTTGTCGGTTGTCAGATGAATGTTCCTGCATAGGAGTATGTTATTGACCTTTACACTATTTGCATTCTAAGCATTTTCGAACAACTTCCATCTTATTGGGGAGTTTGGACGACTCTCTTCTTGAACATAGTCTGCCACCCTCTCCCCCATAGAGGCTTCCATCTCATTTATCCAATCTTGGTCCTCGATCTCATCAACTAGTGCTCTGTCGCCGTTCTATGAATCCCTCCAGAATTTGGCCTTACGACCGTCTCCTATTCTCCATGACAGGTGATCAGTGATGATCCTCCTGCTTTCCCATATGAATTTCCAAATCGAAGACCCTCCTATTGAGTTTGCCATGGTGAAAATTCTTTCTAGCTCATCCGAATCTAGATATTTATGCGACATTACCTTGCACCAGCCTTTATTAGGGCTATTGTACATCTTCCAAGCCAACTTTGCTCCCAGAGCCAAATTTTGCAAGTTCATCTTTCTCAAACCCACTCCACCTTCCGATTTGTGCATGCAAACTGTTTCCCAGTTGATCAACGAAATCTTTTTTTCTTCCTTCGATCCCTCCCAAATGAACCTTTTTAATAGGCCATCCATTGTCGCCAATGCCTTGAATGGAGCCCTGTAACATGACATGTAGTAAATTGGGATGGTAGATAGCATTGATTTGATCATCAGAATCCACCCCGCCTGCGATAGCCACTTGTTCTTCCAGAGGGCAGTTTTGGCTTTGCATTTATTGACTACTTCTTCCCAAAGCCTATTGTCCACTTTGCCTGTGAACAGAGGGACCGCAAGGTATTGAATCGGGAAGACACCTTGGCCGAATTGCAGCACTCCTGTTATTTTCTCCTGCATTTTCTTGCTAGAGTTGAGAAAATAAATTTGAGACTTCTGCTTGTTCATACTCTGCCCCAATTCCTTTTCATATTCTTCAAGAACGCTATCAATGACCTGAGCTTCTCTTACCGAAGAAACGCCGAAAAGAATGGTATCGTCTGCGAATTGGGAGTGGGACACCGGGTTCACACTATCGTGAATTGAAAATCCTTTCCAAATGCCTTGCTCAACCTTAAATTTGATCTGTCTGCCTAGCACTTCAACCATAAGAACAAACAGGAATAGCGACAAAGGATCTCCTTGTCGTAGCCCGTTAGTAGCTTTGAAAAACCCGCATGCGGAGCCATTTATAATAATTGAAAAAGAAATAGTTGAAATACATTGAACTATACATCTTAGCCATTTTTCATCAAAGCCAAATTTCTTGAGGACCTCTATTAAGAACCACCACCTAACCCAATCGTAAGCCTTGGCTAATCATTAACCCTTTTCTAAATATTAATTAAATATTGTTATTTGATTAATTATGATTTTAATCTTTTAATTTAAATCATCTTTATTATTTAATTAAAGTTCATTTGTAAATAATTAAATAGTTTCTTTAAATTATTTAATTAACTAATTAAATCTTTTAATTCTAATTCCAAATCCCCAAATTCTAATTTTATTTTAATTTTATAATTATTCTAATTTCAAATACATGTGCATGATTTCAAAAATCAAATTGAAAATCAAAGTCAAGTTCTAAATATATTCAAGCAACAAATTGAATTTAAAATAAATTCAATATTTGAGTTAAAATCTCATGCAAAGATTAAATTGAAAATCCAAGTTAAAGTTCAAGAACATGCTAAATTAATTATTTCAATCAATTAATTCAATCATCTCTTCAATTCCTATTTCTATCTTTCAATTAGCTTTTTCTAAATAAAGCTCTCAATTAGCTTTCAATCAGTTAACTATTTCATCCTCTTTATTTCCTCCAATCATCCTTTTCATCCCTTAGTCAGCTTTTTCTTAATCAGTTGACTCAATTAATTTATTCAATCTATTCCGTTTCACCTCCAAATCAACAGTTCAACTATCAATCAACATGTGAGCTCACTTGAGTTCCACCTCTTGATCAATCTATTCCACTTCTCATTCAATCCTCTCCAATAATCTATAAATTGAGCATTCAATCTCCATTTTCCTTTGAATCACAGACTTTGAATCTTTGTGTCATTTGCAGGTTGTCAGCGCAATATCTAAGAGCCATCATACCACAAAGAGGAGAAGAGAAATGGAAGCTATGCGCAGTCTTGGAATAGGGGGAATTGATTGATTTTATATTATATTCATGTTTCTTGCTTCTATGTTATTTCATTGTTTGTTTCTTTGAATTCTAATTAGGATAGGGATCTGTGATTTCCCTTTCATTCCTAGTTTACTCTACATTAGATGAATTTTAGCATACGACATTTTGGTGAACCTGATGTGAACTAACAACAATTTAACCTTATTTTTTCTTCTATGTGATTTTGCTGATTGTACGAATTTTTTTAATTTTTTGCAGGTTTGTATGAATTTGCAGAACAAATTCCGAATCATGAAATCGCGCTTACATCATCATACAATCACATAGACAGGCTTACGCAATCGAGCATATAGGGTCACGCATTCGTGCAAAACCCATTATGCAAAAGCCCTTACAGGATCACGCATTCATCAAGAATATTATTGTTCTATTTATTTTATATTTCTTGTTTTCTGCTCTCTATTCTGTCAAATTTTGTATGAAATTAGGTAAATCTGAATACGGTTTACATTTATTGCATGCTTAATTATGACATTTTATGGCATGTAAGGTACAATTCAGAATTTCAGGTGCCAGGAGGACGAAGGAACAAAGAAGACAAGCCAGACGCTATCAACAAATCCTCAAAGCAGAAAAGAAGATACGAGATCTAGAGGATCAACCAGCCATTGACAGATATAATAGCCTAGTTCTCTCATATAGAGTGAAATATGATTTGCTTCGCATAGAATGGATGATGAGAGATCTTGCTAGGGAATCACAATCTGTTTTGCAGGTTCCAGATTAGAATTAGCTTTCTTTTTTTTCTTTTTTTTGTTTGGTCTGTCTGTGTATCATGTAATCGCTCTGTTAGGATCACGCAAGCATTTTGTTAGGATCACGCAATCAATCTGTCAGAATTACACACACAATCGCCTTGATAGAATCACACATTCACTGAGGTATCATTACGCATTCATTCAATTGATAATTTGGTTTTATGTTTTTTGTGTATTTTCATGGGTTACTGATTATTTGTTCGTAGCATGTGGTGAATTTACAGAGAGGATCAGATCTTTACTGAATCATAAACACTCATGCTCTCACACTTTAGTTTTGGGCTTAAAATAAACAATGGTTAAAATGGACATGCATGTTATAACACTTCAATTTTGGTCTTAAAATAAACAATGGTTAAAATTGGCATGCATGCATTCACATTTCAGTTTGGTGTTTTAAAATTGACATGCACATGTGTATCTCACACCTAAATTTGGGTTTTAAAACGAATGTGAATCAGGCTGCTCATAGATTAACTCACATTTCATTTTTCTTAAAGAAAAGAACTTTTTATTGTATTTTGGGTGGACCTACTGTTACATCAACTACAGGTAAGTGCAAGGTAATGGGTCATAACTTGGCGAAAGTCCACGGGTTGGAAAACATGCTCTTAGAAACGAGGGCCCGAGATGAAACTAAACGGGCCATTGTTTCATTCTCAAACGGGGGCTTGCTTAAAAATGAAATGGGGTCCTATTTTTAAAAAATGGGCCCCAGTTTTTAAATCTGATTTTACCCATTTTTTTCGAGCACATTTTGTCATTTTTGAACAAAAATGGTAATTTTAGGAGCGAGCCCAAAACGGGCCCCTGTTTTCCATTCTATGGCAGTTGATTTCACAACCCGCCACTTACCTCGAGATTAGGTCTGGGATAGACATGGGATGGCCACACCTAAGACATGGACCTGCAAATTAAAATCTCCATGAACAAAAGCACAAATATGAACTTCTGAAATAGTTTACGTGCCTCTAATTAGAGAATTTTTATATGAAATTAAAACCCATTTTAGATTATACTGTCTAGATTCTAAATATGTATTTTTAAAAAAAAAATTATTATTTTAACTATTTTTCATTTTATTAATGCTAAATCAGGCCCATAAACTTGAAATATTAATTAATTTTGTTAATTTAATAACTTTTTTATTTAATGAATTTTGAAAAAAAAAATTATACGTCATCAATCTACACAAAATTATTTTCTATTTAAAAAAAATGTTAAGTTTACGTCAAATTATGTGGGCCATACACGTCAAATTTTTAAAAAGATAATTACGGTCATTAAAAAATTAATTAAAAAATATATATTTGAAAAAAAAATACAAAAAATGTCATCAATATTTAGTGTGTTACAAACCATTTCCCAAAATGGTTTGAGAAAATAATTTTAATTGTGTCAAAAAGTGTGGGTCGTACAAATTCATGGTATGGTCTTGAAACAAACATTTTTAAAACATAGTTTTTAGAAATTCATTCAAAAAGTTATTTTTTATTATGTGGGTATTAAAATAACTTATATATTTGGAAAGTAGACTCATAGAGCTATCTTTTATATTACTAACTTTTTCCAAGATTCAATCTCCAAGTGTTTCAAAATTTAAGCTCAAATGAGACAAAACCTGAAAAATCAGGGAAAACACTTCCACTTTTTGGCCAAAAAGTGGACTCGTCTTCTTGCACTGACCCCTACCTTTCCACCCGCCTTCGAGGGGTCTTGGGAGAAAGGGAGAAAGTTTTAAAAATGCCCAAAATTTTCATTTTAGTAGTGAGGGGTATCTTTGACTGGGGATTTCATCACCCCACAGAGGTACTTCGAATTGGGATGCGTTGGGGATATCATCTCTCCCAGCGTACTCCCGAGCGGGTTTTGAGAGTTGCTATATAAATATACTGGTCAGGCGGTTAGTGTGTTGAGTGAATTTGACGTATGTGGGGGCCTTCCCTGCACTGATAAGATCAACTAGTCTTAAGTGGCTTGCTCTAAGAATCTGTCGTTTCATCGGGACCCCTCAAAATTTTACAATAAGAACCAACTTAGTAGCCCAAATCCTACATTCATTGATTCCGGGAGTGCAGATCGTACCCTATAGATACCCCTCATATACCTTGCATTATGAGACAAAAATCCCTTAGTGATAAGATCCTCAGATCTTTGAGGTAAGAGAGACTGGCATGCCCGAGAAGTGTGTGTCGTGGAGTGGAGCCAGTGCTGCCAAACTCTCTATCTGTCTGTATCGTTTCGGTATTTTGTTGCGGTGGCCTCATTGAGTGGTGTCCACTTTCCAGCCTAAGATTGTATTTTGTGCTTTTTTATGTATCATTGTATCAAACCAGTATTGAGTCAGTTTTTTGGGCTATTTTAGGCCCTATCTTACGTACCTTTGAATTTTCAGAATTGGTCAGAACATTGTTCAGTAAGCTATACTTGTCTTCAAACAACTGTTCTCAGATTTGTAAAATGACAAACTTGTCCTACACACAGAATTACTAGAAATAAAGTCCATCTTGAAACGCCAGACAGTCATACAAACTCAAAATTTCACATATTTGTGACTATAGGCAGTCCTTGCATAGTCCTCATTTACATTCTTATTATCGTCCTTAATCCTTGCATATTCCTTGCATAGTCCTCATTTACATCCTTTATATCATCCTTAGTCCTTTCATAGTCCTCATTTACATCCATATTATCGTCCTTAGTCCTTGCATAGTCCTCATTTATGTCCTTATTATCGTCCTTAGTCCTTGCATAGTCCTCATTTATGTCCTCACTATCGTCCTCATATATGTCCTTAGATTTAAGTCCTTGTCTAGGCCTCATATATGTCTATCTTAGTCCATCATCATTCACATAATCACCCTAGAAAGTCATAGCATGCGTCCTAATGGTTCTCCCAAGTGATGGTTTGCTCCCCTTCAAGCAACCTAATCTAGTGCCAAACGATAGTCAACAAGAAATTATTGACGGTTTAGGTAGCTTGGCCTGGAAATTAAAGAGAAACGCACCTCAGTATATAGGAGTCAAGTACGAGCTAAATATAGAGTCTAAAATTGCCTGTAAATTGATAGAGAAATCGCTGCAAAATGTCTAAGAGAAAAGCTTGAAAAACTTGCGTTGCAAAAATCTCGGAACACTCAACAAGTCTCACGTCAAAATCCTCAATAGAGAGTCTGGTCTAAGGTTGCATATTCCATATCTAGGTCTAGAGTCTTACATAGTTGTCTTCTTGCATTAGATTCTATACCAGCCTCATATAGAAGTCTTAAATGCCCATTACAAGGTCACAAAAGGCAAAAAGGAAGATGGACCCAAACAACGACCTGTCAGTAAATCCAACTTGGAACATGGACATATCAACTAGTCAATGGTCAAATTCTCAAGCAATGCCCACAATACATGAACAACAAAATTTAACACGCGAAGAGATTGAATCAGCTAAACAAGACCCACATGTCCTTATGGTCTTAGATGCTCTTATACATAATGATAGGGACAAATATCTCTCATTGTTATTACAAAATGGGGCCAAGTTACCTGTAGATTTTGATATCACAACAATCTTACCACTAGGAAATACTCTAGGTCAAACTAGCAATCAAATACCAGATATGACACAAACACAAGCGACGACCTCAAGTTTTCCTCAGAATGCACCAACATCATCTATACAAACAAATGTCAGTTCAAACACAAATTCTCAATCAAGTGCATCATCTTCAACAATAAAGGTTAGCGCACCAACAAAGGCTATATCGATAATGTCAAGTGTCTCAGCACTTATTCAAACACAAGTTCCTCATTCAACAAGTGCAACTCAACCTTCGGTTTCCTATTCCATAGGATCTACATACAGTCATCAGAATACAAACCTAGGTTCTGCGAATACAACAAATACAACTTAGTCAAACATGGGTTCACATATCGCTTATTTCATAGGACCTAGTGGAAATCATAACACGTAGAATTATAATTATGGTACCTTTCAACAACCTCCTAGTTATACTACCTCGAATCCTTTTGTGGGAAATATTGCGCAAAGTGTACCTCTGACTCAAACGGATATTTTGTCCCAACAAGTACATAATCTACAACAACAGATGACAGCTATGCAAACCGGTAATGATAAAAAGAGCTACACAATGCAGGACTTACATCCCTATCATTTTGATTACACATTATACATGTCTCCTTTCCCACCACATTTTGAAACACCAAAATTTGACAGATATCGAGGGAAAGGTGATCCCATAGATCACAACAGAGAGTTTTTTACATGTATAGAGGTTGCAATTGAAGACACTTATCTAATGAGGTTGTTTCCTAAATGTCTGGGAGGCTCAGTCTTGGAGTGGTTTTCACATTTACCACCAACTATCACATCATGGGGTAAATTAGTTGAAAATTTCATTGCTAACTTCTCTCATAACATTGAAACCCCAGTCACTTTGATGGGCCTATGTGCCGCAAAGCAATATGAGAATGAAAGATTCACATCCTTCATACAACGATGGAGAGCTCTCTATAGGAGATGCAAGACTATTATTCTAGAAACAGAGCAAGTTGACATGTTCACGGAAAGCTTAATCCCTAAGATCAAGTACTCGATACAAATGCAATGTTTGACCATGTTTAAACAAATCGCTGAAAAAGCCCTAAAGTGTGAGAAAGGACTAGTAGAACAAGGTCTCATAAAATATGGAAATAACAACAACAACGATAAATCCAAATTTTGGTCGAAAAACAAAAATGTGACCAACAATGGTGTTGTAGACGCTTGTACAGTGAATAGAACTCAACCGGTTTTGTCTTTACAAGGTCCACGTCAATCATTTAGTCCGCACACAGAGAGTAACACTATCAACAAATGTAAACACTGCGCAAACTATGAACACAAAATTTCCAAGGGTAAATGCTCCAAAAAGGAATTACACACCTCTAGGGGAACCTATTGAATCAACATTAAAAAAGTTGATACAGATTGTTGAAATGTGGCGACTGATCAACAAAGTACTGTACACTCAGCAGTAATTTTTTTTTGTTGATGAAAACCGACATTGTAATAAAACCCTAAAAAAACCGACTTTGTTTGTTGCCCTAAAAACGCATGTTATAAGCGGCTGGGATGCTTAAGGCATTGGAAGGTTGATGTACTGTTTTTGCTGGATAATAAGAAAGATTGGACGGCTGTGTATGGTGGACGTAACCCATTCTGGGTGAACCACGTTAAATCTATGTGTTATCTGCGTCCTGTTTTATTTCTTTATCTTTTGTATTTAAATCTGCATATAATTGTTAGTTCATATTTGCTTCGGATCTGCTTGAAACCCTAACAATTGGTATCAGAGCGAGGTTTTCTGTAAATTGGCAGGACTTTCAGATTTGAGTGGGAGCAATGGAGGATTCCAAATTCAAGGTCGAAAAGTTTAACGACCAGAATTATCAGTTATGGAAAATGCAGATGGAGGATTACCTGTA
Organism: Cryptomeria japonica; assembly: GCF_030272615.1. Lineage (NCBI taxonomy): Eukaryota > Viridiplantae > Streptophyta > Pinopsida > Cupressales > Cupressaceae > Cryptomeria > Cryptomeria japonica. The sequence goes on along the minus strand of NC_081405.1, from coordinate 688,156,595 downwards.
TCAAAAGGATTTGTAGCGGCCATTGGAAGGAAAGGCAAAGAAACCAACCACAATATCAGATGAAGAGTGGGACATTTTAGATAGAAAGGCACTAGGATCCATTCGATTGTGCCTTGCGTCATCTGTAGCATTCAATATAACAGAAGCAAAAACGACTGTAGATTTGATGGCAACATTGGCTAAGCTGTATGAGAAACCCTCAGCTTCGAATAAGGTATTTCTTATGAAGCGTTTGTTTAATTTGAAAATGAGTGAGGGAGGATCTGTAGCGGAGCACTTAAATGAATTTAATACAATTACCAGTCAATTGTCTTCGGTAAAAATTACCTTTGCAGAAGAGGTTAGGGCTCTCTTGATTTTATGTTCTTTGCCAGAAAGCTGGAATAGCTTGGTTATGGCTGTAAGTAACTCTGTCTCTGGTAAAAATACTTTGGTATTTGATGATATTGTTGGTGTTATCCTAAGCGAGGAAATGCGAAGGAAAAGCACAGGTGAGACTCCAACATCATCGGGTAGTGTTTTGAATATGGAGAACAGAGGAAGATCAAAGGAAAGAAGAAAAGGCCCTGGGAATGAGAAGTCACGAGGGAAGTCAAAGAAAGGACGCTCTCAATCTAGAGGAAAGAAAGATTGCCGATACTGCGGAAAGCTTGGTCATCTAAAGAAAGACTGTTGGTCTCAGAAAAACAAAGAAGGAGACAAAAATGAAAATGACAGTAAGGAAGCTAATATTGCAAGTAATACTTTACAAGATGCTTTAATCTTATGTTTGGATAATGTTAATGATTCCTGGGTAATAGATTATGGGGCTTCATTTCATGCTACACCCCATAGAAAATATTTTCTAGATTATGTTCAAGGTGATTTTGGACAGGTATATTTGGGTGATGATGAGCCCTGTCAAATTGTTGGAAAAGGAAAGATAAAGATCAAGTTGCAGAATGGTAATGACTGGTTTCTGCAGGAGGTAAGACATGTTCCTAATTTAAGAAGAAAATTAATTTCTGCAGGGCAACTAGGTAGTGAAGGTTGCATAGTTACCTTCTCAGACAGTATGTGGAAGGTCACTAAAAGATCATTAGTAGTAGCTAAAGGTGCGAAGGTAGGCACATTATATCTGTGTACTGGTAACACTTACTCTACCTTAGCTGCTACAGATAAAGTTACTGCAGGGACAACAACAATAAATGTTGCAAGAACAGATTCGATAATGTGGCACCATAGGCTTGGGCACATGAGTGAGAAAGGGATGAAAATCCTTCATTCCAAAAATCTATTGCCGGGACTAAAGAAGATTGATTTAGAGTTCTGTGAAAACTGTGTTTATGGTAAACAGAAAAGAGTCAGATTTCTCAAGGTTGGGAAAGAGAAGAAGAGTGAGAAGTTAGAGCTTGTACATTCAGATGTATGGGGACCGGCTCAGGTATCAGCTCTTGGTGGCTCTTGTTATTATGTTATTTTTATTGATGACTCAACCAGAAAAACATGGGTATATTTCCTAAAACAAAAATCAGATGTTTTTGAAACTTTTAAGAAATGGAAAGCTTTGGTTGAGAATGAGACAGGAAAAAAGTTGAAGTGTCTCAAATCGGATAAGGGAGGTGAGTATTGCAGCAAAGCATTTGAAGATTATTGTTCCTTAAATGGGATTCGAAAGCAGAAGACAGTTCCAAGAACTCCACAGGAAAATGGTGTGTCAGAGAGAATGAATAGGACCATCATGGAACGTGCGAGGAGCATGAGATCGCATGTTGGATTGCCCTTACATTTTTGGGCAGATGCTATACATACTGCTGTCTATTTGATAAATAGAGGACCTTCAACCCCTTTGGATGATGGTATTCCAGAGGAGGCATGGACTGGTAAAAAGGTAAATTATTCTTTTCTAAAAACTTTTGGTTGCGAAGCTTTTGTCCATGTTGATAAAGAAAACAGAACCAAGCTTGATGCTAAATCTTAGAAATGTACCTTCATTGGATATGGGATAGATGAATATGGCTATCGGTTATGGGATTTTGAAAATAAGAAAATAATTAGAAGTAGAGATGTTATATTCAATGAGAAGGTTATGTATAAAGAACAGATGCAGGAAAAGAAGCATGAACAGGACAAACAAGAATATGTGGTTTTGGATGAGATTCCTGAAAATGAAATGCCACAGGTACCTGATGCTCAGCAACAACAGATTGTCTCACAAACTCCTGCAAGTGTTAGACGTTCTACGAGGACAAGTAGACCCCCTGAAAGATTTTCTCCTTCTTTGTATTCTATTTTATTAACGGATTCTGGTGAACCAGAAGAATATGAAGAAGCAATGCAGGTGGATGCCAAACAACAGTGGCAACTAGGCATGAAAGAGGAGATGGACTCCCTGATGAAAAATAAGACTTGGGACTTAGTTCCTTTACCTGCAGAAAAAAGAGCCTTGCCTAACAAATGGGTTTATCGGCTGAAGGAGGAGGAAGGAGGTCAGAAAAGATATAAGGCCAGACTTGTGGTAAAAGGTTTTGCATAGAAAAAGGGTATAGATTATGATGAAATATTTTCTCCAGTTGTAAAAATGACTTCAATTAGAACTGTACTTAGTCTTGTGGCTGCAGATGATTTACATCTTGAACAATTAGATGTCAAAACAACTTTTCTCCATGGAGATTTGGAGGAGGAAATTTACATGTTGCAACCACAGGGATATGAGGTCAAAGGTAAGGAGAACTTGGTGTGTAGTTTGAAGAAAAGTCTGTATGGCCTAAAGCAAGCACCCCGACAATGGTATTTAAAATTTGATAGTTTCATGGCTGAACACGGTTATCATAGATGTCATTCTGATCATTGTGTATACTTTAAGAGATTTGATAATGGCAGTTATATTATCCTGTTGCTTTATGTTGATGACATGCTTGTTGCTGGGTCTAACATGCAACATATAAATGATCTTAAACAGAAATTAGCCAGGTCATTTGCTATGAAGGATTTGGGTGCAGCTAAGCAAATTCTCGGTATGAGGATTACACAGGACAGGAAAAATAGAACCTTGAATTTGTCCCAAAGTGAGTATATAAAGAAGGTGTTGAAAAGATTTAACATGCAGGATGCAAAAGCAGTTAGTACACCTTTGGCTAGTCATTTCAAATTGACTAAGGAGATGTGCCCAAAGGCACAGGAAGAGGTTAATAAAATGTCTAACATCCCGTATTCATCAGCTGTTGGTAGTCTGATGTATGCAATGGTATGCACAAGGCCAGATATTGCACATGCAGTGGGAGTTGTGAGCAGGTTTATGAGTAATCCGGGTATGGAACATTGGAATGCTGTGAAATGGATTCTTCGGTATTTGAAAGGAACTACTACGAAGGCATTATGTTTCAAAGGATCTAATGCTACTCTAAGTGGATTTGTTGACTCTGATCTGGCGGGTGATATTGATTCACGGAGGAGTACTACAGGGTATGTTTTTACTATAGGGGGAACTGCAGTCAGTTGGATTTCTAGGCTGCAAAAGGTTGTTGCACTTTCAACCACTGAAGCTGAGTATGTTGTTGCTACAGAAGCTAGCAAAGAGATGATTTGGTTGCAATGTTTTCTGAAGGAATTGGGTCAGACACAAGAGGATAGCCCATTGTATACTAATAGCCATAGTGCCATTCATCTTGTGAAGAACTCTGCTTTTCATTCAAGGACAAAGCACATTCAACTTAGGTACCACTTCATCCGGACTATTTTGGAGGAGGGTCAGTTACGGCTTAAGAAGATTCACACAAGTGAGAATCCTGCCGATATGTTCACAAAGGCAGTTCCACAGGAGAAGCTGATTTCTTCATCAGTTTCTGTTGGTCTTCTTGATTAATAATTGTGGAATTTATACCAGTCAAGTCCTAGTGTGTTTATCCAGTGGATGTTGCATGTACAGTGGTGTCGTGTAGTATCAGTCTCCAAGTGGGAGATTGTTCGGTGTGGAGCCTGATCAGTCTCCAAGTGGGAGATTGTTGAAATGTGGCGACTGATCAGCAAAGTATTGTACACTCAGCAGTAATTTTTTTTTGTCATTTTTTTTGTTGATGAAAACCGACATTGTAATAAAACCCTAAAAAGGCCGACTTTGTTTGTTGCCCTAAAAACGCATGTTATAAGCGGCTGAGATGCTTAAGGCATTGGAAGGTTGATGTACTATTTTTGCTGGATAATAAGAAAGATTGGATAGCTGTGTATGGTGGACGTAACCCATTCTGGGTGAACCACGTTAAATCTCTGTGTTATCTGTGTCCTGTTTTATTTCTTTATCTTTTGTATTTAAATCTGCATATAATTGTTAGTTCATATTTGCTTCGGATCTGCTTGAAACCCTAACAACAGATAAACATGATCACTTTGCCAGAAGTAAGAGTATATGAACTAGGTCCTTTCAAACCTACATGGTGGAATGATAGTGATTTCTGTGAATATCGTCGTACTAAAGGTTACAAAACTGCAAGTTTCTATAAATTGAAAAACTTAATCCAAGACATGATCGATCAAGGTGACATCATGATTGACACCAACAAAACTTCAGCAAACACAAATCATACCATCTTTAAGGATTCATTTGTCAAACATGACAAAGGGAAGGCATCTACATTAGGAACACAAGATAATACAACTAACTACACAAAAGTCTCATACGACTATACTATTCATGCCATTAGCTCAAGAGATGTAGTAAATGATGATTCACAAGAAGCACTCGATAATGATGAGGAATATCAAGAAACTTACAACGATGATAACCAAATTTGCATGATGTTAGAAGCACCTAAATATGATGAAGACAAGAAGTCTCATGGATTGGGGGCATGAAGAACCATTTCATTCGGGATGGTTTGAAGATGAACTTATAGCACATGTCGTGGATGTCAAACTTGCACATGATGACTATAGGGAGGGATATGACATAAACCTTGATAACACAACATATGTTACAGATAGTTCCTTCACAAGAGATGATACAATGGCTACAATCACGATAGCTCCTAGGGACAAAGACCGTGCAGTAGTTACTTGCAGATCTAAAGTAACTTTACAAGGAGTACCATCAAACCAACCACCAGCAGTAGGGACCTATAATGTTGTTGAGCAACTCAAGAAAATCTTGGCACATATATCACTCTTTGAACTATTGTGTATATCACCAACTCATAAAGCTATCCTGGACAAAGCTCTTCAAGATTCAGTAGTAGACAAAAATATAGATGAAAATGCCTTTCAATCCATGGTGGGGAATTTGGCACAGGGTACTCGCATCGCATTCAAAGAACATGATATTCCTAGCGATAGACTTCTCCATAATGACCCGCTACATCTAGAAGCTTACATACATAAGAGAAGAATCAGAAGAGTACTTATAGATGGAGGAGCCGGTCTCAACATTTGTACAATAAAGTCGGTTAAGGCATTGGGATATTCTAAGCTTCATATTGATCCTTCAAAGAGAATAAACATCAAAGCATATGATGATGAGGAGCGTCCCTCAAAAGGTATAGTTACGCTACCAGTGCAAATAGGACCTATAACAACAAAGGTTGCTTTCCAAGTGTTGGACAGAGAACTAGGGTATAACATGTTATTGGGTCATCCATGGATTCACACCATGCAAGCTGTACCATCAAACATTTCATTAATGTGTCAAATTCCCATACAATGGCATTGAAATCACCATAAAGGGTGATCCAAATTCATTCCAACACTACAATCACCTAAAGGCAAGTATAGATAACCAGGTACCAATTAATCAAGCAACACCTCTCACTACACAAATGGAGTCATTAACAGTCACAAAAACACAAAACAATGTGCCTACAACATCTTCTTTGCAGATAAAAGATATTGGTTGTGGAGAATACTCTATTTCAAGTACCTCAAATGGAAAACAATTATCTTTGTCTCCTAGGTCTTTTGGGAAACCTCAAAACACGGTAATGAAACAAGACAAAGGAAAAGAAATAGTTAGATACTCGTATTCATGCTCTTTCATTAGGTGGGGAGATTTACAAGAAGAATCTTTGAATGAAGATGTCAATCACTGGATATACAAAGAAGAAGACGACATGAAAATACCAAGGTTACCTTTAGATCAGTATGGCAACGGATTCAAGATACTACAAAAACATGCGTATGATGGTACCACGGGCTTGGGATTACAAAAGCAAGGAAGATTAGAACCTATTGTACCAAACGACAATCCAAAAAATCAAGGGTTAGGATATAAACATGTACCAAATATAATGGAAGCAAGACAACGTACACTAGATATACTGAACAGACCAAGGCTACCATCAGAGTACATATCTCAAAGTCAGTTGTCAACACAAGTGTTTCCCTCTTCATCTCAGACAAGCAAGAAAGTACCAACATTGCTTAGTACAAAATCGGATTGTGAAGATATGAGACAACTTATACAAGAACCCAACACCGAGTCACCCAACAATATAGTATCTGAAATATCTGCACAAGAAAATATAGTAATAGACCCAGGCTTAGCACCAGTAAATGAGCATAATCCCTGGTTGTTGTCAATACTTCTTCCAAGGGAAACAACTCAAGCTCCACCCAATGAATCAGATGAAGAAATACTACAACGACTTATACCAGTTTTAAGATGGGTGACCTCCATACAAAGGAGATCTGCCAATCTACAACAAAATCAGAGGCAAGAACAAGAGGAGATAAGTGATACAACCTCCGAAGCTGAAACATACATAGAAAGTGAGACAGATTCACATGACTATGAATTCCTATCTGATCATGATTCTGGCCCATGAATAATTGATATGATAAGGTATCACAAATCACCTATAGATGATGAAAATATACCAGGACACTCAAATAACCAGGTATGCATGTTATCAGAATTTGTTACAATAGAAGGGAGTAATGAATTACCACTTGTACACTCACATTTGATTGATTGGGGATGAGAAGGAAAACCAACTCTAGATTGGTTTGAAAATGATGAAGCTATTGCAGAATTCCTTGGTGGCAGAGAAGAATTTCCACAAGGTGATCACAAGGTAGGATTTGTTGTAGACCTAGATAGAACAACATACTTTCGAGATGCAAGCGCCTTTGTATCAGAAGGTATGGATCAAAGTAATCACAATGGCAAGAGTGAGTTAGACAATCTCCCTATTGAAAAAGAGAATTCAACATTACTCATGGAAGAAACTGAAGAAGTAAATATAGCAGAAGGAGAATTTGTACATAATATCCATTTAGCAAAATCATTAAACCAAGAAGAAAAGGACAAATTCATACAATTTTTCAAACGACGTCCTATCAATTTCACTTGGTCCTATGCGGATATGCTAGGCTTAGATCTAGAATTGGTGTTACATCATTTACCATTACTACCAGGAATTAAACCTTACAAACAAAAGCTAAGGAAGATGCATCCACAGATTGCATTACTGGTCAAAATAGAACTCCAAAATCTTTTGGATGTGGGCTTTATTCGACCTATTGACTATGCAGAATGGATATCCAATCCGGTACCAATGACTAAGCCCACTGGGGGTATAAGAATCTGTACCGACTTCCGAGATCTAAACAAAGCATGTCCTAAGAATGATTTCCCATTACCCAACATAGATATGATAGTTGACTTAACTGTTGGGAATGAAATGCTTTCATTAATGGATGGTTTCTCGGGATACAACCAGATCAGGATTGCACTGGAAGATTAGGATTGTACTGGAAGCTCAACACAAGACAACATTTACCTGTCGATGGAGAACATACTGTTGGAACGTCATGTCATTTGGTCTTAAGAATGCAGGAGCAACATATCAAAGGGCTATGATGATACTATTTCATGACATGATCCACAATATCATGGAAGATTATGTGGACAATCTACTGGCTAAATCACAGACAAGAGAAGGTCACCTTGAAGTCCTTACAAAGATATTTGATCTATTAGAACAATACAATGTAAGGCTAAACCCAAAAAAGTGTGTGTTTGGTGTAACATCAAGCAAAATTTTAGGATTTATTGTGTCTAATAGAGGAATTGAAGTAGATCCTGCAAAGGTCAAGGGAATCATGGATATGCAACCTCCATCAACACTTAAGCAATTAAGAGGGTTACAAGGAAAACTACAGTCCACAAGGAGGTTCATAGCACAGCTAGCAGATAAATGTCATCCATTCCAGGATTTACTAAAAAAAGGAGTTACCTTCAAATGGATAGAACAATGCCAAGAAGCTTTCCAAGCTTTAAAAGATTATCTTCTAAATACTCCAGCGTTAGTTCCACCTACTCCAGGAAAACCCCTATTACTATATATATGAGCAACAAACTCATCTTTAGGAGCCTTGTTGGCACAACATGATGATCAAGGAAAGGAAAGCAATCTACTATATAAGTAGAACATTAATTGGATATGAGCTTAATACACTCCTATAGAATGAGCATGTCTAGAAGTGATTTTTGCATCTCAGAAACTTAGACATTATATGCCAAGTCACAAAGTACAACTCATTGCACGTTTTGATCCACTCAAATATTTGCTAAGAAGAGCAAGATTGACTAGAAGATTGGCTAAGTGGGTCATGATTTTAAGTGAGTTTGATATAGAGTATGTGGATAGAAAAACAATCAAAGTGAATATTATAGCAGATCATTTAGTAGAGGCTCCCTTGCAAGGCAATCACCCACTACTAATAGACTTTCCCGATCAATCTGTGTTTACATTAACAACATCTACCCTGTGGAAATTATAATTTGATGGATCTGTAGCGTCCTAAAATTGCGACACTTGCAATTTCAACTGCATTTGGGTCTTCACGATGGCGATGCAACACGGAACCTGAATGGAGACCCCGAAACTTGTTCACGACATCAAAAACTGCATTTTTCAGCACCCTAGCCTGATCCTCCTTGCACCCTGCTGTCCCTGGAGGTGGGACCATGGCGCCCAGCGCCCTGGTCCTTCAGGACTAGGGCGCCCAGCGCCCTGGTCCCCCAGGACCATGGCGCCCAGCGCCCTGGTCCCTGGCCCTATTTTGGGCCCGGTCTCTTATGGGGCTTCGGGTCTTTAAGTTTGCAAATTGGAAAATAATGTTTCCTAGTCGGCCTAAGGTCGGGAAAATCAGTCTATCAGCCCTAATTGACAAGTATATAAACTACTTTTCCTCTCCTAGAAAGGGAGGAAGGAAATAAGCAAGAGCAAGACGCGGAAACGATATTCAAACATTCAAGCATTCCTTCAAGCAATTGAGCATTCTAAGTCTCCATTCAAGGCTAGGTGTTGCATTCAAGACAAGGATTCAACCATTGAAGAGGAGATCACATACAACATACAACATACTACATACATTACACCTTCGCATGTAAGAATACAAACATTCTTACAACAAGGTATCAGTACTTGTTTACATTACAAACATTTACATTTACAACATTCTCATTTCTTGGTTAATTCCAAAACCGGGGTTTGACCTAAAGGCAAACCCCTCATCCCTAACCCCCCAATCGTCCTCTCTTTTCTGTGTGTAGGTTGCAGGTACGTGGCTGTAATTGAAGATCTGGAATCCTTGCACAGAGACGAACAGATCCCCCTTCGTTTCGCGGATTTTTCGGAGGACCGTGTGCACGCCGGGCGCCATCATCCCGTCAACTTTCGCTCAAATTTGCATAACAGCACCGTCTCGACATTTTACTGCTAATTCCAGGTCCGCAGCTTCATCCCGTATCCCTATCTCTGTTTATAAGTGAATCTTTCTTGCTTCTACATGCATTCCTAGTTCAATCTTTCTATCTACATTCTTTACAAAAGAGGGTATCCTTGATGTCTTAACCCTTGAAACTCCTTTAGAATCCAATCTTGCATTGCGTGGGATTGGATCTTGTGGGTTTCAACCCCTCTTTTGAATGTAAAGTCTCTCCTAAGTGAAAACCATCAACCCTAGTGACTCTCCCTTCTCTCTCCTTGGAGTTGGGGAGGGGAGAACGACTAGGGTTCGATTTTTCCACTTTACAGGGTCATATACAAATCATGGACCTGGAGCTAGGATTCTTTTCATCACCCCTCAAGGTGATTCTATTCCTAAGTCATTCCTAATAAATTTTCCTTGTACAAACAATATAGCTGAATATGAAGATCTCATCATAGGACTTTGTACTGTTGTCCAGTGGAGGATAAAAGAATTACAAGTCTACGGTGACTCACAACTGATTGTAAATCAAGTCAATGATGACTATAACACAAAATATGATAAACTGCTTCCTTATAAATAAATGGTAGAAGATTACAAAGAACATTTCAGTAACATCGCTTTTGAACAGATTCCAAGGATGTAGAACACGGCAACCGACGCCATGGCTACAGTAGGGTCTCTACTAAATATGCCTAATAATGAAACTTAGTTTGAGTTTTTTGTAGAACAATTGATGATACCGGCATATTAGATTCCCTCATCAGAATATGTATGTGCAATTGTGGGTCCTAAATCCCCATGGTATAATGAGATAAACGGATACTTACATACTCAGTTTATGTCTCCTGATTTGTCTAAAAATCAAAAGAAAACTCTTATTCATCAAGCATCTAGACAAACTATTATTGCTAACACATTGTATAGAAAGGGCTTTGATGGAACCCTTCTCTGATGTATTGATGAAAGAGAAGCATAACTTGCCCTAAAGGAGGTACACGATGGAATTTGTGGGGCGCATCAAAGTGGCCCGCCACTATCAAAGAAATTGTTAAGAACAAGATACTATTGGTCGACTATGGAAAAGGATGCCAATAAATATGTACAAAAATTGTTAAGAATTTTCTATAAGAAGTCCCAATTAACCTGATCATAAGCTTTAGACATGTCAAGTTTAATAAACATATCTTTCTCACTGGAGGTTGCCATAAAATGAATAACTTCCATCGCTATCACAACACCATCCAAAATTTGTCTTCCTCCAACAAAACCACCTTGTTCCATATAGATCAGAGCACAAAGAAATGGCTTGAGTTTTTCAGCAATCAATTTGGTGATAATCTTGTAGACCACATTACATAAAGCGATAGGCTTGAATTGATCCAAGCTATTAGCCCCCTCTTTCTTAAGAATGAGAGACAAGAAGGTAGAGTTCATAGATTTTAGCATTTGTTTATTCCTATGAGATTCCTGAACCACTACCAAAAGACCAAATTTTATAATCTCCCAAAATTTCTGAAAGGATTCAATTGGAAATCCGTCTGGGCCATGAGTCTTACCTTTTTTCATATGAAACACAACTTCCTCCAATTCAGGGAGAAAAATGGGACGCAAGAGAGTATCATTCATCTCAACAAAGACCAGAGGGGGAATACAATTCAAAATAGCCCTCTCCTCCACCATAGCTACGGGGTCCTCTTTGGTGAACAAATTCAAGAAATAATTGACAACTTCCTTGGATGAGAGTTGAACCCCTTCCAAAGAGATGAGAGAGGTAATAGAATTCCCATACCTCCAAGATTTAACAGCTATGAAAGAAATTTGTGTTTCTATCTCCTTCCTAAAGCCAATCAACTTGAGACTTATGTTTCTAGAAAATCTCCTCACGCAACTCTCACTCTTCTAAATCCTTAAGAGATAAAGACTCAACTTTACTAAGATCAGAAGTCATTCCTTGATCCCGAATCTAACGTGTGATATTGTCCAACTTAGACCGAGCTTCCATCTTCTAAGCATGCACGTTCCCAAAACATTGTTTATTCCACCTCTTAAGCTTGTATTTCACACGTTGAAGTCTCTTTCCCAAAGTATCCATAGCCCTACCATGGGCAGGCCTCCCTTCATACCACCAGTGCATCATAAGATCCTGAAAAGACTGACCCCACAACCACATTAAATGAAATTTGAAAGAAGGGTTTTTGGAGATTCTATATGGGACAACAAAAAACTTGATAGGCCAATGATCAAAGGCCCCCCAATCAATAATTTCTGAGCTTGTAGACCACCTGACATTCACCTAATAAAATGAGACCAAAAATCTATCAATCATTTCTGAAATAGCTTCTCCACCACTTCTCCTATTATTCCTTGTGAAGACACCAATAATTGGCATCACATCAATGAGGTTCAAAAAGACAATATTATCACTGAGCAAATTTGAAGAAGGGTCCATCTTGACTAACCCTCCTTGTTTTTCATCTAAGCTAGTAACAACAATAAAATCTCTAGCTACATTTCAAGGGAGAAAAGGATCCAAGGACCAAACCAAATTGATATGAGACCAAAGACAAGACTTACCTGGGAGGTTAGTGGGGGCATAAATATTAGAGAAAAGGCATCTTTCTCTAGTCTCAAAGCTATAAGTGACCATAGAAATGGAAGAATGGCTATAAAACCACCACAAGGGGGTAACCTTCTCGAGGTTATAGAAGCAAACAACCCCCCTGGGCTACCATGAGCACCAACTCCTTGCCAATGGTCATGGGGCTATACACTAGAAGAACAGTTGGCTAAACCATCCATTGTTATCTTAGTTTCTTGGATAGAGACTATATTAGGAGACTTAGAATAAATTAATCTGCGAACAACCTTTTGTCTAGGGATGTTGTTCATGCCCCTTACATTCCAAGATAGCACAATCATTTATGAGCCTGGGAGAAATGCAAGTCAATGGTTTTTCCTGACCCAGATTCCACCAGTGTATTGCCATTAACTTCACCTTCTCACGGTCCATTTTACGACCTACCTTTATAGACTTCTTCGTTCGTCCTTCTTTAAAGATTTTTGTTGCAAACCATGACCCTGAGGGGTCTTTCTATTCTTCCTTGAGTCAAGGGTCCCCAGTAATGGAGAAACAACCTATTTTCTAGCATTAACTCCCCCCATAGGAGTCATCCCCCCATTAGGGTATGGATCTACAGGGGTTGTAATGGTAACTTAGTGTCCATCTAGCCAACCTAAAGATTCTCCTGAGGTGGGATAGGCACTTCACTCTATCCACCCATGTGAACATCCTCATCTGCACCCTTAACACCCAAGTATAACTTCGTAGGAATTCTGTTTTCATGTACCAAATCTTTCAGCACATCAAACCGGTTAAAGTTCTCATCAATCTGTCTGTCTCTCAAAGTCCTTTTATGACCCCTACCCCTGTTATGAGACTTTATAGAAACAAAACCATCCTTTTCTGAAGATTCAGCATGTATAAGACCCTTCCAATTATCCATCTTTGGAGGAAAATTAGAAGGGTCATTAGGAGTCTCCCTTGATTGATTAAAACAGGGGCATTTCTTTTGTAAGTGTCCATACTCATGACATGTTCTGCACCTAAAGGGTAACGTTTCATAGTCCAACTGTTGGACCCAAGAAGAAGCTCCTAAACATATCTCAATTGAATCTGACAAAGTTTTATTCAATTCAACTTCAACACATGCGAGCTAAAGAAATTACCTCGTGATCTAAAGTTTGAGATGCAGATCCCATGGGTTTACCAATCAAAAGAGTGATTGAGTGAAGAATATAACTTCTTCAAAATTCTAATGGACATCGAGGGAGACAAGCCCACACCGGAACTCGTGAGGGGAGCTCCTCAATTAAATTGAGCCCCACATGCCAAGGTTTGATGAATAATCCAACCTAGTTGAAGAAATATGGACCTCCTTCAAAAACTTTGTTTCAATCAGCCATGCCTAAGAAGACAACTAAAAAATAATTATTCGCAATGACCAAGATCTCAAAGTCTCCTTCTAGGTTCCAGACCTTTCGAGCCCATGACTCCAAAATTGGCAACGATAGGCATAGCCCCAAAAACTTATAAATGAGAGCATGATTTCTCCAATATGTGACATCCTCAGAGATAGTATCAAGTGGAATCACTAAGACTGAACGATCCGAACTCCTTTCTAAACATCCATTAATCTTCTTGACTGAGCACCCTTAGATGATTCACCCATCAAGGGTTTGGGCTGAGCATCAACACCACTTGCATGCAACACAAGAGAAGAGTCCAAATAAGTCATGGTCTCCAGGTTAGTCTCACCCCAAGAAGCTCCTTGATTTGTCATACCGATAAAAGGGAGGGCTTCTACCCACCAAGATGGACAAAAATCCCTATCAAACACCACCAAACCAAACATACCAGCCCCAACACTGAGAAAAGCCAACTCAAGCAACAACCCTAAGCCACTCCACAAAAACCAAAGCCCCGTCTTCCAATTCTCTAAAAACTAAACATAATAATAATAATAAAAAAATGAAATTATTTCTCAAAAGAGTAGCATAGATTTTGCACAAGTATATTGTTTTCTTATTATTATTATTTTACATATCTATTTTTATTAATTTTTAAATTATTATTTTAATTAATATATTGATATATTCAAAAACAAAATACTAAAGCTATGTGTGAACATATAAATATAATAATAAGTTAACTTTGTCTTCTAACTTACTCACATTAGACCTAAAACATTATATATGATATTTAAAAAATTAGTATTATAGTTTGTAATTAGTTAAAAAATAAATTATATTATTAATCATATTTATTATTTTTATATAATATTTTATTTGATATAGATTATATTATTATATACTGTATTATAATATAATTAATATACAATTATTTTAATATAGCATAAATTAAAATAGATAATGTTATATTATATAACGTAAATTATTGAATATTTCTATAATAATAATATAAATTTGATATTTCGATTGATTCAAAATAATTCCTCCTAGGACCATAAGATATTTTATGATAATTTGTTATTCTAATTTTATTAGTAGTCAACTTAAGACGTAATAGGCCTTGTATTAATACTTTATACTTATATATTAATAAATATGATTAATATATAATATATTTTAAATATAATACAAATTAAACCATAGTGTCTTTAGAAGCTCCTTTCTCTCTCTCTTACCATGTCTATCTCTATATTATCTCTCCCTCTCCCTCTCCCTCTCCCTCTCCCTATCCCTCTCCCTCTCTATTTATATTTCATTACCTCTCTATTATTAGCTTGATCTCTCTCAGAATATATATATCCATATCTTTATCTCTCTATAAATCACTTCTTATCTTTATCCTTTTATCTCTCCATCTCCTACTCTCCCATTGTCCCCATCTTTCTATCTCTATTTTTTTCCTCCCTCAAGATTCGCTCTCCTTTTGTCTCTCCCTCTCTATACATATTTATCTCTCTCTCTCTCTCTCTCTCTCTCTCTCTCTCTCTCTCTCTCTCTCTCTCTCTCTCTCTCTCTCTATATATATATATATATATATATATATATATATATATATATATATATATATATATATATATATATATATATTTGGCTCTATCTATCTCCATTCACCTCTATCTATCTCTTTCTATTCCCATATATCTCATCTTTCCCTCTTTCTCTATCAATCTCTCTTTATCTCCCTCTCTTTATCTCTCCTCTTCTTAGCTCTCCCTCTCTCCATCTCTATTTGTATACCTCTATACTCTAAATTGTCTCTTTATCTATCTCTCCCCCCTCTCTACCTCTCTCAATATCTTCTCGTATATCCTTGTATCTTGCCTCTCTCTATCTTTGATTCTCTACCTCTCACTCTCACTCTATATCTCTTACTCTTCCTCTTTATCTCTCCTGGTACCTCTCTTTAACTCTCTACCTATTTCTCTCCCACTTCCTATCTCCCTCTATCTTCATATCAACAAGATATCTTTATCTTTTCCCATCTATCTCTAAACATGTCTCCCTCTCCCTCTTCGTATACATTTGTACCTTTTATCTTTTTGTCTCTCTATCTCTATGTCTTCATATATATCCTTCCACTTAATCTCTTTCACATATGTATCCATTCCTCTCTACTCCTATATCTCTCCCTCTCTCCATCTCTCTCTATATATATCATTTAACATCTCTATCTTTATCTTGAAACATTGCTTCCTCAATTATTCATTCCCTCTCTCTCTTATAGTATATTTATCTCTTCCATATCTATCTATCCCTCTCCTCTCTCTTCTTCTCTATCTCCATCTTCATATGCATCTCTATCTCTATCTCCTTACTCCCCACTCTCTCTCTATTGCAAACATAACATGACCTTGTCGATAATGGAGCCTAATTATCTTCTTGATTAAACAATTTTGTTTCAATAATGTTTAGATACTTGTAATTATCTTCTTGATTAAACAATTTTGTTTCAATAATGTTTAGATACTTGTAAGTGGACGCATAGTCTATTTGAATCAATCATCTCTCCATCGAACCCTTAGTTGTACAAATCATCATTTTCTAAATGGCCTACCAATTGAACACATGCACTAACAAATCTATGTAACTAATAGACCAAAATTTGTCCTAATTGATCTTCCAAACCTTTTCGATGTACCCATTACACATCAAGATACAATTATTAGCTTATTCTTTATTAATTGACTCTTTACCATTTTAGTCTAATGATATTATCCTTTTCTTTATCATATATAACATGCTTTTCATAACCTACTACGGTGTTTATGCACTTTTATGCACTTATACCTTCTTGACAATGATTAATTGAATGTCAAACCCAATAGAATGGGGTTGGTGATTGATCTTTGTGTTTGTCTCATTCCAAAGAGAATAATTTGGTTAATGTATTTTCAGCCACTTAATATCTATCCAGCAATAAGATACTCATCTAATTGTATTTTTAATTATGAATTACATTGCGTTTAGATTTTAGTAAGGATCTCCCTATTAATTTTCATCATTAAAAAACTTTAGCGTTGTTTTGATTTAAAATCTTCGCCCAAAAAAAAACCTCCAAAACTGAAACACAAGCATTGCAAATGAATTCGTGGAAAAAAAAAAGCACACGTGTAGCCAAATCATATGAATTAATATTAATTGTGAAATAAAAAAAATCAGAGGGGCGTCAGTAGTAAAGCTGATGCCCAATTGCCAACTAACAGACTTTTGGGAGCAGTGTTTACTGACAAACAGAAAACAACAGGTACGGCAACCATTAGTACCAGAGGCGCATAGATTCTCTCTTGTATGAAATTTATTGTAGCCGTGATGGCGAGCAGCGTGCTCAGAGGAATTTCTATACAATTCATGAGCCTGGTGAACAATCAAAAGACCTGTTATTGCCTTAAAAGCCTTCTCACATTTGCGGTGATCAACCCCCGCTTCCGAGTCCTCCATGGCTGATGTTACACAGCTCTCCATTTCCTGATTCCTGTTTTGTAAACTGTAATTGCACACTGCTTCGACGGAGATATTTCCAGTTTTTGACAAAGGGGAGCTGGATCTCACTGTAATCCACTGCTCACTTTGTGGGCTTGCACACCAATCAGGCCGCTCACCGCAAGCGGCCAATGCCGCCAATCTGTTCTTGGCTGAAAATGAAGGCCTCTTAACGGATTCCTTTTCCTCCTCTGCTTCAGCTTTGGCAATAAGCCTCGCAATGGCCAGAGACAAAATTGGTACACTAGAAGAAGAGGCAGAATCCCAATCAGGACTCCCAAAATTCAAAGTACTGGTGGGAGACAGAGGAGCCCTTTTCGCTTCTGTCACAGAGCAGCAATCGATCTGAGAGAGAAAAGGATGTTCCAACAGCTGTGCAGCGGTCCACCTCTGTTTCGGATCTCTACGGAAGCACTTGTCTAGGAAATCCCGACCTTGAGGCGAAAGACAGGCGGGCAACTCTGGCAATTCGTCTGAGCAACCGATTAGGTACAGGGCTGCAAGGGGATTCGAAGCGTTGGTCCAAGGCGATCTCCCAGTGGCCATTTCCACCACAGTGCAGCCCAAAGACCAAATATCTGAAGGTGGCCCCTGCTCTACCTGATTCACCACTTCTGGAGCCATCCACAAGGGGGTGCCCCTTAAAACACTCATTTGCCCCTTTTCCTCTGTCCTCCTGGCAGATCCAAAGTCACCAAGCTTGACAACGCCACAGCTTCCCACAAGCACATTCTTTCCCTTGATATCACAGTGCACAATCCCCTGCCTGTGGAGGTAATCTAATCCACGGAGGATGCCACGAGTGTAGCTTCTGATCACTGATTCGTCCAACTGTCCCCCAAATTTACTCAGAAGGTCTCCAAGGCTGCCGCCTGGCATGTACTCCATCATCAAATTACACATCTCCACACCATTCTCATTGCTATACTCCATCCCCAGGCAGCGCACAATGTATGGAGAGTTTAAAGACTTGAGAATGTTGAATTCATGTTGTAAACAAGAAACAGAGCCCGCTGCCATGGACTTTACTGCGAAGAGCTCGCCATTAGAGTTGTTGATGGCAAGGCTAACTGTGCCAAACGCTCCAGCTCCAATAGTAGTGCCCCTTAACCAACTGCCTGCGTTGCTTTTGGTTCCCATCGCCGATCTTTTCTGAATTCTGTGATGGGGTAACAAGGCAGTTGGGAGTTGCTTATAAAGGCTTTGTAGGATGGATGGGACATGGAAAGCATGAAACGCACAGCAACTAATTTCCATAAAAAAGTGATGAGCAAAAGGATCATATTAGATTTAACACGTGCGACTTTACAAAGATTCATGGATTTCGGCAGAGGAGATACAGTTTGAGTCGTGAAGGCAACTCGTGAGCTGAACGTGCCTGGTCCTATTAGAATCTTTCAATAGTTTTGTTTTGTTGCGAAGGTAAACGGATGTCTCTCCCTTTGACACATAGTCAGTAATGTTGAGCAAAAACCAAAAGATGAGATTGTAGGGGCCGCCGAATTTCTGGACCATTCATCAAGTCGATTTATTTGTTAAATTGCTCGCAAATACTGCACATGAATTGGCTTGGCTTCCCCCGTGCAAATGTTGGAAAAGGATTTTGAAGCAACTTGTAGTTGGCATGCTGCCATCATCTCCCAATATAGAGGACAGATGAATGGAACAACTATTTGTTTTTAAAGTAATGTCACCGTGATTTGGTGGTGACAGTTACGGTGGTAACTTGTCTTGTCATTCAACTAGAAATAAGTCGTATAAGAAATTTTAATATTTCAACACATGAATGTAAACAGTGAAGCGCAAGCAGCACATGTTTCAATAGACGCCGCGTAATTCACGCTTGCCTTTCCATGCTCGTTCTTCTTAAACAATATTTTGTTTAGACATTATTTTTCTTATTTTTGGAAAAAGAAACCAATGCCTAAGACGTTGGGGTGGCATCGAGATCAGGTTCACAAGGATTGATTTTGTTGGATGCTGCGATCATAACTTTTCCTTAAGTTTCTCAATAAACCTATAAAATATTCAAATTATTTTTCTCAAAGAAAATTTATGATATATTCTATTTTAACTGTTCTTATAAATTGGCTAAAGTCATTTGATTTAATGACGAAGTTCATATTATATAGACATCTAGATAGTGTTGAGTTTAAATCTTATACGATACAAAAAAAAAAAAAAAATTGTTATAATTCTAATCTCAAGACTATAATTGATTTTTAGAAACAAATGGATTCTACTTATATATACTTTACTTTTCAAGTGGATGATTTCATTTTTATATCAAAATAGTGTTAATCGTTGGAGAGACTATATATATTGAAGGTTATAGAAATATAATTTTTTAGTATATTTTAGTTCATTGTTAATAGTATACTAAATAGATTAGTATATAAATACTACATTGATCTTAATTACATTTATGTGTCAAATTTGTTGGGCTCAAATTATTTAAGTGTCTTGGGTTCTTTGTTGCCTCCACAAATCTTAAAGACCATCTAATGAACTAAGACAATACCAACGTAGTCCACTTTTGTGTTTAAAGGGGGTATTTCCTCTTTTTGGAATAACTTTTTGTCACAATGTTACTTTTTTACAAACAAATAAGCAATGGAAAGTTGGTGATGTATATTCTAACCATGGTATTTTTTAATAGAATCTTTGTCAATGTTCTCTAGATATTACAAATTGAAGCTAGACGTTGTTACTTCAGTATTTGATAGGCCATGTCTTACACCCTAGGTCTCTATTTTTTACAAACAAATAGCTGTTGAAAATCTATTGCAGAGAAAAACATAGCTATACATAAGTTAGTTTTTAATATTTTTTAAGCCCTAAGAATCTTGTTATCTACTAAAAGCTTTATTACTAATTGCAAAGTAAAAAGTGTCAAAATTGTAATCTTAATGGAAGCTAATTTTTAAGACTAATAAAAACGAGGGTGTCTTTGGTGCCTTCTTTCTTACATTTCTATATCTTCTTTTTCTGCATAAAATGAATATACTTTTTATGTACTAATTGATCAATTAACAATTCTTATAATCACATGTTATAGTTATTTTGATTAAAAGTCCAAAATAATTACATATATTTAAAAAAAAAAATTCTAAATGAAATAATAAGCATTATGAAGCATTGAGAACCTTGTGTATATCTATATCTCTATATTTACTCTTTCATATTGAATCTACATCTACACCAAATGTAGTGTGGACCACCTTTGAAACATCTTCGATATGCTGAACAAAATAAGATATCAATTAGAGAATGAGTTCTTAGGGTTAAGTCTTAAGACACTATTCAAGAATTATTCATTTTAAGCTAAAATCCATAAGATTGTAATTGAAATAATATGTAATTGAGAATAAAGATAAACCATTAATTTTAGTATTATCTCTAAACTTGGTCCAAACAATTTACTTTTTTGTTTATACACTTCATTCTAATAAAAGTTCCTTGATGCACCTACAAAATGTCATCTTTTGATGATTTTACCAATGAACTCATAATGGAGTAGGACAATTTGATTCAAATTCAAGCACTGTAAAACCTCCCAAGTCTCATGGCTTAATGGCTTGATAACAATTCATGACACTAAATATCAAAAAGTTTTTGATAAGAAAGAAAAAAAAAAAAAAAAACCCAAGAAGAGAAGAAACAAGATCATAAGTCAATTGCCTCTCATTCAACTTCTAAATCCTCTTCCCCAAAAGATGACAAGTCTAAGAAGGAAAATGTTAAGTGTGCCTTCTAATAGAAATTTGGTCTTGATCAATATAATTGCCTAAAAAGAAAATAGATCATCTCACACATATTTTTGAAAAGAATAACATTAAGGCACCAGATTTTGCATTAAGTGAATTCACCTCGAGCCAAGGATGTTAGACAAAAGCTTAATGAAACTATATAATCTGTTACAAAGGATTGAATGTTGGACCAACTCAAAGTTAGTGCCAGCAACCCGCCACCACTAAGGAAATGGTTGTCTATGACCCAATCAAGCCCACCTCCACCCCGTATTTTTATTTTTTATTTTGATTTAATTTTAATTATTTATGTTTTTTTATGAATTTACAAATAATAATTAAAATTTATTAAAATTAATCTATTTTATAATTATTTGTCTTACAGAAATTTTCATTATTCTAGTATAATTACAATTTGAATTTGTATTTATATTTATATAATATTATCAATATTACAATTCTAATAGATTAAAAAAAAATACATTTATTTTTTAATTTAATCATTTATCAACTTAATAAATTTATTATTTGTTATCATTTTTTATTGTATTTTTGTTAATATTTAAATTTTGATACGTTTTGACTTTACATTTTTTTTAAAATTTAACTATATATTTTAAATTTACGTTTAATTAACATATTTTAAATTTGTGTTTTAATTTATATAAAAATTTTAATATTTAATTTTTTATAAAAATATTATTTATTAATGTTATAAGTTTATTATTATTTTTTACATTTTTTATTTTAATTAATTTTTGAATTATTATTTTTATTAATATTTTGATATATTCACAAAAAAATATTAAATTTATGTGTGAAACATATAAATATAATAATAAGTTAACTTCGTATTCTAACTTACCCAAATTAGGCCTAAATTTATTCTTCTAATAAAGTACATTTTACTTTAAAATTATATGTATATAAATTAATTATATAAGATCAATTTTATAAATTTTGATAATCTAGCTAAACCATTTTATATGATATTTAATTTTTTTTTAATTATAGTTTATAATTAATTATAAATTAAATTAAATTACTATAATTATATTTATTATTATATATAATACTTCATTTTTATTATAGTTTATAATTAATTATAAATTAAATTAATATAATTATATTTATTATTATATATAATACTTCGTTATATATATATATAACAAATTAAATTGTATAATGTTATATCATATTATATAATGTAAATTATTAAATTTATCTCTAGAACAATATTATAAGTTTGATATTTCGATTGATTCAAAATAATTCTTCTCAAGATCATTGGATTTAACATGATGATTTTTTACTCCAATTTTATCATTGATCACTTTTAGACATAATAGACCTTGTATTAATAATTTATACTTATATTTATTAACAGACACTAAATTATAGAATATAATATATATTAATAAATAATTAATACATAATATATTTTTAATATAGTACAAATAAAATTATCTATCTATCTATCTATACATATCCCTCTCTTTACAGGTTCTCTATATATCACTTCTTATATCTTTATCTTTCTATCTCTCCATCTCCTCCTCTCTCAGTGTCTCTATCTTTCTATCTCTATTTTTTCTTTTTCCCTCTCTATATATTCATATATATCTCTCTCTCTCTCTCTCTCCATTCACCTCTCGAGCTATATCTTTCTCTTCCCATATTTTTCATCTTTCTCTCTTTCTCTATCCCTCTCTTTATCTCTCCCTCTCCACAACTCTCCCTGTCTCCATCTCTATTTGTCTACCTTTACTCTTTGTCTCTTCATCTATCTCTAGATATCTCTATCCCCATTCACTACCTCTCAATATCTTCTTGTATGTCCTTATATCTTGCCTCTCTCTATCTCTACCTCTCACTCTCACTCTATATCTCTTCCTCTTCCTCTTTATCTCCCCCTTGCTATCTTTCTATCTTTATCTCTCTTGGTGCCTCTCTTTATCTCTCTATTTATTTCTCTCCCACTTCATATCTCCCTCTATCTTCATATCAACGTGTTATCTTCATCTTTTCCCCTCTATCTCTAAACATGTTTGCCTCTCCATGTGCTCTCCCTCTTCTTATACATTTGTACCTATATCTCTTTGCCTCTCTATCTCTATCTCTATCTCTTCATATATCTTCTTCCATGTAACCCTCTATCTTTTTCTCATTATGTATTTATTCCTCTCTACCCCTATATCTCTCCCTCTCTCTACCTCTCTCTATATATCATTCTACATCTCTATCTTTATATTGAACCATCTCTTCCTCTCTGATTCTTTCCCCCTCTCACATATATATTTATCTCTTCCATATCTATCTATCCCTTTGCTTTCTCTCCTTTTCTCCCTCCTCTCCATATCCCTCTTCTTCTCCATCTCCATCTTCATATGCATCTCTATCTTTATCTCCTTACCCTATTTCCCTCTCTTGCTCTCCCTCCTTTATATCTCCCTCTATCTCTCCCTATCTCTATCTCTCTATTGTAAACATAACATGACCCTATCCATAATGGAGCTCAATTATCTTCTTGATTGAAAAGTTTTGTTTCAATAATGTTTTGATACTTGTAAGTGGATGCATAGTCTATTTGAATCTATCACCTCTTTGTTGAATCCTTTGTTGTCAAACATCATTTTCTAAATGATCTACCAATTAAACACATGCACTACACAAATCTATGCAACTAATAAACCAAAATTTGTCCTAATTGACCTTCCAAACTTCTTTAATATACTCATTACTAGCTTCTTTTTTATTAATTAACTCTTTACCATTGTAGCCTAGTCATATTAACCTTTTCTTTATATCCTTTTCATAGCCTACTATGATGTTTATGCACTTATACCTTCTTGAGAATGATTAGTTAAGTGTCAAGCCCAATGAAATGGGGTTGGTGATTGATCTTTGTTTAATTGGAAATGATTAAAATTGCCATGTGTGTTCGTCTCATTCGGGAGGGAATAATTTGGTTAAAGTATTTTCAGCCACCTAATATCTATCTAGCAATAAGATACTCATCTAATCGTAAGTTAATTAAAAATATCAAATATCAAATTTATCCGGCTCGACAACACATCTTATCACTACCCACGCTCAACTTTATTAAGCCGGCAATCGAATAAGCAAAAATAGAGCCAAACTTAATTTGTCAGCGCTTACGAATGTTTTTTATCTTTTTAATTATGAATTACATTGCGTTTAGATTTTAGTTAGGACTTCCCTATTAATTTTCATCATGAAAAACATTTAGCGTTGTTTTGATTTTTAATCTTCGCCCAAAAAACTCTCCAAAATAAAACACAAACATTGCGGGGAAAAAATAAAATAAAATGCACACGTGTAGCCAAATTATAGGAATTAATATTAATCGTGAAATTAAAAAAATCAGAGGTGCCTCAGTAGTAAAGCTGATGCCCAATTGCCAACTAACAGACTTTCTGGGGCAGTGTTTACTGACAAACAGAAAACAACAGAAACGGCAACCATTGGTACCAGAGGCGCATAGATTCTCTCTTGTATGAAATTTGTTATGGCGAGCAGCGTGCTTAGAGGAATTTCTATACAATTCACGAGCCTGGTGAACAATCAAAACACCTGTTATTGCCTTGAAAGGCTGCTCACATTTACAGTGAACCCCTGCTTCCGAATCCTCCATGGATGATGTTACATAGCTCTCCATTTCCTGATTCCTTCTTTCTAAACTGTAATTGCACACTGCTTCAACGGAGCTATTTCCAGTTTTTGACAAAGGGGAGTTGGATCTCACCATAATCCAGTCCCCACTTTGAGGGCTTGCACACCAATCAGGCCGCTCACCTGTAGCGGCCAATGCCGCCAATCTGTTCTTGGCTGAAATTGAAGGCCTCTTGACAAATTCCTCTCTCTCTTCTCCTTCAGCTTTTGCACAAGCCCTCGCAATGGGCAGAGACAAAATTGGTACACTAGAAGAAGAGGCAGAAGAATCCCAATCAGGACTCCCAAAATTCAAAGTACTGGTGGGAGACAGAGAGGCCCTTTTCGCCTCGATCTGAGAGAGAAAAGGATGTTCCAACAGCTGGGCAGCGGTCCATCTCTGTTTGGGATCTCTACGGAAGCACTTGTCTAGAAAATCCTGACCTTGCGGGGAAAGACAGTTGGGTAACTCGGGCAATTCGTCTGAGCAACCGATGAGATAGAGGGCTGCAAGGGGGTTCGAAGCGTTGGTCCAAGGCGGCCTCCCAGTGGCCATCTCCACCACGGTGCAGCCGAGGGACCAAATATCTGAATGCGGCCCCGGCTCTACCTGATTCACCACTTCTGGAGCCATCCACAATGGGGTACCCCTTAAAACACTTATTAGCCCCTTTTCCTCGGTCCTCCTGGCAGATCCAAAGTCACCAAGCTTGACAACGCCAGCGCTTCCCACAAGCACATTCTTTCCCTTGATATCACAGTGCACAATCCCCTGCCTGTGGAGGTAATCTAATCCACGGAGGATGCCATGAGTGTAGCTTCTGATCACTGATTCGTCCAACTGTCCCCCAAATTTAGTCAGCAGGTCTCCCACGCTGCCGCCTGGCATGTACTCCATCATCAAATTACACATCTCCGCACCATTCTCATTGCTATACTCCATGCCCAGACAGCGCACGATGTATGGACAGTCCAGAGAATTGAGAATGTTGAATTCATGTTGTAAACAAGAAACAGAGCCCGCAGCCATGGACTTTACTGCGAAGAGCTCGCCATTAGAGTTGTTGATGGCAAGGCTAACTGTGCCAAACGCTCCAGCTCCAATAGTAGTGCCCCTTAACCATCTGCCTGTGTTGCTTTTGGTTCCCATGTTCGATCTTTTTTCAATTCTGTGATGGGGTAAGAAGACAGTTAGGAGTTCCTTATAAAGGCTTTGTTGAATGGATGGTACAGCAGCTAATTTCCATTAAAATATCATGAGTAAAAGGGTCATATTAGATTTAAAACGCGAGACTTTGCAAAGATTCATGTATGTCGGCATAAGAGATACAGGCTGGGTCGTGAAGGCGACTCGTGAGCTGAACGTGCCTGCTCGCTGTAGAATCTTTCAATAGTTTTCTTTTGTTACACTCGAATGACAAAAGTTGCACACTTAACAGGGTGTTTCTCCGTTGGCCTTTTTGTTTGACACATGGTCCGTAAAGTTGAGCAAAAACCAAAATATGAGATTTTATGGGCCGCCGAATTTCTGGACCATTCATTGTATGATGATATTCATCAAGTCGATTTACTTGCTAACTTGCTTGCAACTGCTGCACGTGAATTGGCTTGGCTTCCCCGTGCAAATGTTGGAAAAGGATTTTGAAGCAACTTGTAATTGGCATGTTGACATCATTCCCCGATTCAGTAAATGGTTGGAGGGATTGGATATCTTGTTTTTATAAGTAAATGTCATCTCGATTTAGTTGTGATTGTTACGGTAGTAACTTGTCTTGTCATTCAACTAAAAATAAGTCGTAGAAAGAATTTTAATATTTTCAACACATGAAGTTGAAGAGGCACATACATGCTTCAATAGACGCCGCGTGATTCACGGTCGCCTTCCCTTGCTCGTTCTTCTTAACTTAATTTTGTTTGAATGCTATATTTCTCCTATTTTTGAAATATATTCCTCTCATAATTTCAACCACAAATTTTCATTTCCTTGAAATGTGGAGTTCCCAACTTGAAAACAAAAGCAATGCCTAAAACGTTGGGTGGCATTGAAATCAGGGTGAAATGTAATGTTTAGGATGTGATGTTGATATTTGTGTGTTTAAAGAGGGTATTTTTGTCACATGATAGTTTTTACAAATAAGTAAGGAATAGAAAGTTGATGTGTATTTTCTATTCATGCTGTTTTTAATTTGAAACTTTGTCTATATTTTCTAGATATTACAAATTGAAGTTAGATGTTGTTACTTTACTATTTGATAAGCCGCATCTTACACCCTATCTATCTCTACTTTTTACAAATAAATAGATGTTGAATATCACATCATCATGGAATCTTTCTTCACTTTCATATCTTCATCATTCATCCAACTCTCATCTATCATGTCTTATACAGGATGTATCTTTCCTGAAACCAGACGTTTTGACCAGGTCTTATACAGGATATATCGTTCCTGAAACCAGATGTTTCGATCATCTTTGTCTTATACAGGAGGTGTCATTCCTTAAACCAGACTTGATCCCAATCTTATCAATTCTATCAATCCATTTTATTTGATCCATTCTATCATGTCTTATACAGGATGTATCTTTCCTGAAACTAGACGTTTTGATTAAGTCTTATACAGGATATATCATTCCTGAAACCAGATGTTTTGATCATCTTTGTCTTATACAGGAGGTGTCATTCCTGAAACTAGACTTGATCTCAATCTTATCAATTCTATCAATCCATTTCATCTGATTTATTCTATCATGTCTTATACAGGATGTATCTTTCCTGAAACCAGACGTTTTGATCAAGTCTTATACAGGATATATCATTCCTGAAACCAGACACTTTGATCATCTTTGTCTTATATAGGAGGTGTCATTCCTGAAACCAGATTTAATCTTAATTTGATCAATCTTATCAATCCAATCAATCTTGTCAAACTCATGCATGTCATCAACTATCCACTCTTCTATCTTTCAAATAGATTTCTTCTTCTTTCGAGAGATCATTCATGCCTTTAGTGCACGAACAATCTCTCGAGGGGGCATTATCACATTGAATCTCCATATCGGTCTCATATTAGCTCCATATCGACCCCAATCAATTCCATATTAGCTTATCATATCAAAATTCTATTAGTCTCATATCAGCTCCATATCGACCAATCAATTCCATATCAGTGTATCATATCGAAATGCTATCAGCTTCATATCGACAAAATCACATCAGCGTATCAAATCGAAATCAATTTTTCATATCCAGGGAATCATATTGATAATTTCATATCAGTCTCATATTGACATCAGCTTCATATTGAATCTCCATATCAATTTCATATCAATCTCATATCGACACCAGCTTCAGATCGAATTTTCATATCAAATCAATTCTTCATATCGACAATTTTGGCGACAACATCATATCGAAAAAAATTTGGCAATAAATTGAGTGTTTTTCTTTGAATCAGCATGTGGTCACATGTTAACTCAAAGAGGGGCAAAATGTAGACACCTAAAAGTTGCACAATGAATTAAGTGAATTTTATTCATTTAATTATCCCTAATTCCTCCAATTAATTAAATTAAGATTTAATTAATATCCCTATTCTTCTAATTAGCCTATTAATCAAATTAAAGATTTGATTAAATCCATTTCCTCTAGCCTAACCTATTAATTAAACTAAGGTTTGATTAAGTACACTTGGCCACTTAATTGAATAAATCTTATTTATTTAATTAAAATCACATTTTCCCCTTTTTGATTAAATTCACATTTAATTAAAATCCCTTTTGCATTTAAATAAACCAAAGTTTATTTAAAGATTCCCCCACTTGCAAAATCCTACAATGCAAGTTACATCCCCTCGTTGGCTAAATTAAATCATTTTAATTTACCAAAATTACCTATTTTCCCTCACCCACTTGCAAAATCCTACATTCCCCTAATCATTCTTCTAGAAGCCTTCTAATCCTATCATAATCATGTCCTATTCTCCTAATCATGTCCCATCCCTAAAATTGGGGAGCCACTTCTCCAAATTTGGGGAAAGTCTTCAAAATGTGTTGAAAACTCTACCTTATTCAACAAGCTAACTTGTTGAGTTCCCCAAATTTGTAAGAGCCTTACAAATTAGCCCCAAAAGTCTTCTAAGGCATTTATGCCTCTTACAAACCCACACCCCTTAGCCATGATGGTTGTCCCTTAACCATTTACCCATGTTGCACAAGAGTTTACCTCTTGGGTAATAGC
This sequence comes from Cryptomeria japonica, assembly GCF_030272615.1. NCBI lineage: Eukaryota > Viridiplantae > Streptophyta > Pinopsida > Cupressales > Cupressaceae > Cryptomeria > Cryptomeria japonica. Next base: position 688,127,741 of record NC_081405.1, on the reverse strand, counting down.
ATGCCTCCCTGGTTAATGACATTATCCATGATGTCACTCCTTGAGGTTATCCCTAATTGCTTGATTAGAATCTAATGCTTGTTTAACATCCCCTCAAGCCCTCTCAAGGTGACATTTGTCTACTTGGGATTGGATTGAATCTCTCCCATGGATTGATAACTTTCAATCCTAGCCCTTGTTGAGATTACACAATCTCAACCATCCATTTCTCTATTTTCCCTATAAATAGAGCCCATTCCTTCTTCAATTAATCAAAGTATTTTGTGCATCAAAATTATGGTCACATTGCAGGTTAAGGAGGTCTCTTTGTCATCACCAAGCATCAACATCATCCTCAAGCATCCATAGCACATAGTTTAGCTTCATTTAGTTGTATTTTAATCTTCCCTCCTAGATTAATTTCACTTCTTTTATAAGTTTTGCATTCTCATCTTAGTTTAATTAAATCACATAGCATACTTAGCTTTCAATTTGGAATATACTTTGCCTCCTAATCACCTAGCTTGCATCCTTCATCTTTATCTTCATCTCTTAGCTCTCACTAGAATCCTAGTTGCATCCATTTCAATTCTAGTAGCCTTTTTCATATAACTCGTTCTCTAGGTTGTCATCTTGAGGATCAAGTGCTCTTCCAAGTGAGGGCCACCTTGAATCTTAGAGATCTTCAAAGATAGAGGACAATGAGGCGATTTTAGAGTTTTAAATCTATTCATGTGTTTTGATTTCTAACATCTAATGCAATGCTTCATTGGTGTGTTTGAAGTTTTTCCCCTCTTGCAGGTGGAAGACCATAAATCCAACTCACAAAAAGAATAAAATAAAAAGGGGCACACTTAAGGTAAAGGACCCAATTTTATGATGTGTAGAATGATGAAAGAGGAATTAAGATTTAATTAAATTAATTAATTAAATGATTATAGGGAATTTGAAATGCAAGATGCAAACACACTAAGGTGGGTGCTAACCTAAGCATGGAATTGTACCACCCAATTAAGGGTGTACAATTTACGATGCTACAAAACCCTTTATATGTCTATATATCTAGTTTTACTCTTTCATATTGAATCTGGATCTGCACCAAATGTAGTGTGGACCACCTTTGAAACATCTTGGTATGCAAAATAGAATAAGAGGTTGAATCAATTAGAGAATGAGCTCGTAGGGTTAAGTCCTGGGTCAATTTTGACATTGTTCAAGAATTATTTATTTTAACCTAAAATCCATAAGATTGTAATTGAAATAATATGAGATTGAGAAGAAAAATACACAATTAATTTTAAGTATTATCATTAAGCTTGATCTAAACAATTTACTTTTTATTTATACACTTCATTATAGTCAGAGTTTCTTAAGATGCACCTACAAAATGTCATATGTTGATGATTTTACTAACGAACCCACAAAGGAGTATGAAGATTTGGTTTAATGATCACTATAAAACATCCTAAGTCTCATAACTTGATTACAAACCGTAACACTAAATATCAAAAAGATTTTGGTGAAAAAAATAAAAAACAAAAGAACCAAGATGAGAAGAAACAAGATCATAAGTCAATAGCCTCAAATTCAACTTCTAAATCCTCTTCCCCAAAAGACAACAAGTCTAAGAAGGAAAATATTAAGTGTGTCTTTTGTTAGAAATTTGGTCATGATGAGTGTAAATTCCTAAAAATAAAATGGCTTATCTCATATAGATATTCTTGAGAAGAATAACATTAAGGTGCTAGATTTAGCAATCAAAATTCATTAAGAGAATCTTTAGATGCCACAAATTCCAATAAGGGGAAAGGAAAGGATTAGTTCATTGTTGAAGTAGCTTCACAACCTAAGACATAGGTCATTGACTCATTTGCTTCTCGCCATATGACCAATTCACAAGAAAGTTAATCATCCTTGGATCTATGTTTCTTTCCTAACATACTTATATGGGTAATGACTCACCTCAGGGGTTTGTTAGGAGTGGTTCTATTGATGTTGTCAAAAAAATATTATAAAATATTTTATCACTATATGTCTTGTGTTTTCCTCTTTTCACATATTTTTGACCCTTATGTAAGTTATGATCATAATTTCCCATGTGATGATTGTCCTTCTCACCTAACATTACTTTTGGTGTATCCATCTTCACATTTATTTGACCCTTCTTTTATATTTCCCTCTATATTTCTTTCTATTAATTTATCTAATTGACTCAAGAACTTACCTCTCATTTCCTTGGAATGTCCCTATTCATCTTCCTTAATGATTTGGGATCCTCAATCCATGAGACCTAATATTAAATTTTGGCCACAACCCCTTTGGAGAGGTCTACCCACTAAGTCACCCCTTAAGGGTGATCCAAATTTTTATGAGGATCTCACCAAATTTTGTTGGTAGATCATAAATTATTTCGCCCACCTATTTATTGCATTTAATTGTTATAATTACATCCAAAAACTCATAAATAACACCTTTCCCCTATCATTTACTATATATATTTTTATTATCATTGAAAGTTACTAATCTTATATTCCATCTTGCTTTGAAACTATTAGAGATATTAGAGTCTTTCTAGAGTTTTGATCCATTAAATTTTTCTTCTTGTCCAGAATCTTATTAGAACCTTTCTTGGCCTACTTGTGGCTTTCTTTGAATCCCCTTTACCTCCTAATGATTCCTATTTGTTTTCTCCGCAATTACAAGTCATCTAGCCTTCATATAGTCCCCTAAATCTAGATATTATTTTTTCATACCTACACTACCTCATCCAAACTCATACAACCCCCTTTAGTGTCTTAGTGATTCCCCTTTTTCATCTCCTAATGTGTTTTATATCTCTTTGTTGAACCTAGTGCAGACACCTAAATTTATCCATACACAATGACATTAGAAATTATCCTGTTCATATTCATTAATTAAATAAAGATTATTTATTTAATCAATTCCTCCTTTATCTATATTCCTCACCCTTAATTAATTAAGTCTAGCTTTCACATTCCTACCCCACAAAAATGATATAAATACTTGAATTATTTATTTAATTATCCTCTTTTCCGCTTCAACCTAATTAGTTAATTAAAACTAATTAATTAACTAGCTAATCCCTTGCACATTATTAATTATGATTAATTTAATTAATCATATATGAAACCCACTTATACTTAATAAGTTACCAAAAAATCTTAGACATTCTAGACAATCCTAACCATCCATTTAGCACATGTGTAAGGAGTGACATGTATCCTCATATCTCTATGTTTCCTCAAACATTTGTGGGAGGAAAAATGCTAGTTCTCTCTTTCCCATTTGAGTTCTCGTGTATGTGAGAGAAGTCACATGTCTCCATCCACTCTTCTTTATGTATCCTTCTCACAAATGTGAAAGGCCTTATTCTCAACACTTTGATTTGGTCAAAATAATCTTATCCCTCCATCTTGGTAGTCTCTCATCAACCTTAATATTTAAACCATTCCTGGCCCTTGATCTTCAAATCAAATCTAAGACATTGATAAAACCATCATCAAACCTATAAATCAAACCCTCTCAAAGACATTTTTGCAACACTATGTATTGTATTTAGACATGCTATCAAATTAAAAAATTAAAAATAACTCTTCATAGTAAAGGGTCATCTTGTTGTATATCCAAGTAACCTATAATCCTCTATCATTCAACAATGCTATCTAGAATATATCAAGAAGATTTGATACCTCTTGTGAGATCTCTCAACATTGGAAACTTTCCTCTTCAATATCAATCTGAGAAGTATTTGAGAGAAAGGTACATGTTATTTGGACATTAAATTTAATTTGTATCTTTTCCCTTATTTCTCATTATCTTCACCTATCCTTCTATTGTATCCATAAGGGATTTATTTTCCTCTAATACTTTTCCATTTCTATAACTTGATTCTAAATCACCTTTGTTGACCATGTTGTTTATGTGTATCCTATTGAAAAATCCACAAATTAACTAGCTTAGTTAAATTCCCATTTAGTAACCTCTTTTGAATGTTTTCCTTGTTTTGTGAATGTTAAGTAGATACATGTTATATGCTTATATGAAAAATACATATGCATGTCACCACAAAGATTCCCAAAAAAATCAAGCACATTTAGAAAGTTCACCCCTTTGGACCATCCTCCCCATCCTTACCCCTGTCCCTTACTGCCCTCCCCAAGTCATTAGAGGATAACTCCTAAGAAAAGATGATGTCGGTGGAGGACGGCGTGGGTGGTGAGGGCGACTCGTGAGCACCCAACTCCTTCTCACGATTCCCAAATATTAAATATGTCGTGCAATATTTCAATAGTTTCATTTTGTTTCTATTCAGAAAAGTTAAAGACAATGAAGGGATATTTCTCTGTTCACCTTTCGTTCGACACTAGGTCACTAGAAACGGTGAACAAAACCTCACCGTTCATTGTATCATTTATAAAACCTCACCGTTCATTGTATCATTTATATATACATCAACCGGATTTATTCCTTGCATAATTATTGGCTCGCAGCTTTGCATGTGAATTGGCTTCCGTGCAAATGTTGGAAAAGGATTTTGAAGCAACTTGTTATTGGCATGTTGCCATCATGCCACGACAAGGAGCTCAAGCTTGAGAAAAAACTAAAAAGACAATATGCCAAAAATCCCAATTTTATAGGCATTCTCATCAACATTAAGTTTGTGTTTTTTAAATGATAAATCCATCATATTAGAATTGACATTTTAGTAAATATAGATATTTATGAAGTCCACTTTGGATCTAAAGAGTTTGTTATGTATGATTATATTCTACACATTAATAAATATGAAGTGTAGTGTACCTTTTTAATTATCAATATCTCCAAACATCTTATAGATGGACCTGCAATCCTTATACTTCTTATAATGTAATTCTTATAATTTAACCCGAATAGTAATGAGACTTATCTAATGAGAATACAATTGAGGGGGTATCTCCTAAAAATAATGGTTCAAGTTTCTAAGTTCTTTCTTTACCAACGAAAGCTTCAACTTAAGTTGATATAATAACAATGGAAACTTCTAAAAATGCAACATGCCCTTAACAAAAATTGTAATCCTTATGATTAGTTTCAATATTGCATTGCAAATTTGTATAATTATTCTTATATGCTAAAAACATGTCCGTTGTAAAGACAAAAGTGATTTGCCTGCTAATGGGTTTTTGAGGGCTAATCCTTAGAGGATGGGTGAAGTGAGACAGGAGTGGGTCTCGCCAGATAAGGGTTGGATCAAGGTCAATTTTGATGGCGCCTCGAGGGGAAATCCAGGGGTCTCTGGAGCTGGAGTAGTTGCCCGGGATGCTTGTGGCAACATTCTAGCCATAGGAGCTAAAAGATTGGTGGATGGATTGAATAATGATGCGGAGTGCCAAGCGGCTTTAGAAGCCATTCTTATGGTTAAGAAATTGGGAGTGAAGAAACTCCATCTGGAAGGCGACTCTCAGATTGTGGTGAACGCGATAGCTAGAGGTTGTATGGAGGTGTGGCATTTAGACAAACATGTTCGAAGAATGAAACTTCTTCTGGGGGGCTTTGAAGATTATAAGGTGACTCATGTTCTCAGAGAAGCTAATGTGGAGGCTGACAAGCTTTCAAATGTGGGGGCGAATGGTTCTTTGGAAAACAACTTTAGACTATTTGAGGACTTTCGAACTATTAGTCCTCTTGATTTTGGTTGAATTGCTTTTATTAAAGGAAGTGAACCCAAGTTGGTCTTGATGTGGTTGATTGACACTGGACTTGTGGGAAATTATGGCCCTTGTAGATTGTGATCTACGATTTAGTTGCAAGTGGTCTTAGGGGTCATGAGTCAAGATTGTGATTTTCTTGAAAATGGAGGGTATGTGTGTCCTTGAAGTGTTTAAGGGTCCTTTATAACATGGTGGTGTCCTTAGGTTGGCCCAATGTGGGTCTAGGAGTCACAAAAAGCAACATTGGGAAAGTTGCTCAAAAGTTGCATGACAACTTTTAAAAGTTGTCAAGCAACTTTTCCACCATGATGTCAAGTTCTTTAAGTTAGCGTGGAAAACCCTAGTTTGGGCACACAAACCAAGGTATAGGTAGTATAAGTACTTGCAAACCCTAAATTCATGGGTTGGATGTTAGACATTGTACGACCCTAGCAAAAATATCAGACTGAGACTGTAAAACTGTTACCAATCAGTTTGAATGAAGGAAACAAGCAGATTAATGGATTGAGATACGTCCAAAACTATGTGGTTTGTCTTTCATGGTGTAAATACTTTCATTTCAAGCAATTAGTGTAGGTTTTTACTTGCAGATTGAGTGAGTTTGTAAATAGTTTGTAAACTGTCTTCTTATTGTCCAGTTTTGGACAGGATTGTGTAAATGGCTGCATAACTCCATTCTCCATTGTGGAACCACCATGAAACCATGGGGAATGAGAATGCAAACCTTGTACCATATTGAAAAACAAGCAGGGCCCTTAAAAATGCAGGAATACCAAGCAAAGACCCACTCCTAGGCGAGACTGGACAGTGCCCGGTTAGGAGAGGTTAGATTGCAGAGGTCTTGGAGAGCAAGGTTGGATAGAGGAGAGTACATCCTTTGGAGGAGGTGTAGAGGAGTGTTAGAAGAATCATTGGTGTGAAGGAGGAGCCTCCACCAATCCAAACAAGGTGGCTAAAACTCAAAGTGCTCACTGTGACCCAGGCAGACCACAAAACCCTCACAAAATCCTTAAAAACCCCAAACCCTAGGCACTGTACGGCCACTTGGAGGCCCAAAACCTAGAAAATATTTGAGCCCTTTCCAATTGAATGGCAATCCATTTTGGGAGTTAGGGTTGTTTGTGCATCGTTTGTGAGAGAAAGCCCTAAAGGACCGGTTAGGAGGCCGAATTGGTCCTAATCCTTGTAGCCCTGTTTTGTAAGCAAAAACACAAAACCATGAAATTGGTAGAAAGGATGAAGGTAGAAACTTCTTGGGAGCACATGGAGGGATGTAAAACATGGTTTAAGACCTAGTACAACCTTGCTAAGACCTTGGAAAGTGTGAAACAAACCTTAGCCCTTATTAGCCATAGTAAGGGGTTTTGAGTCTCATGAGTAGGTGAGACCTTAGCAACATCATAGCAACTCATTGGTGGGTGGATTGGGCAAGGTCAGGGGATTCCTCAAGAAAAGGGAGTCTTAGAGACCCTAAGGTGTGAGGAGAACACTAGGTGATCCAAGGAAAGGATCCAGGAGCATAGACTAGGCTAGTCTATCCCAAACCCCATCCCATCAGATTGGTATCAGAGTGAGTGAAAGACTTGTTGGACTGTGTATGTCTCTATATACTGGTGAATCAGTAGGGGAGAGAAAAATGGTTACTAATGCAGAGCTGGCTAGAGAGGTGGAAGAGCAGAAGGAGAAGAATAGACTCCTTGAAGCAGCAATGAGTGAGATAAGGGATAAACTGCAGGAAGTGGTGGATCAGAGAACACATGAACCTTGGGAGGAAGAAACCAAGGGTAAAGGCAAAAGAACTATAGACATAGATGACATAATTCCTTAACTAGATCCCTTGTTCAATGAAGAACCTTTTGTGAAGGCTATTAAAGCTTTGAACACCAAGGCTTTTGAAGGATTGCCACATTTCAGTGGAAGAATGGACATAGACACTGTTATGGAATGGATTGAGTGCATGGAAAACCACTTTGAGTGTGAAGGAGTGATAGAGGCTCAGAAGGTTAAAGTTGCCAAATCAAGATTCAGGGGAGCAGCCTTGACATGGTGGAAGTACCTACAAGAAGAAAGGGTTAGCATGGGGAAGCTACCTATTGCAAATTGGAAAGCTATGATGAGTAAGATTAAGGAGAACTACTTACCAGAGGATTATGAAGTCCAACTTCATAAGAAGAGACAAGGATTGAAGCAGAAAGATCTTGAGGTAACCTCCTACACCGAAGAGTTCCAAAAACTTTGTCTTAGATCCAAGGTTCAAGAAGATGAATCTATTAAGGTGGCTAGGTATCTAAGCGGCCTAAAGTGGAACATTCAGGAGGAGATAAGCCTATGGACTCCTACTACTGTGCATAAATGTCATCAACTTGCTATCAAGGTAGAAGAGAGGAACAAAAGGAAAGGAGACTCCAATAACAGGGGTAGAGGTAGAGGTAGAGATCAAGTGAATCACCGAGGTGGTTACCAAAGCAAGACAAATGAGCCAAGGAACCAAGGAGAAGCCAAGTTGAGTGAGCATGGTAGTGAAACCAATCTCAGAGGAGGACACTCTAGAGGAAGAGGTGCACAAGGTGGTCCAAATAGGGGTAGAGGTACCAACAGAGGTAACTCCTATTTTGCAACTATGAAGTGTTACAATTGTGGACAATTGGGACACCCGGCATATAGATGCCCTGACAAGCCTACCTCATCAAACAGTGGAAAGAGGGTTGCTTATGCACAAGAAGACTCTTCAAGCAGCAAGACATCGGATGTGGACCAAATTGAATAAGAAGTTGGTAAGAATCTGATGTTCAATAGGATTTTGATCAGACAGCCGGTTAAGGAGGAACCCAAACATAGGAGAGCATTGTTTAGGGTGAGGTGCAAAGTTCTTGGTAAAGTGTGCAAGGTGATAGTTGATACAGGCTCAACTAACAACATCATCTCAAAAGAGGCAGTTAGGAAGTTGAAACTCACAAGAATACCCCACACCAATCCTTACAAAGTGACTTGGTTGAACAAAGGACAAAGTGTGCTAGTCAATGAGCAAACTTGGGTAGAGTTTTCTATTGGAGGATACAAGGACAAGATCCTTTGTGATGTGTTGCCTATGGATGCATGTCACTTGTTGCTAGGAAGACCTTGGCAATTTGATAGGAAGGTGATCTATGATGGAGAGGAGAACTCCATATCATTCAAGAAGGACAGCAAGACTTTCAAGATTCAGTCTTTGATAGAGGATGAAGAGGGCACTTCAAAAACACCTAGTGTTTTAATGGCTACTGGTAAAGAGTTCCTAAATTTGCTACATGAGGAGGAGATAATGAAGTGTGCCATCTTTGTGAAGCCAAGGGAGAAAGCATACAAGTTGCAGGCAGAAATACCCAAAGAGGTAAAGCAAATTTTGCAAGAGTATAAGGATATAGTGAGTGATGGAGCACTTGCAACACTCCCACCAAGAAGGTCTATAAGTCATCAAATAGACTTTGTTCCTGGTGCATCCTTACTTAACAAGGCTGCATATAAGCTCACACCTGATCAGAATAAGGAGGTAGCAAGGCAAGTGCAGGAGTTATTGGAACAAGGACTGATTAAGAAGAGCATCAGCCCATGTGCAGTCCCGGTAGTGCTAGCATCAAAAAAAGGAGGTAAGTGGAGACTTTGCACCGAATCAAGAGCAATCAATAGGATTACCATAAGGTTTAGGTTTCCTATTCCTAGAATAGAGGATCTAATGGATTGTTTAGGAGGGGCTATGTATTTTACCAAGCTAGACCTTAAAAGTGGTTATCACCAGATAAGAATTAAGGAGGGTGATGAGTGGAAGACTGCTTTTAAAACCACAGATGGATTGTATGAGTGGCTTGTGATGCCATTTGGGCTTACTAATGCTCCAAGCACCTTCATGAGGTTGATGAATGAGGTGTTGAAAGACTTCACAGGCAGATTTGTGGTAGTGTACCTAGGTGACATTCTCATCTATAGCAAAACCAAGGAAGAGCACCTTGAGCATTTGAGGTTAGTTTTAGAAAGGTTGCATGAGGAGAAATTATCCATCAACCTAGAGAAGTGTGACTTCTTGAAGCAAGAGCTAGTTTACCTAGGATTTGTGGTGTCTAAGGGAACCTTGAAGATGGATCCAAGCAAAGTGGAGGCAATCTTGAATTGGCCTGCACCTAAAATAGGGACTGAAGTTAGAAGTTTCCATGGATTAGCTCAATTCTATAGGAAATTTGTGAGGAATTTCAGTGGTATATGTGCACCAGTCCTTGACACCATTAAAGGAGGTCTTAAAACTAAGTTTGAATGGACTGAGCAAGCAAACAAAGCATTTCAATTGTTGAAACAGGAAGTAGCCACAAAACCTATCCTTCTCCTACCTACGTTTGATAAGCTATTCACTTTGGAGTGTGATGCAAGTGGAATTGCAGTAGGCGGTGTGTTGAGTCAAGAGGGAAGACCTATGGCATTTTTCAGTGAGAAGCTTAATGAAGCAAAGAAGTACTCAGCCTATGACCTAGAGTTGTATGCATTAGTGCAGTCTCTTAAGAAATGGAGGCATTATCTACTTCCAAAAGAATTTGTAGTGTTCACAGAAAATCAAGCATTGAGTTATATTAACACTCAAGAGAAGGTAAGCAACAGGCATCTAAAATGGATGGAATATCTCCAATCCTTCACCTTCACCATCAAGCATAAGAAGGGGCAACTTAACAGGGTGGCAGATGCATTAAGCAGGAAGTTGTTGACAGTTCAAGAGTTACAGTTGCAAAGCATAGGAATAGAAGGTTTCAAAGACCTCTATGAAGGAGATGAAGACTTCTCAACAACTTACAAGGTTTGCAAAGAGTTTGAGAACCATTTCCATGGTGAGTATGCAGATTACACTCTCCAAAATGGTCTCTTGTTCAAGGGTAACCAGTTGTGTGTACCTAGAGGATCCATGAGGGAGAACCTCATCCAAGAAAAATATAATGGCAGTTTAAGTGGACACTTTGGAGTTAACAAAACCTTGGATTTAGTACAAAGGTACTATTATTGGCCTAAGTTGCCAAGGGATGTAAAGAGGTATGTAGAGCAACGTGGAGTGTGTCAAAGAGCAAAAGGTGGATCAAGAAATGCCGGTTTATATCAACCATTACCGTCCCTAACAGACCTTGGGAATGCATAAGCATGGACTTTGTAGTAGGACTTCCCAAGACAAAAATAGGTATGGACAACATCTATGCGGTAGTAGATAGATTTTCCAAGATGAGTCATTTTATCCCATGTAAGACTACACATGATGTAAGCTATGTTGCACATATCTTCTTCAAAGAGATTGTTAGGATTCATGGACTCCCTTTAAACATTGTTTCAGACAGGGACAACAAGTTCATGGGTCATTTTTGGCAAACATTATGGAGGAGACTAGGAACTAACTTGTCATTTAGCTCAGCTTACCATCCACAAACAGATGGGCAGACTGAAGTCATCAATAGGGTGTTAGGTAACTTGCTGAGGTGTTTAACTAAGGAATATGGCCAAACATGGGACCTAATCATTTCTCAAGCAGAGTATGCATATAATGACAGTGTGAATAGAACCACTAGTAGAAGTCCTTTTGAGGTTGTCTATGGCAGACATCCAAGAGGAGTATGTGAGTTGAGAGACCTTGGTAGTTTGGAAATGAAGAGTGGGCAAGCAGAATACTTCACTCAAACCATCAAGGAAGTTCAAGAGTAGGTTAAGAAGGCCATCCTTGAATCCACTCAAAAACTGAAAGCCAAAGTGGATGAGAAGAGGAGAGAAGTTCAGTTCAAGGTGGGTGACTATGTGATGGTCCATTTGAGCAAAGCTAGGATGCAAGGAGGTAAGCCTACCAAACTGCAGATTAGAAGGGTAGGACCTTGTAGAATCCTGTCGCAATATGTTAAGAATGCCTACAAAGTTGACCTGCCTTCAGATTTAGCTATATCACCAGTCTTTAATGTAGCTAACCTGATCATGTACAAGGGTGAGATAGCAGGGCAGACTGAGAACCAATCCAAGGTACTGCAGGACCTTGATGTTAATGTCTTACCACAGGTGAAGAAGCCTAATGATAGGGAGGTATGTGCAAGGTGGTTGTCAAGTGGCTAGTATGTTTGCTAAGTGATAGTTCCTTACTATTTTCAAGGTGCAGTCACCAAGGACAAGGTGCAAATTATCTCAAAGGCAATCTAACAACTCACCTTGTTCCACCTCCCTATGTCAAACTCTTCTTGGCTACTCAAGGGCTTCAACTCCATAATCACTCTGGAATGGTAATCCAACTCCTTACTCACCCAATTGGAATTCAATCCTCTATTCCTGATCTTCTCTCTAACTGCACAAGGTCTCCTCTTAGTGAATTATGAGTTTGAGACAAGTTTTGTTTCCTTGGGTGTTTTTTGGGTCTTCTACATTTTGGAGTGTAGAAGCCTTCACAAGTGCTGCAACCTAAATTTTGGAGTCTTATCCACCAAAAAGGTTAAATTCATAAAAGGACAACTTGTTTCAACTGTTATTGATGAACTGTATGCCTTACATCCTTCATGTTTGTACCCGATTTGACAAAAACTTAATTTTGAGGCCTAAAATGGGCTACAAGGAATTAGCCCTCCATTTGGGGTTTTATGCTCACCCTGCTCAAGCGATGGACTTCCAGCCTAAAATATTTACATATATGGATAACATTTTGGGAATACTTGAATATTTTCTGAGGTTTAGGGTCCCTTAAGCCTTCTCTATGACTATCCCAAAAATGAGTGCAAAAAGGAGGGTTTGGAATGGTTTTGGAGGCAAGAATCAATTTGTAAATTGGAAATCTTCAAAGGGAACCATGAAACCTCATTACTACCATGTCTCATGATATTTAGACCAAAATTAAGTAGTCTTGCACCCTCAAAGGGTTGGAGAACAAGAATTTACAAAAATGCTCATAGGGAGTGAGCAACATTGACAACTTTTAAATCTTGCTTTCTACAAACACAACTTTCGCATGAGAACCAATTGCAATACAAAGCAAGTGAACATGGCTATCATTAATGAAAAGAAAGGGATCATGTTAGCCCTGCACAAAAGGCATTAATAAAATTACAAATCATTGGAGTATCCGTTGTCAACTAACTGTCACTGCACTTTCCTCTTTTCACTGTTTTTTTTCCACTTCATCCCTGCACTTTCACTGTTAAAACTCTTTACAAAAAGTATGTTTTGTGCTCCTTAACAAGGCTCTATATTTAATGTTTTATTGACCTTCATACCTATCATTTTGAAGGAGAAGATTACATTTATAACTTCAAAAGAAAATGTAAAACTCAGTCCTAGTTGACTGTGATAGCCAACTGGCATTACAACCTTGCCTCAAAGATCATTGATTGATCTTGGCAACTTCGAACCCATAGATAACACCCAAAATTAATCCTTTTTCTTTTTTATAAGAAATTAGAAGGAGGTACAAAACCTTACAAGCTCCAATGTATGGTGGAGAGTAGGCTAATGAAAGGAAATTGACTCTAAAACAATGACTCACTGTCTTTTACATTATTTTCACAAACTAAACATGAAGACATTCTCCTTATGGCTCAGAAAGCCTCTTTGCCTTGACATACAAACTTAAACATCAAGGCAAGTCTGTTAAACTATTAAATGCACTTGCTATAGAAGAGCAAAACATCAAATTTCTTCAAGACCCTAGCCAAATGGCACACTTGCCTAGGGCTCCATGGCCACAAAACTCCTTACACCTGCATTCTTGAAGACAAAAAATGTATTTACATAATTTACAAGCTGACCAACTAGGTCTTGGGAAGCCATGAACATTTTAGGACTCCAAGAAGCCAAGTTGGTCAAGCATCCTTGCCAATTCCTAGACAAGGCAGTGAAACTGTCAAATCAAACTAATTTTACTACAAACTCAAAACTTGATAAAATTAGATGCCACCAAAGGGAAAAGCTTAAGAAAACATAATGGAAACTAAAAATGCAAGAATAGTATGGCCAAGTACAACAAGTGTACGGACTGCTGTTCACATGGAGTTAAAAACTAAAGAAAACCCAAGCAAAACTATTGCAAGTTTGCAAAATGCTTCATAACTTTGAATGATCAACCCTTACAATAGTTAAAATAGGAGATTAAATACCTCTCCAAGTTGGTTAGCCTCCTATACAGATAGGTACATGTCCAAGGGCACTTAAATTTGACATTTTGATGCCTAAATGACAACTTTTGGTGCTTAGAAAATGCAAGATTGACCTCCAAGACTAACAATCACCTAAAAACACTTCTCACACCTAAAACCCAAGCATAAAACATGTCTAAAACCTTTTCAAAACAAAAACCACATTAAAAACTCATTTTTCCATCATTTTGCCAAGCAACACCAAACTAGCAACTTTGAGCAAAAAGATGAAAATAAGAAACCAAAACTACACAATGAGTTCAAAACTCATCCAAACAACCTAGAACAACTTCAAAAACATCTAAGACAACTTTCCAACTTAAAACTAACAAAAATCAAACCTGTGATGAAAATGAAGCTGAGAATGAAGCTAGGTGCTCCTGCACCATACTCCCCTGATGACAAAGAAGTCATGTGACTCCTTTGGGCATAAAAGAGAGAGGAATACCGGCCTTGGTGAAGTCACTTTCAGGTGTCCAAGTGACTTCAGAAGCTAGTTGATCTTTCCACTTGATCAAATGCTCAAGGTAGTCATGCTTTCTAGTCTTTTTGATGATTCTAGAATCAAGTACCTATTCAAGAATGGGAGAAGAAGAAGAGGGGATAGATAGATCAGAAAGGGAATTTGAAATGTCTGAAGTTCTTTGAGTCTCTTTTGGAGGCTGCCCCTTGAAAGGTACCAAATCTGCAACTTTAAAGATAGGAGACAAGGAAACATCGGCAAGTAAATCAATTTTATAAGCATTTGGACCATACTTAGCCAAAATCCTGCAAGGTCCAATTCTTATCATCTGTAACTTGGTAGGAACTCCCTTTTGCAACCTACACTTGTTGAGATGTACCATCACAAAATATCCAACTGAGAATTGGACATCCCTCTTAGAAGCATCCACCCTTGCCTTGACTTTTGTTGTGGTGTCCTGCAAAGACTGTTTAACCTGTTCATGTATCTCTCTTAGAGATTGTGCCATATCTTCTGTTGTCCCACTAACATGTTGCAAGTTAGTCACATCATGTAACTCAAAAACACCTCTTGGGTGCATACCATAAACAATCTGAGATGGACTCTTACCAGTGGATCTATTTACACTGTCATTGTAGGCAAACTCTGCCTGTGGGATGAGTTGATCCCAGCTTTGTCCATACTCCTTGGTGAGACATCTGAGTAAATTACTTAATGTTCTATTCACCACTTCTGTTTGGCCATCTGTCTGTGAATGGTAAGCTGAGCCAAAAGACAAGTTAGTACCCAATTTCTTCCACAAAGTCTTCCAAAAATGACGCAAAAACTTAACATCTCTATCTGATACAATGCTAGATGGCAAACCATGTATTCTGACAACTTCTTTAAAGAAAAGGAAAGCAATATGACTAGCATCATTAGTAGTTTTGCAAGGTATAAAGTGAGCCATTTTACTAAATCTGTCAACAACCACAAAGATACTGTCATGCCCTGTTTTTCTCTTTGGTAAACCTACAACAAAATCCATGCTGATGCACTCGCATGGCCTAGAAGGAATGGGAAGTGGCTGATATAAACTAGCATTAGTGCTATTACCTTTGGCCTTCTGACATACCATGCACTGTTCAACATACCTCCGGACATCTCTTTGCATCTTAGGCTAGTAATAAAAGCATTGAACCAACTCTAAGGTCTTATTGAGACCAAAATGGCCACTCAAACACCCATTGTGTTTCTCTTGGATGAGATTTTCTCTCATGGAACCTTTAGGAACACACAGCTGTCCTCCCCTGAATAACAAACCATTCTGCAATGTATAGTCAGCATACTCACTATGGAAATGATTCTCAAAAGCAAGACAAACTTTATAAGCAACAACAAAATCATCATCATTAGGATATAAATCTTGAAAGCAATCAATCCCAATACTCTTAACTTGGATCTCCTGAATAGTCAACAATCTCCTACTTAAAGCATCAGC
Source organism: Cryptomeria japonica (assembly GCF_030272615.1). Taxonomy (NCBI): domain Eukaryota; kingdom Viridiplantae; phylum Streptophyta; class Pinopsida; order Cupressales; family Cupressaceae; genus Cryptomeria; species Cryptomeria japonica. The sequence goes on along the minus strand of NC_081405.1, from coordinate 688,111,946 downwards.
TACTTTGTTACATTGGCCTTTCTTGTGCTTAAGAGTAAAGGTATATGCTTGGAGGTACTCTACCCATTTCACATGCCTATGGTTGAGTTTATCCTGAGAATTTAAGAAACTGACTGCTTGGTTGTCTGTATACACAACAAATTCTTTAGGAAGCAAATAATGCCTCCACTTCCTGAGTGCCTGCACCAATGCATATAACTCTAAATCATAAGATGAATACTTTTTCTTTGCATCATTTAATTTTTCACTAAAGAAAGCAACTGGTCTATTATCTTGACTCAAGACTGCACCTACTGCAAGATGACTGGCATCACATTCTATAGTAAAGAGTTTATCAAAACTAGGAAGGATTAACACTGGCTGTGTAGCAACTCTAGTTTTGAGTAACTCAAACCCCTTATTGGCTACCTCGGTCCATTGAAACTTGACCTTATGACCACCGTTTATTGTATCTAACATGGGCGCACAAATTTCGCTGAAACCTCTGATAAAATTTCTGTAAAACTGGGCTAGACCATGAAAACTCCTAACTTCATTGGCTGATTGTGGGGTTGGCCAACTTGTTATGGTTGGAGCTTTAGATTGATCCATCTTAAGATCTCCACTGGACACAACAAAACCAAGATAGACTAGCTCTTGCTGCATAAAATCACATTTCTCAAGATTTATTGTTAACTGCTCATCAGATAATCTTTGCAAAACAATAGCTAAGTGTTTCAAATGCTCCTCTTTAGTCTTACTAAAAATGAGTATATCATCTAAGTAGACGACCACAAACTTACTGAGAAAAGCCTGCAATACTTCATTCATTAACCTCATAAAGGTATTGGAAGCATTAGAGAGTCCAAAAGGCATAACCAACCATTCATAAAGACCCTCATTTGTTTTGAAAGAAGTTTTCCACTCATCACCCTCATTTATTCTTATCTGATGGTAACCACTTTTTAAGTCTATTTTGGAGAAATACCTCGCACCCCCTAAACAATCCATCAAATCTTCTATCCTGGGAATAGGGAATCTGTATCTTATTGTGATCTTGTTGATAGCTCTGGAGTTTGTGCATAGTCTCCATGTGCCCCCTTTCTTAGGTGCTAACACAGTGGGTACGACACAAGGACTTATACTTTTTCTTATTAATCCTTGATCCAATAACTCTTGAATCTGTCTAGCTACCTCTTTGTTCTGTTCAGGAGTCATCTTGTATGCTGCTTTGTTTGGCAAAGAAGCTCCTGGTATAAAGTCAATTTGATGACTAATGGCTCTAGGAGGAGGTAATGTTGCTGGTTGTCCATCACTGATGATGCCCTTAAAGTTATCAAGAATTTGCTGCACTTCTTGTGGGATCTCAACTTGTTTTTCTTTCTTATCCTCCTTAGGTTTCACTACAAGCGCATAACCAATCCCATCTCCCTCTTTCATGGTTTGGATGAACTCTTTTATATTGACTAATAACACTTTAGGTGCCTATGGTTTGCTGTTCTCTGTCTCTTCACTAAGGGACTGAATTTTGTAGACAATGCCATTCTTTTGAAAGGAATATGTGTTTTTTTCACCATCATGGTGTGCCCTTCTGTCAAATTGCCAAGGTCTACCCAATAGTAGATGGCAAGCATCCATGGGAAGGATGTCACATAGTATCCTATCCTTGTATTCACCTATGTTGAAATCTACCCATGCTTGTTCATTCACTAGGACATGTTGCCCCTTGTTTAACCAGGTTACCTTGTAGGGTTCACTGTGCTTCATTCTAGGTAGGTTCAATTTGCTAACTGCCTCCTCTGAAATAATGTTATCTGTGGAACCTAAATCTATAACCACCTTACATACCTTGCCCAAGATTTTGCACTTTATCCTGAACAATGCTCTTCTCTGAGACACTTCACACTTATGAGGTTCTTGCATCAATACTCTCCTCATCATTAAACTCTCACCATCTTCGGGTGCTAGGTGCATTGCTGGAGTTCTTGTACTACTCCCTTCCTCCTGAACATAGTTCACTCTTTTTTCACCTCCATGGGAAGAACTAGGCTTTTCTGGACACCTATAAGCAGGATGACCCAATTTCTGATAGTTGTAGCATCTCATTGTGGAGAAGTAAGACCCTCTACTTGGGCCACTAGACCTACCCCTTCCTAGGTTGCTTGATCCCCTTCCCTTATAATTAGGTTTACTCTGAGAATCCCCGCTTTGCTCTATAAGCTTAGATTCCCCATGGGACCTTTGATTTATGTGTCTTCCCCCAAAAATGCCTCGATGGCCTCGATCATCTCTACCTCTTCCTCTACCTCTGTTATGTTTCTCTTGCTTCTTCCTACTCCTTTCCTCTACCTTGAGTGCAAGTTGATAGCACTTCTGGACTATTATAGGGCACAACAAACTTAACTCTTCCTGTATGTTCCATCTCAAGCCATTGAGATACCTAGCAACCTTAACATTTTCATCCTCTTGGATCTTTGACCTAAGGCATAGCTTCTGAAACTCCTCGGTGTAGTTGTTGACATCTAACTCTTTTTGCCTAAGGTTTTGCCTTTTCCTATGGAGTTGTATTTCATAGCCCTCTGGAATGTAAGCCTCTCTAATCTTGGACAACATTCCCTTCCAAGTTGCTATGGGCCTTTTTCCCTCTTTCTCACGTTCATCCTGAATGAACTTCCACCATGTTAAGGCAGCTCCTCTCAACCTGGACTTATCCACCTTCACTTTCTGGGCCTCTGTCACACCATCACACTCAAAATGGTTCTCAAGCCCCTCAATCCACTCCATTACCACTTCTGGGTCCATTTTTCCGTTGAATAGTGGGACCCCTTCTAGTGTTCTCCCACTCATAGCCTTCAAGGCTTTCAAAAAGGGTTCATTCTCTATCACAGGGTCTGGTATAGGGGTTTCATCTTCTATGGCTAATAGCTTACCCTTACCTTCTGTTCCCTTTATCTTATTGTTGGCTTCATCTGCCTTCACTTCTACTTCACCCAACTTCTTCTCTAAAAGGTCTAGCTTCACTCTGAGTAACCTATTTTCTTCTTCCTGGTCTTCCACTTTCTTTGCTAATTCTGCATTTGTCACCATGGTTGCCATATTGCTACTTCTTCCCAAGTGTAACTGGGCTCTGATACCACTATGATAGGCAGGTAAGTGCAAGGTGGTTGCAAAGTGGCTAGTATGTTTGCTAAGTGATAGTTCCTTACTATTTTCAAGGTGTAGTCACCAAGAACAGGGTGCAAATTAGCTCAAAGGCAATCTAACAACTCACCTTGTTCCACCTCCCTATGTCAAACTCTTCTTGGCTACTCAAGGGCTTCAACTCCATAATCACTCTGGAATGGTAATCCAACTCCTTACTCACCCAATTGGCATTCAATCCTCTGTTCCTAATCTACTCTCTAACTGCACAAGGTCTCCTCTTAGTGAATTATGAGTTTGAGACAAGTTTTGTTTCCTTGGGTGTTTTTTGGGTCTTCTACGTTTTGGAGTGTAGAAGCCTTCACAAGTGCTGCAACCTAAATTTTGGAGTCTTATCCACCAAAAAGGTTAAATTCATAAAAGGACAACTTGTTTCAACTGTTATTGATGAACTGTATGCCTTACATCCTTCATGTTTGTACCTGATTTGACAAAAACTTAATTTTGAGGCCTAAAATGGGCTACAGGGAATTAGCCCTCCATTTGGGGTTTTGTGCTCACCCTGCTCAAGCGATGGACTTCCAGACTAAAAGCTTTACATATATGGATACCCTTTTGGGAATAATTGAATATTTTCTGAGGTTTAGGGTCCCTTAAGCCTTCTCTATGACTGTCCCAAAAATGAGTGCAAAAAGGAGGGTTTGGAATGGTTTTGGAGGCAAGAATCAATTTGTAAATTGGAAATCTTCAAAGGGAGCCATGAAACCTCATTACTACCATTTCTCATGCTATTTAGACCAAAATTAAGTAGTCTTGCACCCTCAAAGGGTTGGAGAACAAGAATTTACAAAAATGCTCATAGGGAGTGAGCATCATTGACAACTTTTAAATCTTGCTTTTTACAAACACAACTTTTGCATGAGAACCAATTGCAATACAAAGCATGTGAACATGGCTATCATTAATGACAAGAAAGGGATCATGTTAGCCCTGCACAAAAGGCATTAAGCAAATTACAAAGCATTGGAGTATCCGCTGTCAACTAACTTTCACTGCACTTTCCTCTTTTCATTGTTTTTTTTCCACTTCATCCCTGCACTTTCACTATTAAACCTCTTAACAAAAAGTCTGTTTTGTGCTCCTTAACAAGGCTCTGTCTTTAATGGTTTATTGACCTTCATACCTGTCTGTAGTCACATAAATATGTCCAGCTTAATTAAATGAATATTTCATATTTATTTGATTAAAAATCCACTAGCCATCAATTAATTAAATTAATATTTAATTAATTTATCCCCAAACATTCTTCTATTAATTAAATAAATTATTCAATTTATTTTAATTAATTCATTAAACCAAATACAAATCAATTAAATAAATAAAATCTATTTATTTAATTAAATCCCCCTTTCCTCTTTTAAATAAATTAAATAAAACATTTATTTAAATCATTATCCCCCCCCACTTGCATTTTCCTACAAAAGCAACTTGCACATATTTATTGAAATAAATGAATTTTTATTTTAAATAAAATCCTATTTTCCCTCACCCACCAAATCCACTTGCAAAATTTAATCCCCTTCTAGATTCTTCTAACCCCTTCCTAATTAGCCTAAACCATCTTCTAAACTTTGTCACATTCCTAAGCAAAATGGAGTCACTTCTCAAAGACCCCAAAGTCTTTGATAACCATTAAAGGCTTTCAACTTTCAACCACTTAATCCCCCAAAGTCTTCAAAAACCATTAATGGTTAACCCAAACCCTTCCACATGGTTAAAACATTTGTTTTGACTCAACCTCTACCCAACCCAAGGGTCTCATCAAGCCTTTAATGCTTTGACCATGATTATCTCTTAATCATTTGCACAAAGGTTTATCCTTGCATTAACTCCTAATCCAGTGGGTAATCTTAATTTAGGCTTGACCCTTAGCCTTTAGATAACCATGAGGTCTTCTCAGGCCTTTAATGCTTCCAACCTCTTCTTTCAACCCAACCCTATGTTGACACTTGTCACTATTTTATTGGTGCCAAATTGTGCACATGGATCCCCAACTTTCAAGCTTGACCCTTGATTAAACCTTTCAATCCTGGCCATCCATTGCTCCATTTTTCCTATAAATAGAGCCCATTCCTTCATAATCCAGATCCTGAAAACTTGTATGCATCTAAGCTATAGACATTTTAAAGAGAATTTTAGCATAGCATAACTAAATCTTGTCTTTTTGGTTAAAATACACCATTTTAGCATAAAAATAGCTTTTCATTTCATATTTGGAGCTATACTACAAATCTCAATCCTCCATAAGCATCCATAGTGCAAAAAGCTGCTGAGAGCTACACTATTTTGGAACTTGGAGAGGAGAGGAACAAGGGAGAAGGAACTATGAGTATGTTAGGAGGTATTTGGAGATGCCTCATCATGTTTGCTTTGATAGTTAAATATGCTTGCATGCTTTTAGTCTCTCTTTTGGTATGCCTTTTTAGATTAGTTTTCGATTGACTAACACTAATGTTTTGTGTGTTTTGTGTTCTTTGATCATAGACTAATTTTGTGCCATTTAGGAGGGCATCACTGTCATTTTGAAGGAGAAGATTACATTTATAACTTCAAAAGAAATTGTAAAACTCAGTCCTAGTTGACTGTGACAGCCAACTGGCATTACAACCTTGCCTCAAAGATCATTGATTGATCTTGGCGACTTCGAACCCATAGATAACACCCAAAATAACTCCTCGTTTTTGTTTTCAAGCAATTAGAAGGAGGTACAAAACCTTACAAGCTCCAATGTATGGTGGAGAGTAGGCTAATGAAAGGAAATTGACTCTAAAACAATGACTCACTGTCTTTTACATTATTTTCACAAACTAAACATGAAAACATTCTCCTTATGGCTTAGAAAGCCTCTTTTCCTTGACATACAAACTTAAACATCAAGGCAAGTCTGTTCAACTATTAAATGCACTTGCTATAGAAGAGTAAAGCATCAAATTTCTTCAAGACCCTAGCCAAATGGCACACTTGCCTAGGGCTCCATGGCCACAAAACTCCTTACACCTGCATTCTTGAAGACAAAACATGTATTTACATAATTTAAAAGTTGACCAACTGGTTCTTGGGAAGCCATGAACATTTTAGGACTCCAAGAAGCCAAGTTGGTCAAGCATCCTTGCCAATTCCTAGACAAGGCAGTGAAACTGTCAAATCAAACTAATTTTACTACAAACTCAAAACTTGATAAAATTAGATGCCACCAAAGGGAAAAGCTTAAGAAAACATAATGGAAACTAAAAATGCAAGAATAGTATGGCCAAGTACAACAAGTGTACGGACTGCTGTTCACATGGAGTTAAAAACTAAAGAAAACCCAAGCAAAACTATTGCAAGTTTGCAAAATGCTTCATAACTTTGAATGATCAACCCTTACAATAGTTAAAATAGGAGATTAAATACCTCTCCAAGTTGGTTAGCCTCCTATACAGATAGGTACATGTCCAAGGGCACTTAAATTTGACATTTTGATGCCTAAATGACAACTTTTGGTGCCTAGAAAATGCAAGATTGACCTCCAAGACTAACAATCACCTAAAAACACTTCTCACACCTAAAACCCAAGTATAAAACATGTCTAAAACCTTTTAAAAACAAAAACCACATTAAAAACTCATTTTTCCATCATTTTGCCAGGCAACACCAAACTGGCAACTTTGAGCAAAAAGATGAAAACAAGAAACCAAAACCACACAATGAGTTCAAAACTCATCCAAACAACCTAGAATAACTTCAAAAACATCCAAGACAACTTTCCAACTTAAAACTAACAAAAATCAAACCTGTGATGAAAATGAAGCTGAGAATGAAGCTAGGTGCTCCTGCACCACCTAAAGTAGAGGAGATCTTGGAATCAAGGGTGAAGAAGTCTACTAGAAACTAGGTCTGCATGGAGCACTTAGTGAAATGGGCAGATCAACCAGTATCTGAAGCTACATGGGTGGAGGAGAACAGGTTCAAGGCACTTGGAATAGACCCGACTCTCATCTCTTCTTAAGTTGTGTGCAGAGGGGGAGTATGGTGCAGGAGCACCCTTCCAAACTCTTTCTCTTTCTTTGTTTTGTTTGTGTTATGCTTCTTTAGAAGCCATTGTACATAAAATAATGAGCCATGTGCTCATAGGTCCTAGTTAGGGTCCTAGTGGAGATCTTAGGGGTCATGAGTCAAGATTGTGATTTTCTTGAAAATGGAGGGTATGTGTGTCCTTTAAGTGTTTAGGGGTCCTTTATAACATGGTGGTGTCCTTAGGTTGGCCCAATGTGGGTCTACGAGTCACAAAAAGCAATATTGGGAAAGTTGCTCAAAAGTTGCAAAAGTTGCATGACAACTTTTAAAAGTTGCATGACAACTTTTAAAAGTTGCATGACAACTTTTAAAAGTTGCATGACAACTTTTAAAAGTTGCATGACAACTTTTCCACCATGATGTCAAGTTCTTTAGGTTAGCATGGAAAACCCTAGTTTGGGCACACAAATTGAGGTATAGGTAGTATAAGTACTTGCAAACCCTAAATTCATGGGTTGGATGTCAGACATTGTACGACCCTAGCAAAAATATCAGACTGAGACTGTAAAACTGTTACCAGTCAGTTTGAATGAAGGAAACAAGAAAATTAATGGATTGAGATACGTCCAAAACTATGTGGTTTGTCTTTCATGGTGTAGATACTTTCATTTCAAGCAATTAGTGTAGGTTTTTACTTGCAGATTGAGTGAGTTTGTAAATAGTTTGTAAATTGTCTTCTTACTGTCCAGTTTTGGACAGGATTGTGTAAATGGCTGCATAACTCCTTTCCCCATTGTGGAACCATCATGAAACCATGGGGAATGAGAGTGAATACCTTGTACCATATTTCAAAATAAGAAGGGCCCTTAAAAATGCAGGAAGACCAAGTAAAGACCCACTCCTAGGCGAGACTGGACAGTGCCCGGTTAGGAGAGGTTAGATTGCAGAGGTCTTGGAGAGCAAGGTTGGACAGAGGAGAGTACATCCTTTGGAGGAGGTGTAGAGGAGTGTTAGAAGCATCATTTGTGTGAAGGAGGAGCCTCCACCAATCCAAACAAGGTAGCTAAAACTCAAAGTGCTCACTGTGACCCAGGCAGACCACAAAACCCTCACAAAACCCTTAAAAACCCCAAAACATTCGCCCTAGGCACTGTACGGCCACTTGGAGGCCCAAAACCTAGAAAATCATTGAGCCCTTTCCAATTTAATGGCAGTCCATTTTGGGAGTTAGGTTTGTTTGTGCATCGTTTGTGAGAGAAAGCCCTAAAGGACCGGTTAGGAGGTCTAATTGGTCCTAATCCTTGTAGCCCTGTTTTGTAAGAAAAAACACAAAATAGTGAAATCAGTAGAAAGGATGAAGGTAGAAACTTCTTGGGAGCATATGGAGGGATTTAAAACATGGTTTAAGACCTAATACAACCTTGCTAAGACCTTGGAAAGTGTGAAACAAACCTTAGCCCTTATTAGCCATAGTAAGGGGTTTTGAGTCTCATGAGTAGGTGAGACCTTAGCAGCAACATAGCAACTCATTGGTGGGTGGAATGGGCAAGGTCAAGGGATTTATCAAGCAAAGGGAGTCTTAGAGACCCTAAGGTGTGAGGAGAACACTAGGTGATCCAAGGAAAGAATCCAGGAGCATAGACTAGGCTAGTCTATCCCAAACCCCATCCCATCAAAACCCCATGTGGGATCAACAACTATTGTCTTGCCCAACCATAAGAATTGTGCTTGTCTTCTTTTAAACATTCAAACATTCAAGACCAAACATCAAAACATTGTGTCTTTAGGTGTATGCAAAACATTTTTGCATCAAACAACACATTTTTCTTTGAGTCATTTTGAGTCCAAACACTTGCAAACATAGAGTCCTCGGCAATATTGTGTCCTCTTGTCACAAAAAATGGTCAAAAATTAAGATTTGGTCACAACAAACAAATTTACAAATTGGAAAAAATGCACTCTGATTCTGGAAACGCGTCTGTGTCTGACAGAAACACGTCTGTGTCCTGTAACTGCGTCTGTGTAGGATAGAAACACGTCTATGTTATCATAACAAATTGCATTCACGAAATTCTCAGAAACGCGTCTATGCACTGTCTAATCATGTCTGTGCTAAGTAACTGCGTCTGTGAAGTATACAGGCACGTCTGTGTTTAGTATTGAAAAAAAACTTACAGTCCAACAAACAAGAGAAACCAGTTTCAGAATTCTTGAGCTTCCTAAGTTATTTCTCCGGGTTTTCATCTAGCATTCAACCTATTTTTGGGTCTCACAAAGTTCATCATTGCTTTACACCTTGCATTACATTCACATTTGTCTAAACTTGAGTCAAAAGGTCATTTGCCTGTCCTCATCTTGCCTTGTCAACACAATACATACAAAAACATTTTGCTAAGTGGTCCCTCATCAAGGTCTATCACCTCTAGGTCTCATTTGGTCTTACTTAGAGTCAAGGTCAACTTACCTCATCAAGAGAATCTATCATCTCTTTGGCAGTTACACCTACTCTACTACATACATACTTGGTCTTACACTTTGGACATTGCAAGTACACCTCAAATTCATTTACATTCCATCCAACTCTTGGTCTTCCATACTCTTTCCATTTTCATCTAGTCTCACAAATCTTGCTCAAGACGTAGTTCATGGTTGAAACTCGTTCCCAAAAATCTAGGAGAGAAGCTAAAGAGGCTCAAGAGTCTACAAACATGAGTGGCTATGAGTACGACAACGATATCTTTTTCAATTCTGATCATACCACATTACCTGACATGGACATCTATAGAAACACTCAAAATGTTGAGAACATGGATAATACAAACAACAATGATACACACAATGACAATATGGACAATATTTTAGTACATTCAACAGAAGTGGAAGACTCTATTATGGATCCCCATTTTAATAGATTGGTTGAGGAAATCATGAGAAGAGATAGATAATATTTCTTATAAGTGATGGCATAGAGTGGAGCTAAGATACCTCGTGATTTTGACATGTCTCAAATAGTGGAAAATTGACCTATGCAAGAAACTCAACTCAACATGGATCAAAGGAGACCTAATAGTGGAGGTACTAGAGGACCATGTTTCGTGCCTGAGTCACCATCATCTTTGTTTCAAAAACCTGAGGTCCCAAATACACATGGTCAAGCTTATGATACTCGTGAAAGAGCATCTCATGAACAACTTCTTCTATGCAGATCATTATGGAAGTCTTATGCAGATAAATAAACTCAATTGCATACCAATGCTAAGGACCAACCTCCAAAACAATTGGATATCCAGAGGCATGCTCAAAATTTGGACACAAGAAAACCCCGTGTCAAATTTGGGGGAACTACACAAGAACAAACTCATGACATGACTATAGAATATGATATACATGGACAAATCAGATATTCCATTCCTCATTATGACTCTATACCAGGTGGTTCCTATACGTAGTATCATTATAGACCTCCTCCATATGAACATGTTTATGATCAATACCATCCATATATGGAGTATCCTCCTCCTCCACCCGATGGCTCAAGCATGGGATATGGTCTAAGAAGTCGGTCTCCACCTAAGAACAATTTGGAATAGCAAATAAAGGACTTACAAAAGAAAATGGAGGACGTAAATACACCAAAGCCAACTTACACAATGAGAGATATATGTCCCTATCCATTTGATAAAAGCATTCCAATGCCTCCATTTCCTACACACTTTGTGACACCAAAGTTTGATAAATACAAAGGAAAATGAGACCCTAAGGCACATATAAGACAGTTTTTCACAGCTTGCATTGAGGTAGCAGCAGAAGAAACATACTTGATGAGATTGTTCTCACAAAGCTTAGGTGATCAAGCTATGGAATGGTTCTCCCAACTTCCACCTGGAATTAAGTCATGGGGTGATCTAGTAGAAGCTTTTATCCAACATTTCTCATACAACATAGAGACAGATATATTAGTCACCACTTTGTGCAACACCAAGCAAAAGGATGGCGAGTCATTTTCATCATTCTTACAAAGATGGAGGAATTTAGTAAACAGATGCTCTTGTGAAATTCCACAAAAACAAATGGTAGAGATGTTCATACAGAATGTCAACAGAGAAATTGGTTAAGACTTGAGAAAAGCTTGTTTGTCTACTTTCAAGGACATCATTGAGAAAGGATTAGCAACAAATAAGGTCTTAATTGAGCAAGGAGTCATTAAGATATTCAAAGAAAACAAAGAGGAGTTTAAAGGAAAAGACAAGCCACGATTTTGGAGCAAAAACAAGAACACAGTAAAAGATGGTGTTGTCGATGCTAACACAGTAAGACCCAAAATCATTCTTTCTGGATCAAGTTCTACAAACAATCAAGTGAATACTCAAATAACTTCAAAACCATGAAAGAAATATACCCATTGGGAGAACTACTTGAATCAGCTTTCAAGAAGCTAGTGGCAAACAAGATAATAACAATTCCAAACAATCTTTCATATGAGCCAAAGTGATCTCTTAGATGTGTGGATGAGAATGAGGATGTTTTCCCTCGTAGTCTATCTTATAGACTACCCTAGCCCTAGTTTCCCGCGTCTGTCTTCTTTATCTTGTGACTATGTCACTCTATCCTATCTTGTCAGTCCGTTTTAGCTTTTCTTTCTTATCGAGAAATTGTCTGCGATCTTTTCAGACATTTTCATCCAATCTCTCGAGGGGGCATATTATTCCCATCTTGGGGCAACTTTCTATCAGTTCATCTTATCTTCTTTGAAACAACGCGACAAGCTGCATTGTCTCAAAGAGGGGCAAAATGTAGACACCTAAAATTGTCCTATCTAATTAAATAAATATTTTAATATATTTAATTATTTGAGCCTAATTCTTATATTAATTGAATAAATCTTTATTTATTTAATTAATTCATTTATCCTTTTCTATCCTTATTTCCTATTTAAATAGATACTTTTATTTATTTAAATTACCCTTTTCCTAAATTAAATAAATATTTCATTTATTTAATTGATCCCACTTCTTCTATTAATTAAATAAATCTTTATTTATTTAATTAATTCATTAGCCTTTTCTACCTATGACACATGTCATTCATCTCTTAATTCCTAGACTACCTACCCTCTCATTATTTTATTATTTCTTCTACCTACCCTTTAATCTTAGCCGACCATTTATCTCTTACACCTCTTAATCTTATCCCTCCATTTCCTACAACGTCTTCTATATAAGAGGATGCTTCCTTCATTATCAAATCTCCTGGACTAGCATTCGAACTTTCATATGCGATCGAGCCTACTTGCAACCACATTTCCGTTCTTTGTTGAGTTCTTGTGCACACATAGAATATGATAGCAAATATATCAAGCAAGATCAATGGAGATAGGAAGAATGGAGATTCAAACCCTAGTGGACATGAGATGGTATAATCTTTGTGATTTTGTTGATTTGCATTGTCTTAGGTAATCTTCATATGTTATGGTGGATCTTTGTTGTTGTTAGGCTAGGGTTTTGTGGTTGAATTGATAAATACTTTGAATAAATTCGTTAATAAAATGAATAATGATATTACATCTAAGAAATCCTTTTATATATATATATATATATATATATAACTTGACAATATTTTATAATAGATTCAATGTCTACTTCCTTTCAATAATTCTTTAATGCCTTCCTTTAATTAAACAATCAATTTACATAGTAATATAAATAGACATAAGATAATATTTAATTAATTATTCATGATTATTAATATAATTTGAGAAATTAAATAATAGTTATTCATTAACTATTAAACCCCATACCTCATCTCAATTGTGATTAATTTGAGAAAAAAACTAAAATGTTTAAAATGACACATTTATCAATTTCACTTTCTAGAAATGTGTATTAGAGTCTAGGCTTATGGTTGTTGAATGACAAATTCATTAGATTGGTAGTAACATAAGTTATTGGACTCGTTTTTAGGGTGTGTGCAAGATGTTGAGTCTACTTTTTGGTCAAAAAGTGGAAGTATTTTCCCTGGTTTTAGATTTTACCACATTTGACCTAAAAATTTGAAGCACTTAAAGATAGAATCTTGAAAAATTCGGCAATACGAAATATAGCACTTAGAGTCTAGTTTTCAAATATGTAATTTATTTTAATACCCAGATAATAGAAATTGACTTTCAAAAGGGGTTTCTGAAAAACCACTATTTAAAAATGCCTATTTCAGGACCATACCATGCATATGTATGACCACCACTTTTTGACACAAATAATTTTATTTTTTTCAAACCTTTTTGGGAAAATATTTTGTAACACGCTGAAGATTGATGAGGATATCTTTTTGTAATTTTTTTGTTCATATTAATTTTTTATTGATTTTCTATTGGCCATATTTGTTGCTTTAAAAATCCCTCATGTACGACCACCATAATTTGACCTAAATTTTTTTTTTTTTAAATAATTTTTTGTAATATTGAAATTTTCTTTTATGTAGATTGATGTCATAATTTGTTTTTCAAAAATTATAGAAACAAAAAAGTTATTAAATAAATAAGAAAACTTGATATTTCAAGTTAATGGACCAGATCTAGTACAAATTAATTAAAAATTAGAAAATATAATCAAATATTAAAAAATTATATATTTGGAATCTACTTAATGTAATCTCTAATTGGTTTTAATTTTGTTTGATATTTATGTAAAAATGAGCATCAAACATATGTCAAAAGTTATAAATAAAACCTTTCCCCTATCATTTGTAATATATATTTTCATTATCATTAAAAGTTATAAATCTTGTATTCCCTCTTGCTTTGGAAATATTCGAGCTATTAGATTCTTTCTCGAGCTTTGATCCATTATTTTTTTCATCATGGAATCTTATTAGAACCTTTTCCATCCTACTTGTGGTTTTCTTTGAATCTCCTTTACCCCCTCATTTTTCCTATCTGTTTTTTCCCCTATTAGAAGTCATCTAGCCTTCATACCATCCCCTTAATCTACATATTATTTTTTCATACCTACACTACCTCATCCAAACTCTTACAACCATCTTTAATGTCTTAGTGATTTATATTTTCCACCTCCTAGTGTGTTTTATATCTCTTTGTTGAACCTATTGTCTAGACAACAAAATTTAGCCATAGTCAATGACATTATAAATTATCCTATTCATATCTATTAGTTAAATAAAGATAATTTATTTATTTAATTAGTCCTTCTTTTATCTATATTCCTCGCCTTTAATTAATTAAGTCTAGCTTTCACATTTCTACCCCACAAAAATTAAATAAATACCTGAATAATTTATCTAATTATCCTCTCTTCCACTTCAACCTAGTTAGTTAATTACAACTAATTAACTTACTAGCTAATATCTTGCACATTATTAAGTGTAATTAATCTTTAAACCATTCCTAACTCTTAATCTTCAAATAAAATCTAAGTCACTGATAAACCTATTGTCAAACCTATAAATCAAACCCTCTCAAATACATTTTCATAAGATTGTGTATTGTATTTAGACACTCTATCAAATTATCAAATAAAAATAACTTCATACTAAAGGGCCATCTTGTTGGATATCCAAGGAACCTATAATCCTCTATCATTCAACAACACCATCTAGAGTATATCAAGGAGATTTTCAATACCTCTTGTGAGATCTCTCAAGATTGAACACTTTCCTCTTCAATATCAATTTGAGAAGCATTTGAGAGAAAGGTAAATATGTTTTGGACATTACATTCAATTTGCATCTTTTCCATTATTTTTCATTGTCTTCACCTATCCTTCTATTGTATCCATGAGGGATTTATTTTCCTCTAATACTTTTCCAATTCTATAGCCTAATCCTAAATCATCTTTGTTGTTCATGTTGTTCATGTGCATCCTGTTGGAAAATCCACAAAGTAGCTAGCTTAGTTAAGCTCCCATTCAATAATATCTTTTGAAGGTTTTCCTTGTTTTGTGGATGTTAAGTAGATACATGTTGTATACATATATTTGACAATAC
Organism: Cryptomeria japonica; assembly: GCF_030272615.1. Lineage (NCBI taxonomy): Eukaryota > Viridiplantae > Streptophyta > Pinopsida > Cupressales > Cupressaceae > Cryptomeria > Cryptomeria japonica. The sequence goes on along the minus strand of NC_081405.1, from coordinate 688,096,772 downwards.
ATATACATATACATATCACGACAAAGATTTCCCAAAAATTAAAGATATTTGAAAATCATTGACATTCACCCCCTTGGAATATCCTCCCCTACCCCTCCCCAAATTATTGGAGAATAACTCTAAAGATCATCAAACTTCTCTTTTCAACAGAATGTCGAGAATTGATATGATGAGATATGGTTGTTCTTATCTGCAATATTTTAAGCGTTGCCCCATCGTCATGACATGTGAGTTTTGCATTTCCTTTTTCAAGTTCAAAAACATGTGACTTCTGCATTTCCTTCAATTTTGTCTTAAAATATTTTCAGCTTTTTTGTTTGTTGTGAGCTTGGTGTCACACTGTGTATTGCAATTAGTTTTACATTGATTTTTGAGGTGCATTCGAAGAAGTATCCATGCAATAAGACTAAAACAACCACAAAGTAGTGACAATAAAAATTAAATAAGCAGTTGCCCAAATAAATATAATGCAGAACGAATAAAAGAAAAAGCCTTATCTTTCTTGCTTTATCATTTCTCATTTTATATTAAAAAAATTCAAATTTCGCCAACCTATTGCTGCACATTGAGGTCTACATGATCGATTATATTACATTAACAGATACTCTAAAGCCCTCCATATCAACTGGTAAGAGGCGTGTTTCAAATAATTTTTTCTCCAACTTATGATGCGGTTTCAAAAACCACCACGCCGTCTAATTTAACTTTTTAGAATGATAAATTTATCATATTCGTTTATTATATTATTTTTTTTCTTAGAGAAAGAACTTTTATCAACATGAAATATTACATACGGCAAGATACAAGATACACAAATAGTCACATGGCTGTCATTTCGTCTCCGCAAAATATCCTTGTATTCAAAGTTAGAACCCAATTCTTACACCATACAAAATGATTTGATTTAAGTCCAAGAGACCCTTCATTTATAGGAGCACAAATATTATCGATGTGAGAGCTAGTACAAGGAGCTCAAGTTCAAGACAAAAAAAACTAAAAAGATAAAATGCCAAAATTTATAACTTTATAGGAATGTTCATCAACATTAAGCTTGCGATTCTCGAATGATAATTTCATCATATATAAATAAATATAGGTAATTTATGAAGTCTACTTTGGATGTAGAGAGTTAGTTGTATATTATTATACTCTACATAGCAATAAATATAAAGTCTGTTATATCTTTTCAATGATTATTATCTCCCAACATCTTATAGATGGACTTGCAGTCCTTATAATTTTTATAATGTAATCTTTATTTTTTATTTTCCTTTTTTTAAACTCGAGTGTATCCTTATGGCCCAACCCAGTGCCCAACCTATGTAATCCTTATAACTGAATCTAAGTGTAGCCAAATTTGTAAGTTCTTGCTTTCCCAATGAAGGCTTGTACTTAAGTGGATATAATAGTAACATTTGACAACATCTAAAATTGTAGTATGCCCTTAACAAAAATTACAATCCTTATGATTAGTCTCAATATATCGTTGTGCATTTGTCTAATTATTGGTATATGTCATAGAGGGTCATAAAAAATGTGTCCATGGTAAAGAAAAAAGTGATTTAAAATGTTGGTCTGACATTCATATGTATGCAAACAAAAGATTTAAATGACACTAGAAAATCTTTATTGTTATTTTTACATTTGGACATGGTAGATATATAGTTCTTGAATATTAGTGATTCAATCAAGGTAAATTTTACTTCTCACAGTTTAAGTATAGGTAAATTTTGAAGAAATTAGTGCTAATGTCCTCAACTTCATTATGTATGTATGTATGTATGTATGTACGTATGTATGTATGTATGTACGTATGTTTGTATGTATGTATGTATTATAAATTTAATCCTATTTAAATGTTTTAAATGATAAATAAATAATTTGAAGAGATCTACCATTAAAATGAATACTAATATTACATTTAAGAAATCCTTTTGTAGATGACCTCAAAAATATTTTGTGATAGATTCAATGTCTACTTTCTTTCAAAAATTCTTTAATGACTTCTTATAATTAATTAATCAATTTACATTATAATATAAATAGACATAAGGTAATTATTAATTAATTATCCATGATCTATAATAGTTATTAAGAAATTAAATGATGACCTTATCCATTAACTACTAAAGCCCATACCTCATTACAATTGAGATTATTTGAGAAAAAAATAAAAAGTCAAAATGAAAAAATTATTGATTTCACTTCTTAGAAATAAAGCTTATTAGGGTTAAGTTGTGGTTGTTGAATGATAAAATTTCAATTGGACCTATTTCTAGCATCTTCCATAATCTAGACAACCTTGAGTGTGTGCCTTGTATGACACCCAACTTTCACATGTATTCTTCAAGCTCAACTCTATAAATATTTGGCATAGATCATCCACTAAGTATTGCACCCTCTTGGACTAGCCTAGCTTAATGGACCCCTTTACCAAGATAGACATCTCACCCATGGAATCATCCCATGCAACATTAGTTACATCACTTCATTGGATTAAAACTCTAGACTCGTCTTGAAACCATTTCATGGTAAACCCAACTACTTCACTTCATCGATTTGAAGCTTTCATCTCACCCTAAAATTGTCCTAATGTAAAACTCGACTACTTCACTTCAAACCTTTAAGGAATTATAATGTGTAGCATGTGATTGTAGTTGGAGTTTAGTTTGAACACAATGTTCATGATTGATATTGTTAGATGCTTCGAGCATAACTTTAGCTTGCATAAATTGTGCATCACTTGAAAATGTTACTTTCTTAAGGTACTATATGTTTTTAGTTTCTCAATTTATATTTATGTAAAAAATTGGTTCTCTTATTTAAAAAGCATTCAACCATCAAGGAAGGGTTTCACACAAATTCTTGATTAACATTTTGTTATAAATGCCAAATTCAATTTGGGTATTGTCAAAATTTATTGAGCATAATGTTGAACTAAATAAATATATATGAGCTCTGTTTATGTATAGTTTTTTTTTGGTAAATAATTATGATGCTTTAGTTAAGAAGGTGGATGAATTTATTGTTAATACTAGAGCATCAATGTTGACTTTTGAAGAGAATTTGCATATTGAAGGCCACATAAACACAGACAATTATTTAGATCTCAACAATGCTAAAAGTATAGTGATCAAACTACCATATAAAAATTAAATTCATCTTACCTAAAGTACTGTGCTCGAACTTCAGATGTAGATTTAGTTTATAATTTTACTACTTTGTTAAGATTATGCCTCAAGTTCTCTTATATATAGTTGTAATTGGTAAAATGTGCATAGCCATGCTAATTTTCATGTAGATTTGTGGTGATTTTGAGATAATGACTTAATGTAACTACATACTAAAAAAGAGTGTAATCTTGTGAGAAGTTGGGCTCATTCTCTTAGGCTTTACTTGTCCCCATTTACATGCATTTCCATATTAAATCTAGACCCTATCTATTTCCAAACACTTTTTTTTTTTTTTTTTTGTCCACATTTATCACATCATTCATTATTAAACATTCATTTTTTGCACCAAATTCACCATTCCATGATCTCAAGGGATTCTTGTGAGTGTATGATCAATCCGACATTTGTGGATTTCACCCTCGAAATTAAAAAAAAAAATCAAGTTTAAATTTCATTAGCTCCAACCCATTTCACTAGCCACTGTGGGATACCTAACCACACATTTACATGAATTGTTGTTATGCCATTTTTATTTAAAGGGTATTCACCTTAAATTTGTTTTATTAAATATAGGAATATTCTCTCTCATATGATATAATTTGAGCATTCCATGAGTAATTATTGCAATTAAAATTTTTAATTTGGTGCACTAAAATGATTTAAGATATGCATATTTATTATAGCACAGTTGCATGACTGGTTATTGCTTCCATGAACATAAAGCTAGTTTTCTTAGAGTTTGATCTAGTTGTACATATACCTTATCAATACATTGGTCATTTAAATGTATTTTTAAGAACAAGCACTCCTAAGAGTAGGGTCTAGACATCAATGAATTAAAAAAAAATTACAAATGAAAAACACACCACTAGTAAAATGAAAGTCATTAATAAGGGGTCTCAAGGAGTTGAAATCAACAAAAGCCTCATTAAGCTTCTCCCTAGAGATGGGGATAAGTCCCTCATAAAAAACTAGAGGCTTATTAATCCGCTCAACATATCATACAAGATTTTGGCAAAGATCAATGCGCTCAGGCTAGTTGATATCTTGCCTAAATTTGTTAGTAGCACGTAGACAAGTTTCATCAAAGGAAGATACATACTTGAGAACCTTATAACCAGCTAGGAAGCTCTAGAGTGGGCCAAGAACACTAAATAGAATGTGGCTATTGTAGCAAGGAAATCGGAAATCATCAAAGCAAGTAGTATTAATAGCTCAATCACAAAAGCAGATTGCAATGATCAATCCTAACACACTCAATAGAGACATGAAAATGAAACATTCAAAACTAAAGACTAAGAAAACCAGATATAGATCTAAATGCTTCCTTCATGTGGCTCCATTGTCCTTCTTTCTTCTCCAAATAGCTTTGTTGTGGATCTCACCTACTAGTGCATGATCATGATATGAAAGCAAGTAGACAAGATGATTGCTCAAGAGTACTCGAAGCGTGATTGATTCGACAAAGTAATTCAAAACAAGTGATTATTAGATTGAGATTGAAGAAATTCATCCAATTTATAGACAAATTGGAGAAATGATCAAATTAGCATGAAGAGATTCAAATGGAAATTGCAAATCAATTATGTCAATTATGACAAATTTATGACAAATTATGCACTTTCTATGCAAAATTGATTGGTTGATAATTTATGACAATTTATGACAAATTTCTATGTCAAAAATTGATTGATTGCCAATTATGACAAATTATGACAAATTTCTATGTCATTCCCATTAAGTTAGGAGAAAAATAGGAGAAAATTGAATTAGAAATTAGAAAATTAGAAAATTAGGAAAAGAGGAATTTAGTGAATTAATTAATAATTTTTCATTTATTAATTAATTCACAAAGAGGGAATTTAGAAATTGATAAAAGATTAGGAAATTAGGTAAATCAATTAATAATTTGTCATTTATTAATTAATTCACAAAAAGGGGAATAACTAGTTAGCCAATTAAATTAACCATTTAATTGTGTTTATTAATTGATTCACAAAAAGGGGAATAACTAGTTAGCCAATTAAATTAACCATTTAATTGTGACTCGAAGACTTAGGATAAATAAATAATTTATTAATCCTAAAGGGAGAAATGACAAACAAGGTTAAATGATTAAATCACTAAACCCTAGAAGATGAATTAGCAATGCAAGGATGACAATTAGGTCTTGATGAAAGATAATTGACTCGATCATGATTCGGATTAACAAAAGACCAATGTGATAAAATGATTTGATTGATAAATGCGCCAATTGACGAGGAACAATGACTAATTGATCCAAATTGACATAATTGAGACAAACAACGATCGATGACAAATCAATCACAAAATGACAAGATTGACAAGAGGACAAGAATCGATGACAAAATAGATTGCAAGACGACAAGATTGAAAATGACAATGATCAATGGCAAATTGATCACAAAATGACAAGATCGAACATAACAACGATCGATGACAAATTGATCGCCAGATGATAAGATTGATAAGAGGACAAAACCCTAATTAGGATTGACGATGTCCAAAATGATGACAAATGAGCATGCACATTGATATGATAGGATAAAATCGATCAAAATCATAACTGGATAGTGTTGTCGACAAGACCAAATTTGAGAGCGAGACGAATGAAGAATGTAGAATAATGACTCGATGCTCGCAAATGATAAAGACCAAGTGAGAATCATAGGAGAAATGTTAATGCAACACAAAAACCTAAAATGAGGCAATGCGCAAATGCTAAAGTATGATTCCGCAAGCGTTGACCATTTTTAGGTGTCTACATTTTGCCCCTCTTTGAGACAATGCGATTCTAAGTGTTGTTTCAAAGAACAATAATGAAAATGCCCCAGACAATGACAATGACATATGCATGCCCCCTCGAGGAATTGGCCAGAAACATGCAGAAAATAGGCCAATTGATCGATAAGAATGATAGAACATGATAGGATCAAACGGACTGCCAAGACTGACGAAAGAAATGTTAGTAAGAAGAAATGAGACAGAAAACAGTTAGAGACGAAGAAAAACTTTCTTTCACTAATGCACTTTGTAGGTGAGAACCTTTATTTAATGTAGAAAAATGGATGCATAGCATCATGGCATTGAAGGCCAGAGCTGAAATGCAACCCTTTTTGCAAAAGACAGACACATCACAGACAAACAACAATCACAACAAAAAAGAAAAGGACCATGAACCATCCCGATCACTCTAAATCACTCAGTGACATCATCGAGCAACATAGGAACATGACCGAAGCCAAAGATAAATCAGTAAAAAGATAAGATGCACAAATTCCAACAAATCAAACAAACATCTTGATCTTCATTGTCAAAAGTTGAAAGTGTTGATAGGACGATCATGCTGTCTGGTTTCAGGAAATTTTTCAAATTTTTTTGTGGATGTTTTTCTTTTTTAGGACATTATATGATTTTTTTTTTGAATTATTTCAGGACATTTTTTAATTTTTTATGATTTATTTCAGGACGTTTTTCAATTTTTATGATTTTTCCCCCAGTGTCTAGCAAGGCAAGGAATATGACATGTGAATAAATAGGCTTTCTGAAATGATGGTGGATAGAGGGAAGACGAAGGCCTTTTATTATGGAGACAATACGGATGCAATTTTCAAGGGCTATTGCGTGATGGGATAAGAGACTGGATATGACAATGTAAAGTAGGAACATGGCATGAGGGACATGTCAAGAGGTTTTTGAAACCATGTTTTGCATTTCACGTCCTTATGTCAGACCAAGATCAAGGAACAAAAAAAAAAAGAGTGTATGGATAGTGATAAGATATGGATAGGATAAGCAAGACCAAGAATGGATAAGGGACATGGACTGAAGGTCAGGGTAGGCTAAGGGATAGTGGCAAAAAGTTGCAATAAGCTAGGGAATATGGATGAAAGGTTATAATAAGCAAATGGATAAAGGCCAAAAGCTATGATGGACTAAAAGCTGCAAATAAGCTGCATGATGCTCATGAAGATCCTCAGCCTTGTCAAGATCAAAGGTGGAAAGGGGAAATGGACATGAGGGACAATAGGATATGAAGGGTAATGACAGGGGTGCGATAGGAGAATGGAACAATGAAGGACAAAAGGATATGATAGGAGGAAATCTGCCCCCAAGTGTGGTGTGCAAGAAGTTCATAGATTACGCATGATGCCTATTTGCCAGGTTTTCATCATGGTACTTGCCCAAGGCGCCTGTTTGCCAGGTTTTCACCAGAGGGCGAATTTTTTTTGCTTTACTTTTTTTTCTTTTTTCTTTTGTTTTTCACTTTTTTTTTTTTTTTTTTTTGAGCTTTTTCAATAGAAGATGGACACATGATAGGGGATGGAAGAAGGACTCAAGCGTCTTTTTGTTTGGATAGTAGCCTTGAAAAAAAATGGACCATGACCTTTAAAAGTATGCTCAAAGACGTTGGTAGGATAAGGACATGGAAAATGAGATGAAACTAAGGCAAGGATTTATGCAAAGGATGGGATCAAAGGGATCGAAGGATGGAAAATATGCATTGGATAATGGATAGGGTATTGGAAGAATTGGGCTTGAGCAGATGGAAATGAAGGCAAGATCAACATTGGCACACACCTTGAGGGGTGATGGACTGATGGAGGAAAGATGTATTTTGGATATTGAGATTTTGATGAAGGAATAGCTAGGTATTTGTGGACATAAGGGCCCAAAATGGAAGGAGGAGGTGATGGAGGAACAAATTTGAGAGGTTTGGATGGAGGAATAGCAATTTTGGATGCCAAGTTGGATTTTTCTTTAGGCTTTTGTGCTTCAAGGAGCCGCTTAGGGATCCACATGGTTTTTGATTTTTCATGCTCTTGTGGTTCCTTGGAGTGCATTGCTTGCACAAGGGATTTAGGAACCCATATATATTTTAACTTTGCTTTATTTTGCTCAGTGGGCCTTTGTGGCCTTTTGGATATTTCTTTTTCTTTATAGATCAATTTGTTCTTTGTTTTGACATGTCGATTATATTGGACATGTTGATCTTTGAATACATGTGGATTGCTAGACTTATGACGTTTATACTTGGCATCCAAATTGCTTGGAGGGGGAAAGGAATGCATGGATGGATATGAATGAAATGGAGTTCTTTTGGATGGATGGAATTTACTCAAGGATGTGTGCCTTTGCTGACCTTGCATAGAGGACGAAGGGATATAAGGACCTAAGATGGATGGAAGGGATGATGGGGAAGGGATATGTTTTGATTTTGATGGAGGGATACCAACGTCTTGAGAGTGAGTTGTGTAGACATGACCCTTAAGATCTTCTTTAACATGGAGGGGTTCTTTCTCATGAAGGTCTACTCCTTTGCCTTTATGAATATCTTGACTTGTAGGATACTCTTTTCTTTGGGAAGAAGACGCGAGTCCATTATGAGGTGGATATGAGATGAGAGAAAAATGAGATCTTGAAGTGGATCGGATTGCACCAAAGTGGAAGAACCCATTGTGCATGTCGAGGGTTCATGAACATCTTGCACTGACATGTTAGAATCATGAGGGGGATTAGGATTGTGAGGGGGGCTAGGATTGTGTAGTGGACATGGTTCAATGATAGGCTCTTCAAGAGATGGAATGGGAGAAATAATGGGATCATCAAAAGAAATATGATCTTGGAGTGGATATGCTGGATTAGGACAAGGAGATGGAGGAACAAAAGGATCTTGTGGAGGATTTACAGGAATAATTTGATCTTGACAAGGAGGAAGATCATTGGAATCCTCTTTAAAGGTGCTTTGCTCTTGACTTTCAATGGGATCATCAGAAAGGATGGAAGGATATCTTGATCTTTCTTAGGAAGTGGAATGCCAATGGGATTTGAAAGGACATTGTGTTCATGAAATGGAAGGGGATTGTTTGGGATTGGATGGACTGGGATATCCTGATCTTGCTCAGGGAATGGAGTGTCAATAGGACTTTGGATAGGATGGACAAGAATAGGGGAATTGTCATGAGTGTCTGGGAAGATGGGGTCCTGGTCAACAATTGGATGGGATGATAAGGTTTTAGGATCTTGATCTTGATTTTCTTTAGGACACATTTCTTCATGCTCTAAATTATCCTCTTGACATGGGATTGAACTTTGGATATGCATGGGGGATTCTGACAAGGAATCGATGTTTTGGCATGAAGGAAATGCACTTTGAACATTTGGGATGGATTCTGGCAAGGAATCAATGCTTGAACATGAGGAAGAGGGACTTTGAATGGGGTCCTCTAAAACAGGTAATGGCAATAAAGTGCATGGTGGCATTGGGTCTTGTATTTCTGAAACATGACAAGGATGTGCATCATGAATTGGATTATTTTGGCAATTAATTATGGATAGCTCTTGGATAATTGCATCCTTGGGTGTATTGTTTGATGAGGACAATATGGAAGGTTCTTGGGAAACTTCTAATATGTTCTCTCTACTCAAGAAGTTGCACCTATTATGTGAAGCTTCAAGAGCCAAGGTCTCTTCAGTGAAATCCATCAAGCTGAGTTGGGAGGAGGACCCCCCCTATGGTGTAATAAGCACCACTACCAATGGGGAGGCCCCTCTAAGTAGGTTAGATACATCGGTATCCCATTTGCAATTAACACCTCTCTTAAGAACATGTTGTTATGGATTATTACGAAGATTGAGCATAAGTTGTGTAAGTGGAAAAAATAATGCATGTCCTTGGCTTGGAGAATGCAGATCTATCAAAAAATTATTTTAGGTCATAAACATATACTACACTTCAATATTGATGTTTAGTAATTGTCAAAGTAATGATCTATCAACAAGTTGATTAGGCAATTTCTTTGGTCATATGGTAAAGGGAATAAGAAGTACCATACTAACAATTGGCAATGGTGTTGCCTTGGCAAGGATATGGGAGCTCTAGGTTCTAAGGATCTAAAGATTCAAGGGATTGCCTTGGTTGCAAAATAGGTTTTTCATTCTCTTGAAGGTGATAAACCGTGGAAAGTTCTCATCAGACATAACATTAGATTGGTTGTTCCCAATCAGGCTAGAACCTCAAATTTGCTACCCCTCATTAATTTGATTACTGACCAATTCCCTATGTACGCTATTGGTTCTAACGTCTTTAAGGTCTTATGGAAGGCCTGGGATTACATCAAAAGCCTAATCCTACATAAGGGTATCAACAGTGATTATAGAGGTCTGAATGGGGAGAGATCCATATGGTGGATTCTCTCCCACAAATAAAAACCCCTCGCTCTTTTGTAGGGGTGCTTGGCCAAACAATGGAATACGAAAGTATTAAATGCCTAAAGATATCATTATCAATGTGTAATGGTTGGAAAATTAGGATTTAGGGTTTCACTAAGTAAATCCACCAAATAACCTAATTAACTCCACTACATTGAAAGAGGATTGAACCCAATAGATCTATCCTCAATCCTAATGAAGAAAGGCTTGAGATTCTGATTGTATTCAATGGTTATTATTAGGTATCCTCTTTCTTAGTTTAATTTGGAATGTAGTTATGAAATTAGGGTTAAATGAGGGATAATTGAAATAAATTGACAAATATAAAATGCTACAGATGTCCCATGGAGCCATCGAGTGAGATCTGGGAAAAAGAACAGATTCAAAACCTATTCCCAGAATTTCAGACTGATTTTGTAGGATCACATAACACAAATTAGCTTCGGTTCTCTTAATTCACCACTAAAAGCTGCACATGTTCATCACTGTCAACGCTGCCAAAATTCTCGAGTACAAGTCCTACACATATTTCTTGAACAAAAAAATAAAGGGAAAATGTTGTGGATAGGGGTTTTCCTAAGTCAAACCCTAGTTTAAGAATTAACCTTGAATGAAATAATGCAAATATTGAAATAAATGTTAAGGATATATAGCTCAGATCTGCAATCATTGATGATGATGCAATTCTCTTTAAATGTAATCACAAATGTTGAATGTAATTTCATGACAAATTTGATAGTACCACACAGACAAGTTTCATCAAAGGCAGATACATACTTGAGAACCTTATAACCAATTGGGAAGCTCTGAAGTGGGCCAAGAACACTAAATAGAATGTGGCTATGTTTCTCGTTGATTTTGAAAAAACTTATGATCGGGTCAATTAGAATTTTATTACTATGATGTTGGAAGGATTTGTCTTTCCTAAATAATTTTGTCAGATGATACAAGTGTTGCTAAGGGATGCCTCTGCACAAATTGAAGTGAATGGATCAAACACTCCCTCTTTTACACTTACAAGATCCACCAGGCAACGTTTCCCCCTTGATCCAACCCTATTTGTTATAGCTTCTGATGCTATCTAATATCTCCAAGTAGGGACTCGTCATACTCCTTAAGGATAAAGGGCATAGATCTTTGCCCAACAATGAGGACTTGATAAACAAACAATTTATAGATGACACGACTCTATTTCTAGAGTTGCATGAGGATAATAAGTGTTCTCTACTCAAGAAGTTGAACCTATTATTTGAAGCTTCAAGACCCAAGGTCTCTTCAATGAAATCCATCATGTTGAGTTGGGAGGAGGACCCCCCTATGGTGCAATAAGCATAACTACCAGTGGGGAGGCCCCTCTAAGTAGGTTAGATACCTCGGTATCCCATTTGCAGTTAACACCTCTCTTAAGAACATGTTGTGAATGATTAAGAGGAAGATTGAGCATAAGCTGTGTAAGTGGAAAAAATAATACATGTCCTTGGCTGGCAGAATTTAGGTCTATTAAAAATTATTTCCTCATAAACATATACTACACTTCAATGTGGATGTTTAGTAATTTTCAAATTAATGATCTATCAACAAGTTAATTAAGTAATTTCTTTGGTTAGATGTTAAAGGGAATAAGAAGTACCATGCTAACAATTGGCAATAGTGTTGCCTTGGAAAGAATATGGGAGGTCTGGGTTTTAGTGACCTAAAGATTCAAGGGATTTCCTTGGTTGCAAAATAGATTTTTCATGCTCTTGAAGGTGATGAACTGTGGAAAGTTCTCATCAGACATAACATTAGATTGGTTGTTCCCAATCAAACTAGAACCTAGAAGTTTCTACCCCTTATTAATTTGATTAGTGACCAATTCCCTATGTACCCTATTGGTTCTAATTTCTTTAAGGTATTATGGAAGGCCCGGGATTACATTTGAAGCCTAATCCTACATAAGGGTATCAATGGTGATAATAAAGGTCTGAATGGGGGGAGATCCATATGGTGGATTCTCTCCCACAAAGGAAAACCCCTCGCTCTTTTGTAGGGGTTCTTGGCTAAACAATGGAATACGAAAGGTATTAAATGCTTTAAAGATATCATTATCAATGTGCAAAGGTTGGAAAATTAGGATTTAGGGTTTCACTAAGTAAATCCACCAAATAACCCAATTAACTCCACTACATTGAAAGAGGATTGAACCCAATAGATCTAGCCTCAATCCTAATGAAGAAAGGGTTGATATTATGATTGTATTCAATGGTTATTATTAGGTATCCTCTTTCTTAGTTGAATTTGGAATGTAGTTATGAAATTAGGGTAAAATGAGGGATAACTGAAATAAATTGACAAATATAGAATGCTATAGATGTCCCATGGAGCCATAGACTGAGATCTAGGAAAAAGAACAGATTCAAAACCTATTCCCAGAATTTCAAACTGATTTTTTCGAACCACGTAGCACAAATTCGCTTCGGTCCTCTAAATTCGCCGCTGAAAGCTGCACCTGTTCATCACTATCAACACTGCCAAAATTCTCAAGTACAAATCATGCACGTATTTCTTGTAGAAAAAAATAAAGGGAAAATGTTGCAGATAGGGGTTTTCCTAAGTCAAACCCTAGTTTAGGATTTAACCTTGAATGAATTAATACAAATATTGAAATAAATGTTAAGGATATATACCTCAGATCTGCAATCATTGATGATGATGCGATTCTCTTTAAATGTTGAATGTAATTTCATGACAAATTTGATAGTAGCACACAGACAAGTTTCATCAAAGGCAAATACATACTTGAGAACCTTATAACTAGCTGGGAAGCTCTGGAGTGGGCCAAGAACACTAAATAGAATGTGGCTATGTTTCTCATTGATTTTGAAAAAACTTATGATCGGGTCAATTGGAATTTTATTATTATGATGTTGGAAGGATTTATCTTTCATAAATAATTTTTTCAGATGATACAAGTGTTGCTAAGGGATGCCTTTGCACAAATTAAAGTGAATGGATCAAACACTTCCTCTTTTACACTTGCAAGATCCATCAGGCAAGGTTTCCCCCTTGATCCAACCCTATTTGTTATAGCTTCAGATGCTATCTATTATCTCCTTAGGGACTCCTCATACTTCCCAAGGATAAAGGGCATAGATCTTTGCCCAACAATGAGGACCTAATTAACAAATAGTTTATAGATGACACGAATCTATTTCTAGAGTTGCATGAGGCTAATATGTGCTCTCTACTCAAGAAGTTGAACCTATTATGTAAAGCTTCAAGAGCCAATGTCTCTTCAGTGAAATCCATCTCGTTGACTTGGGAGGAGGACCCCCCCTATGGTGTAATAAGCATAACTACAAGTGGGGAGGCCCCTCTAAGTAGGTTAGAAACCTTGATATCCCATTTGCAGTTAACACCTCTCTTACGAACATGTTGTGAATGATTAAGAGGAAGATTGAGCATAAGTTGTGTAACTGGAAAAAATAATACATGTCCTTGGTTGGTAGAATGTAGGTCTATCAAAAAATTATTTCCTCATAAACATATACTACACTTCAATGTGGATGTTTAGTAGTTGTCAAATTAATGATCTATCAACAAGTTGAATAAGCAATTTCTTTGGTTAGATGGTAAAGGGAATAAGAAGTGCCATGCTAATAATTGAAAATGGTGTTGCCTTGGCAAGAATATGAGAGGTCTGGTTTTTAATGATCTAAAGATTCAAGTGATTGCCTTGGTTGCAAAATAGATTTTTCATGCTCTTAAAGGTGATGAACCGTGGAAAGTTCTCATTAGACATAACATTAGATTGGTTGTTACCAATTAGACTAGAACCTAGAAGTTGCTACCCCTTATTCATTTGATTAGTGACCAATTCCCTATATACCCTATTGGTTATAATGTCTTTAAGGTATTTTGGAAGGCCTGGGATTACATCATAAGCCTAATTCTACATAAGGGTATCAATGGTGATAATAGAGGTCTGAATGGGGAGAGATCCATATGGTGGATTCTCTCCCACAAAGGCAAACCCCTCACTCTTTTGTAGGGGTTCTTGGCCAAATGATGGAATACAAAAGGTATTAAATGCTTTACAGATATTATTATCAATGTGTAATGGTTGGAAAATTAGGATTTAGGGTTTCACTAAGTAAATCCACCAAATAACCCAATTAACTCCACTACATTGAAGAGGATTGAACCCAGTAGATCTAGCCTCAATCATAATGAAGAAAGGGTTGAGATTCCAATTGACAAATACAAAATGCTACAGATTTCCCATGGAGCCATAGAATAAGATCTAGGAAAAAGAACAAATTTAAAACCTATTCCCATAATTTCAGATTATTTTTTTAGGGCCACATAGCACAGATTTGGTTCGGTCCTTTGAATTCGTCATTGAAAGTTGCACCTGTTTGTCACTATCAACACTGTCAGAATTCCCGAGTACAAATCCTGCACGTATTTCATGTTCACAGAAAAAAGGGAAAATGTTGTGGATAGGGGTTTTCCTAAGTCAAACCCTAGTTTAGGAATTAACCTTGAATGAAATAATGCAAATATTAAAATAAATGTTAAGGATATATACCTCAAATCTGCAATCATTGATGATGATGCAATTCTCTTTAAATGTAATCACAAATGTTGAATGTAATTTCATGATAAACACATGAATACGAAAAAACCCTAATCACACACACACACATGCTTGCATGAAGACTGATGTAAATTTTCTCCACAATGCTTGAATGATAAATACGAAGCCTTGAATATATGAAGATGCTTAATGATGAATGCTTCACAACTGCATGAATATTAGGTATGGATAATATATGTCAAAATGAATTAATAGAATTTCTTTATATAGGGTTCCCAAGGTAAATTACCCATTAGGCCAACCTTCAATGGTCATGTGTAGCCATGGGGACCGAAAACCATTAGGGAGATAAAGGGCCTACCCCATTTCAATGTGGGGTTTGTTTGATGGAGACCAGGGTATTTTGGGGAACCCTGGTTCAAACTAGGGAGTTTTGGGTCACCCTAGTCATCTAGCAAACAAGACCAATACAAAGAGAAATAGGGGAAGGACCTCCAAGATGGGCCCACCAGAATTTGTTCATGACATCAAATTTGGAGAATAGAGTCAAATCAGACCTAGAGAGAGGATGGAGAGAAGACATGCCAAAGTAGGAGCACAAACATGATGTGTAAATTGAACCAGTTATAATTTATAGTGTTGCATTTAGCCCCCACTTTAAGGGGAGTATGAGCCTATGCAAATACTCGCGGTAAAGCAGAAAGATGAGAGAGAAGATCAATTAGGAGCAAGATCACAAGGAGATGAGAAATCACTAATTTTGAGGAACCAAACCCCAATTTTATGATCTTAACTCACACAATCACATGCAAGGACACTCAAAACAAGACAAAGACAAAACAACCAAAAAAAGATAAAAGACAACACACGAAGGCTCCAAGTCAACTAGTTGAAGATACCTCGATAATCAAAATGTATCAGTCACTAATATTATTCTTGGAATGCTATCACAAGAACACAAGCGATCACATAAAAAGAGAAAGAGCATGCATCAAATGATGAACCATGATGCACAAATAGTCAAGCTATGAGCTCATGGGGAAGAGAGAAAATAGAAAACATGGATGTGACAGGCTAGCATGTTGTGTTATACTAGGTGATCCTTGTTGGGGAGGAGAGTTGGAATAGTCTAGCTATATGTTGCTAGTTGCACTCATCTTGTTGCACATGTTATTGTCTAGTTTCAGGAATTAAGCATCACATATAAGACTTTGTTTTGTTTGGTTTCAAGCATGCATCACATGAAATGAAAACAAATGTGTCTGGTTTCAAGAACATCTCATATATGACTTTGTTGGTCTGGTTTTGACAATGTGTACGCCATATAAAACAAATGTGTGTCTGGTTTAGGGAACATCTCTTATAAGACTTTTTTTTCTGATTTCAAGAATGTGTACCCTGTATAAGACATAAAAAATATTGTGTCTAGTTTCGGGCATGAAGAATTTCATATAAGAGTTTGTTTGGTTTGGTTTCTAGTCTGAACACCTCATATAAGACATGCAAAATATAGTACAAAAAGGGTGATATGCAATTCCCTCCCTTAAGATGTCAACACAATCCTATGTTGATGTCTTAACGAAGCTATGAACAAGGATGCACAACTGCAACACCAAGGAGATATCCTTTTAGGAAACAATATTCGTAAATCCAAGCTAAAGAGGCATTTCTCTTGTAAGTGAGGAAAAGATAGTTGAAAAAGAAATATCTAGCAACAAGTGTAAAGGGAATCCTTCAAGGAGAATAGATCTTTTCTCAAAGACATCTACCTCTAAGAGGAGATTTTTAAACAAAAATAATATCATCGATTAAAAGAAATGAAGGAGAACAAGAATGAAGACCTTCCTCCTATTTCTAGATGAAAGGGATTCTTGATGAAGGATGACACACTTTTGACCCAAAGTGAGGGATTTGTTTAGAATAGATATACATTTCCAAGTAAAGAAGAGGTTGTAGTCAAAGGATACACACCTCTTGCATAAGAGAGCATCCTTGAGAAAACAAGCAATCTCACACAAGGAATGGCATTGTATCATAAGAAAACACCACTCAACAAAGAAAAAATGGATCCTTAGAAAGGATAGCACATACAATGCCCCCCAAGCATAGGGACAAGGATAAGGATTACACAACCTCCAAAGAGAAATTATACATAGTAAGATGCACCACTTCAAGCAAAGAAAGGTCCTAAACAAGGAACACACATTACTCGCATGAAGTAATATTCAATGCAAGAAAAGACATCAAGATATGCACAATGAAAGTCAAAAGAAGAGGTAATCTTCAAAATGGAGAAAGACATGAATATATATTGGCCTTGCCCCCCAAGCGAGAAAACAAGGAAGAATTATGTTGTTTCCCCAAGATGATTGTTATTTAAAAAGCATCACCACTCATGACAACAAGCCCCTAATGAAGTTAAATTACTAGTTTCATAGGGGTGAGGAGCATCATTATAGGGTGAATGGAGTGTTAAGGCACTACCTCTTCGCTAATAAAAAGTGCAGGATTTATTGTAAGAGCTATGCGAGCTCAGTCATAATTATCTTGAACAAATGCTTTAAAGGCCTTACAATTTCCAAGAGAATGAGAATAACCATGATGAAAAAGATAATTGTCATCACCTTCCTTATTTGTATAATTGTAATTAATTTTGGTAAAGGGAAAAACAATATTCTTATCATACTTCAATCTCCAAAAGACTCTTGTAGCTGATTTCTCTTGATTATCAATAGGAGTAGGTCTTGTCTTTTGAGATGTAGGACAAGGGTCACTAGAGGGAGGAGGATTGTCTTATATGATCTTGATGGTTCCATTATTAATGATTAGTTGTATTCCCTTTTGAAAACCAAGACAGACATTGGCATGATGATTGTGGGTTTGATGATATGAGGCAAAAGCGTTATTTGAGGAAGAAGCACCTTTAGATGGATGATAAATTGTACATTTTGCAAAATACTCCCTAAGCTTTGCACCCTAAGGATATCATCCATATTTGTATGATGAGGATTTCCTATACCCTCTATACTAGCTTGTGAAGTAGTGTTTATAGGGATTTTGATTCCTTGTTCATATTTCCAAGTCCTTGTCCACTATAACCTTGTTTCAAGATTGTTATAACTACTCCTATAAAAAAAATTCATTGTGAAGAATAAGGACCATTATCATGAATTTCTTTTAAAAAATTAGCATAAGGGCACATAGATGGATCAAAGGGAGAATTAGATGAAGAAGGTATATACTTTGTAGGGAATTTCTCCTTTCTATCATCATTATTCATATGCTCTTTGATAGATTGGGAAGGACGATCCTTATCATATAAGGCTTCATCTTTTCTTAATGTTATGTGAGGAGATAGATCATGAATAAAATGTATAACATCATCTTCTCTACAAATATGTAGATGATTAAGATAAGCTCTAAGAGAAAAAGGAGGATCTAGAGATATTGATCTGCCAAAAACAATTATCTTGCCCCCCTTGCACTAGGGTATGTGTATGAGAAGAGGATGGTTCCATGTTTCTCTTCAATTATTGCTCTCCATTGGAGAGATAATTGATAGGATTATTGACTCTTTCTTCATTCACATGAGATACCCTAGGAGAGGTACATGTGTTAAATTTTTCAATGACATATCTAGGACTATCATTGTCTAAATTTTGTTTTATGTGATCTACTCATGTAATGCATGTTCTTAACAATCTCAGCATGTGAAACAACATATATAACATGGATTAAAGGTTTGAGATTTGATTTGCAAGTAGGAAATATCTTGGACCCTAAAAATGCAATATGCAAGAGTACTATGAATGAAAAGAAGTAATGTAAAGTGAAAGAAGCCATTATCCAACACATGATTGTCATAAATGTAAGTAAAAAGCAATGCAATCATATGTGAAATAGAAAACAAAATAATTGCGTAAATTCCATTATGAATTCCTAAAATCAAATCTGAAAAAATGTGAGTGAAAAAATTATGCAATCCACAAGTCCTATTTAGCAAAATAAATTAAGGTTTGTATGACATTAGCCACTAAATTTATATAATTAATTGAAAATATGATCTATGAGTGCAAATTTGAAAGCTAAAATGTATACAAATCATATCTAAGAAAACAAATCAGAAATTAGCATGAAAGATGTCAGGTTAACCAAAATGTAATGGTTGGAAATTAGGATTTAGGGTTTCACCAAGTAAATCCACCAAATAACCTAATTAACTCCACTACATTTAAAGATAAATGAACCCAATATATCTAGCCTCAATCCTAATGGGGAAAGAGTTGAGATTTTGATTGGATTCAATGGTTATTATTAGTTATCCTCTTTATTAGATAAATTTGGAATGCAGTTATGAAATTAGGGCAAAATGAGGGATAATTGAAGTAAAATGATGAATACAGATGTCCCATGAAGCAACAGATTAAGATTTGGGCAAAATAATAGATTCAAAACCTATTCCCAAAAGTTCACCCTAATTTTTTGAGACTAGGTAGCACATATTCACCCTAGTACTCTGAATTTTCTTCATTGAAAGTTGAGCCTACTCGTCACTGTCAACATTATTGGAATTTCTGAGTACACATCCTGCACCTATTTCCTACATATAGAAAGAAAGGGAAAGATGTTGTGAATATGGGTTTGCCTAATTCAAACCTCATTTTAAGAATTAACCTTGAATAAAATAATACAAATACTGAAATAAATGTTAAGGAGATATACTTTAGGTTTGCAATTGATGATAATGATGTAATGCTCTTTGAATGTAATCACAAGTGTTGAATGTAATGGCATGACAAACACATGAATATGAAAAACCCTAATCACACAATTCTTGAATGATGAATATGCAACCTTGAATCTCTGAAGATGCTTTATGACAAATGCTTCCCAGGTGCACGAATATTAGGTCTGGGTCATGGATGTCAAAATGAATTGATAGGACATCTTTATATAGGGTTCCCTAGGTAAATTACTGATTAGGCAGACCTCCAATGGTCATGTGTAGCCACGAGGACTAAAAACCAATGATGAGACAAAGGGCCTACCACATTTCATATTGGGGCTTGTTTGAGGGGGAGAAGGGTGTTTTGGGGCACCCTGGTCTAGTCTAAGGTGTTCCATGCCCTATTCCTCCAACAAATAGGACCAATACAAAGAGAAAAGGGGGAAGGACCTCCAAGATGGGATCCTCCAAATGTTGTTCATAACATCAAAGTTCGAGAGTAGGGCCAAATTGGACCTAGAGAGCGGATGGAGATAAGATAGGCCAAAGTAGGAGCACAAACATGTGTAAATTGGACCAGTTATGATTTACGATGCTACAGAATGGACAATTGTTTTCTTGGAGTTTTATTAGTAATAATTTTAATCTCCTTAATTCTAACTTCAGAACTCACTTTGTTTTAAAGGAAGAGTGCTATGGTATCTACTTTTCCAAAGATAAATTTTCTATTGAAGATAGTTACGAGCACCTAAAATGGATTGATGGCTCTCCATTGAAGAATACCAAAGCTAAAAGTGTTTATGAGACCCTATGAAACAATAATGATTTAATTATTCATATTAATATAATTTGGAATTTGAATTATGATAGTAAAGTATGGTACATGATTTTCTCTCATCTATGGGGCAATAACATCACCCCCAAAAAGAAATGCTTCAAATGGTTATTTATTTTGCATAGATTGTCTATTAAAAATAAGTAGCAAGGCATTGATATTTGGAACATTTGTAGGACTAATGAATCTATCATGCATATATTATTTGGTTGTGTTGTGGCTAAGGGAATTTGGCATGTATTTGGCAATAACTTTTCTAATAATATTTTCATTGAGGATGTTGTTTTTGGTTATATTGATGGAATTAAAAGGGAGTAATCTTCTTTGATTTCTTTTTTCCTGTGAGATTTTATGGGCGATTTGGAATCTTATAAATGAGGAAATTTTTCAAGGGAAAGGCGTGTTGCTTACTAAGTCTTTGCAAAGACTCACTTTTTACAATGTTGGCTTGCAGGTCATTGTCATCATGAGGCAGGCAAAAACTAAATTTGAAAGGTTCATTGAAAATGATACCACCAGAGTTTACCTATCCGAGCTATCCAATGGTTACACTTGGAAAACATATAGAGGAGAAAGAACGCCTTTTGTGAATGCCTTGGAAACCTTTATGAAAGACCTCAACAAAGGGAGGAAGATGGAGGCACAACAACAGCTTAATCAAGTTGCAATGGTAGCAGATCCTATAGTTGTTGAACCAATGAACTAGAGCAAAAATATCATTTGGATGGACAACTTGGTTGGAAAAATAAGCAAGATGATGTGCAAATGTTCCCATTTTTGTATTTTTTTGTGTATATGAGTAGTAGATGTATACTCTGAACCTATGAGTTCAACAAATGTATGTAAAGTGAACGTGGACCTATGTAACAAAACAGTAGAAGTTGTCTAATAGTAGTCATTTTTGGTGTTGTGGCTCTTAGTGGCCCAAACTGATTAACTGTACTATTTATTCTATATATTCAATATATAAAAAATTGTGTATAAAATTTGTTGTTTATTGATTCAAGATTTAAATTTATTGATGTTAAATTGGTCAAATTTGAATTTTTTACTTCAAATCGTTTGATGGGCATGGTTTTCAAATTTTATAAAAGCCAACAAAATTGTTTTAATTCATGGTTCTTTTGTGATTTGCATGCTCAAAAGCTCTAAAAATTGACGGAAGCATGGAAAGCCCTATGGACAGTGTCTCAGGACAAGATATTCTCAGGAACTGCAATGGGCATAGCATTGTTATAGTTAATTCCAAAAAGGAAACTTTTCACAACAACCGCCTATTATTTTGCATTGGGCATATCTTCACCAACTAGCATTGCAATTAGGATCCTAATTGATGCCACACCAAAGGGACACTTTGGTGTATTGGAGTTTTGCATTGTCTTTATGATGCTAATTGCATTTGTTAGAATTTTTCTAAAGCCTTTTTACCAAATCTATTTAATGCATATTTTAAAAAAAAAAAAAATTCTTGTGCCTTTCACTTCTTATGCCAAATCAACTGCTCTGAATGGTAGCATTTCATTTGAATCATTAATAATGGATGTCCATACTCTGTCCAAATCATTTGTTTAGTGCATGTTTTCGATTTACATGGACTTCTATTTAATCATGCTTCCTTTCCTTCAAAATGACATCTAGGCATTCTCAAGTGCAAAGTTAATTAAATTTATTTTAAATTAATTTAATTATAGATATGATTTAGCATATAAATTTGAGTTTTAGGATCGTGTAGAGGTGAAATAGACTACATTTGTATTTCTTTTTATTTCTTCATGCAAGAGTTTTCTAACAGCCATGTGTATCATTTAAAAAGTGTTGTATATAATTTTTAAATTTAGGAGTGTGATTTAGTTGCTTTGTTTTTAATTTAAAAGATTATATGGATTTTAGTTTCTATATTTGAGATAAAATTTATTTATATTAAATAAAAGAAAAATAACAATTCTATCTAAATTTTAGTATAGAAGTAATATGCAAACAACACATAAAATGAATTAAAAACATACTTAAGTTTCAATCAAAGATATTTCTTAGCATACTTTACATATATTTCTCTAAAGATAGGTATGCTAGTTTATAATGATTGATAAAACAAACTTATAGATTTAAGTAAAATAATGAAAGATTTTTCACACAAAATATTGTTGATAGGCTATTTTATAGTGGGAACTCCCCACCCGAATTTAGGAGTCTCATGCCTAAGATGTTCTACCGTTGTTGGTAAATTCCCTCAGTTGCTAGTAAAAAAAATTAATGTGTCTGGCTTGAAAATTAGTTATAAATGGCTCCTTCTATTGTGAAAGATCCACTCTCACATATTTTGCCTTTCAGTCTTGTCGTTGATTAATCAACCACTAGGCAGGTAGATTGGTTGGAAACTCCGAGTGCCCATATCTTCAAAATCAATGCTCCTGGTAATTTAATTTCTTCATATTTTTTGTTATTCAGACATTCTGCGGTATGGACATCTATGAAAGCATTAACGAATAGGATCTTTTCTATCAAATGTTGCGGTTGTAAATTCCTTGGGAGATACATGTGCAAAATATGGCAGCATAAACAAGGCATGTGAATTGTTTGAAAAAATGCCTTAGAAAAATGTGATCTCATGGACTGCAATGGTTGCAAAATATGCACAATGACATTAAATAAATAGTGGTATATAAACTACAATATCATCTAATCTCAAATTATCTTATCTCACATGTTCATATCCTTAAAAAGTGTTGTTTAGATATAACAACTTTCTTCCAAAGAATGAATATGTTTTAATCATACAAGATATGGAGAAATTATTTCATAAGATTGGACTTTGTGGAAACATAAGGTCCTATTATTCGTTAGATAGGGTATATTAATATGGGACACCAATTCTATATTAAACCAAAAATCAATGTTCAATATGTAAATGGACATGATATCCAAGATTGCTACAATGACACAATTTTGATGTTGTAATAATTAAGCTCTTCTAGCAAGAAAGATTGAGAGAGATTATTGCAAATGAATCATATACGAACCCAAAGAAGAATTTCAGATATGTTTTATAATCAAACAAAATAGATTCCAATGACTTGTGATGCACTAGTTCCAAGTAATCACATCTTCAATCATACAAGAGGAATTTCAATAAATATGGTGCCCTATAATTCAATTATATCAATGGGGGGATAAAATTGGCCTATCTCCATATAATTATTAGTGATCAGTCAACATACACAACATTGCAAAACATAGAACCATGTTGGTCTACAAAACGGATTGAAAACAAACAAACCAATTGAAAACTTAACACAAATACACAAATGGAAT
The DNA here is from genome assembly GCF_030272615.1 of Cryptomeria japonica. Lineage (NCBI taxonomy): Eukaryota > Viridiplantae > Streptophyta > Pinopsida > Cupressales > Cupressaceae > Cryptomeria > Cryptomeria japonica. The sequence continues at coordinate 688,072,914 of NC_081405.1, read as the reverse complement.
TCTAGAATAGATTAAATCTTACAAACTATAATCTACTATGAACCATATTAACAAACCCAAAACCACTACTAATTAAATCTTACATTTCAAATATGAATATCTCCAAGTCTTCAAATCTTACAACCCAAATAATATACCAATTTAGATTGTGCACCCACTTCATACATAAAACAAACCTTGAAACCCAATTCAAATATGAGAAAATTTAGTCCTTAAACCAATAACTATGGCATCAGATCTACTCAAAAAGATTCACAAGAGAAAATCATAGTTGAGAAAAATCAAACTGGCAAAAACAATTTTGTTATAAATTGCAATCTTTAAATCCTAAATTGCAACATCATACCTAGTGACAAACCCAGTTCTACTAAATTCGGTTTTCACATTCCTTAATTTGTACTTTCTAACATATTATATAATGTATACTTCACTAGATATTAATTATATTTCTCAATATATATTATATTCTATAATTATAGATAAATATAAGTATAAATTATTAATACAAGGCCTATTACGTCTTAAGATGACCAGTGATAAAATTAAAGTAAAAAATTATCATGCAAAACTCGATGATCTTGAGAGGAATTATTTTGAATCATATATTGTTAGCAATTTATGGATTTGATTGTGTAAGAAATTCAGAAACTGCTAACAATATTTGAATGGATTGTGGAAATCTTATAGCTTTGATATTTTGAATCAATCGAAGTATCAAACTTATAAAATTATTATAGAAATAAATTAAAATTATACAATTTAATTCATGTTATATGAAAATAATTATATATTAATTATATTACAATACAATATATATAATAATATAATCTATATTAAATAAAATATTATATAATTTAAATAATAAATATATTTATATTAATTTGTAATCAATTATAACCTATAATTTTTTTTAAACAATTTAATCAAATTATCAAAATTTATAAAATTAATCTTGATGCACTGCAAAAAGGACTCAAGAAACACAAGATTCAAACCTTAGTGTTGTTAATATCAATCAAAAATGAAAGAAGAATGAAACTACAATCCTGAGCATGCATATCAAGAGAGATATCAAACAGATTATGGAAAGCACACAAAAACAGAAGAAAGACACTAAACCCTCACAAATGCTCTCCAACATGCTCATAGTTGCTCCTCCCTTGTTCCTCTCCTCTCCAAGTTCCACATGAGTGTAGCTCTCAACTTTTTACACTATTATGGATGTCTTATGGAGATTCAAGATTATGAAAAATGACTAATGATGCAAATGCAACAAGCTAAATATGAGAAAGCCTAATTAATCTATGTTAATATTAGCCAAAATAACAAAGAAAAGTGCTCCTAGAATGCTCTCTTAAAATTGATATAATTTTGATGCATACAAAATTTTTGGATCTAGATTAAGAAGGAATGGGCTCTATTTATAGGAAAAACAGGGCAATGGATGGTTGAGATTGAGTAATCTCAACAAGGGTCGGGATTGATGGGTTTATGAACCATGTGAGGGCTTTCAACCCAATCCCACGATGACAAATGTCAACATGAGATGGCTTGAGAAGAGAGGGAAGAAGCATTAAATGCTTGAGATGACTTGAAGGTTACCTTAGGAGGTAAGGTTAGGCTTGAGTTGAATGAATAAAGCCTTTATCCAATGAATTATGCCTTTATTCAATGGACAAACTCTTGTGCAAGAGTTAGTGAGAATAACCATGGTCAAAGCAATAAATGCTTGAAGAGACCCATGAGTCAAATGAGGGATGAGTTAGAGGGAAAGTCTCTAACCATGTGGGTGAGTTGAGTTTAACCATTAATGGTTCTATAAGAGCCATAAATGGTTATGTAAGAGCCATTAATGGTTTGGAAGACTTTAGGTGTTAACTTGTTAAAGACATAAAGTCTTTAATGCTTTTCAAAAGGCTTTGAGAAGTGAATCCAATTTGCTTAGGAATGTGACAATAATTAGGGAGGGATTAGGCTAATTAGGAATAGATTAGAAGAATCTAGAATGGGTTAGAAGAGTCTAGTGGGTGAGAGAAAATGGGATTTTAATTAAAATAAAATTACTTTATTTCAACTAAAATTGTGCAACTTGCATTTGTAGGAGAATGCAAGTGGGGGTTAGTTTAGGGATTTAAATAAATATTTTATTATTTATTTAAATGAGGAAAGGGGGTTAAATTAAATAAATATGTGCTTTATTCATTTAATTAATTTAGAGTATGGCTTAGTGAATTAATTTAAATAAATTAAATAATTTATTTAATTAGTAGGAGAAGAGGTTGAGGATGAAATTAATTAAATATTAATTTAATCAACTGATTATTGATGGTTAAATAATCAAATAAATAGTAAATATTCATTTGTTTAAGTGGACAGATTTATGTGACTACATTTTCCCCTCTTTGAGACGGTGTGGTTTATCGCATTGTTTCAAAGAAAGAAAAATGGACATGAAGAAATATTCCTCATAAATGTTAATTTAGTGGGTGGTATGCTCCCTCGAGAGATAGGCCGAGAAAATTCAAAAAATCGAGCGATCTCTCGAAAAAGATAAAGAAGTTGGAGGGGGGTAGAATAGAAGAAATTAGAAAGAATGGTGAAAGAATGGGAGAAAACAAAGTGAATACGGAGAAATGAGAGGTTAGTGAGTACATGGAGGTCACGGTGCAAATGTAGTGTGTGTGCTTCGATTGATACTATATAATTGATCAAAATTGGTTAGACAATCTGGTGCAATTGGTTGAATTGCCCCAGTTGAGTCAAAGTGTGATAGTTGATGTCAGTTGTTTGCTTGGACAGGATAAAGTCTGAGTAAGTGAGTCAAATTGACCTGTTGTGACTTAGACAATTGATGTAATTGCCCGATGAAGTCAAGGTAACTGAAGCAAAATACTCGTTGAGACTTAGACAATTGATGTAATTGTCTGTTTTGATTGTGTTTGATTGGTTGATCAATTGATAGTGTTTGCGTTGTAGGTTGGTTGTGATGAATCATAGTAGCCCTGTTGAGACTAGGTCATTGTAATAAATGTTTGTTATAGTCTAGTCTTGTCATAATAAATTACCTATTGAGACCCAAAGATACTTGATCAAAAAGTATCTGTTGATAGTCTAGGTGTGCATGAATCGATGTACCTGTGTAGACAAAGTAACTTGTTTTTCTTAGGTTGATGGGAAACGATGAAGGGATTATGATGATGACCTAGATGAGGAGGGTGAGGGGGGGATTCAATGTTAGATAGAAGGTATGGAGGACCTGGAACTCATTCCTATGGAAGAAGATAAAAAAAAAAGAGTATCCATGGTCATTACTATGTATGAATGATATGCAGAAATATGGATGTATGAATGTATGGAATGCAACGGAATGCAATATATACAAATGAGATGAAATGGTGATCTATAAATTATTCATAGTGCTTTATTTTCATCATCGAGCATGGTAGTTGTAATACCCTAAAAATGGTCATCTAAACCATGGGCCCCTAATCTCGACAACATCACCAAAGTCCTAACCAAAGGCAATTAAATAAATCTCGAGCACACAATTAATTCCTAAAATCATCCAATGTCACATGGCAAAATCAATCACTCAAGATTAATTAAATATTTATTTAATTAATTAATCATTCCAAGTAAATCATTATAAACAATTATCTTATTTATTTTAATTAAATATCCTAGCATATTTAATTAGATAAATCAAATTGCCATAAATCTTCAAAAAAGGAAACAAATCAAGAAAGAGGAATTAATTCAATTAAATAAATCATTTGAGCACAAATCTTCAAAAATGGAAATAAATCAAAAAAGGAATTAATTGACAAAAAAGAATTAAACATTTGAGAAAAGAAATCAATTGGAAACAATCTTGAAATAAATAAATTAAAAATTGATAAATAATCTCAAAGAAAGCAATTAAAACAATTGAATATCAAAATTGAATGAAATAGAGAATAAATCAGTTTTTTCCTGATTTTAATCTTAATTTTAGTTCAATTTCTTTTAAATCAAATTTTTCTTGATTTAATCTTAAATTTAGTTCAATTTCCTTTAAAACTGAGAAAAGCATCCAATCACATCAATTCACCTGGATTGTGCTTCCTCTTGGAAAATTTTGACCGCTCATCATCAGTTGATCTTAGCCATTGGTTTCTTTCTGAATTTTCTATAAATTCAGGCTCATCTCTCATTCAGAGAGAGGCTGAAGAATATATTGTTATTATACTATTTTTTCTCTAGGTTTTCATTGAGATATTGCATATTAATTATTTCATATTGATTAAATCATTTAGTTTAATATTGCAAAAATATTGTTAGATTAATATTGCATCCATCTAGCATTCATCATGCTCATATAGATTAAATCCTTCGTCTTAATGTTGTCTAGTCACTGGTATTGCTAAATAATCTGAGAGCAATCTTATACTCACATCTTTTAGAAGGCAATGGGTCGATTTGTTATGATTTATTATTCAGCGATTATATCTGATTAACCATGCATGTAATGACTTGATTGAAGTGTTGTGTCTTGCAGATACAGATTCTTGGTCCACTTTTCACACACACATTTATGGCACCCACCATGGGGCTCAAACCCACAACTACAAGATTTCTAATGTTTCTTGAACAAATTTAATGTTTGGTTTTTATAACTAATAAACATGTGTTAAATTTGCAGATAAAAATCTTTCTTTTTGTTTGTTCTTCTATGACAGTCAAAAAAGGGTCTCGGTTTGGATAGCATAACCTTTTATTGAACCGTTGGATCTCAACCAATTTTTGATATGTTGTTTAAAAACAAGCTTTCTACAGGTTCACCGAACGGATTTGCCTAAATATGTTGGGTTTGAAAGTTATTATTGACAGAGTGCAGGACTATCATTTTACTTATTCTTCTGTGACAGTCAAAAATGGTCTCGGTTCAGAGGGCATAAATTTTTATTGAACAGTTGGATTTAACCCAAATTTTAATATGTTTTGTCAATCCAAGTTTTGCACATTTACACTGTAGAGATTTTACAAATTATTTATGGTTCAAAAGTTATAAATGACAGAGTGAAGTACTATAAAAAATTGTCATAACTAGGATAGTCATAAAATGGAAATTCTTGTTAGATTAATTTAATTTACAGTTTACATGATAGAATTTTCTTTTGATGATTTTTTTTATGTTATTTTGGCAGCTAATTTTGGGATTTTAATGTTTTCAGGACGCTTGTCAAAGAATCTATCAATCAAACATACGCCTGCCAAAGAATCAAGAAGAAAATGACTACTGACATATTGGTTTTGCAGGTTGCCTAAGGAGAAAAGACTAAAC